>NW_012102765.1:798742-816958 GCF_000951045.1 Mandrillus leucophaeus | reverse complement strand
AAAAGCATAGGGAAATGTAACTATCTATGTAAATATAAAAGACAGTACAGGCCGGGTGTGGTGGCTCATGTCTGTAATCCCAACACTTTGGGAGGCCAAGGCGGGTGGATCACCTGAGGTCAGGAGTTTGAGACCAGCCTGGCCAACATAGTGAAACCCCATCTCTACTAAAAATAAAAAATTAGCCAGGTGCGGTGGCACACACCTGTAGTCCCAGGTACTGGGGAGGCTGAGGCAGGAGAATCACTTGAACCCAGGAGGTGGAGGTTGCAGTGAGCCGAGATCACACCACTGCACTCCAGGCTGGGCAACAGAGTGAGGCTCCATCTAAAAAAAAAAAAAAAAAAAGATAGTATAAATGTGTTTTTATATTTGTAACTATTTTTTCATCTATCTGATTTAAGAAGGAAGTTGTTTTTGTGACAGAGTCTTGCTCTGTTGCCCAGGTTGGAGTGCAGTGGTGAAATCTCAGCTCACTGCAACCTCTGCCTCTTGGGTTCAAGCAGTTCTCCTGTCTCAGCCTCCCGAGTAGCTGGGATTACAGGCACCCGCTATCATGCCCGGCTAATTTTTTAGAGATGAGGTTTCACCATGTTGGCCAGGCTGGCCTTGAACTTCTGACCTCAGGTGATCCACACACCTCAGCCTCCCAAAGTGCTGGATTACAGGTGTGAGCCACCGCACCTGGACAGAAAGTATTCTTAAGTAATCATTTTAATTATTTTAATTCAGTAATAATATTAAATGTGCTGATGACCAGACGATGTATAATCATGTAGGGAATAGCTACACAGTAAACAAAGCTTTTTACAAAATATGGAAATTAAGTTTGTATTAATCCAAACTAGATTGTTAGAAATTATGATGTTACTTGTAATCCCAGGGCAATCACTAGAAAAATAATTCAGAAAAATATAGTGAAAATAATGACAAGGGAATTAAAATGGTACACTAGAAAATAACACAAAAGAAAACAGTAAAGGAGAAAGAAACAGAAAAGACATAAGACATATATAAAAAACAGCAAAATGACAATCATAAGCTTTTTGTCTTTGGTTTTGTTTTTTTTTTTCTTTTTGAGACAGTCTTGCTCTGTCACCCAGGCGGGAGTGAAATGGCACAATCTCGGCTCACTACAACCTCTGCCTCCCAGGTCCAAGCGATTCTCCTGTCTTGACCTCTCGAATAGCTGGGATTACAGGCATAAGCCACCATACCTGGGTAATTTTTCTTTTTTTTTTTTTTTTGAGGCAGAGTCTTGCTCTGTCACCCAGGCTGGAGTGCAGTGGCACGATCTCAGCTCACTGCAAGCTCACAGAATCCCTCCCGGGTTCACGCTATTCTCCTGCCTCAGCCTCCCAAGTAGCTGGTATTACAGGCACCCGCCACCACGCCCGGCTAATTTTTTCTATTTTTAGTAGAGACAGGGTTTCACCATGTTGGCCAGGCTGGTCTCCAACTCCAGACCTCAGGTGATCCACCTACCTCGGCCTCCCAAAGTGTTGGGATTACAGGCATGAGCCACCGTGCCCAGCCTGTACTTTAACCATTTAGAAGTGTACAGCTCAGCGGTGTGAAGTACATTCACATTGCTGTGAAGCAATGAAGCAGAACTCCACAACTTTTCCATCTTGCAAAACTCACATTTTGCATCCATTAAACAATGACTCACTTCCTCCACCTCCCCAGCTCCTGATAACTACCATTTTACTTTCTTTTCTGTGAATTTAACTACCTTAACTACCTTAGAAACTACATGTAAGTGGAATCAAGCAGTTTGTCTTTTTGTCTGGCCTATTTCATTTAGCACAATGTCCTCAAGGTTCATCCATGTTGTAGCAAGTGACAGAATTTCCTTCTTCTGTAAGGCCGAATAATATATCAATTGCATGTATATATCACATTTTGCATATACCACTCAACCACTGATGGATACTTTTCCATGAGTATACTGATGGACATTTAGGTTGGTTTTACCTCTTAGCTATTGTGAATAGTGTTGCTATAAACAAGAGTGTACAAATATTTCTCCAAGATCCTGCTTTCGATTTTTTTGGATGAATACCCACAGGTGAGAGAGATTATGGGCTCATACAGTAGCTCTATTTTTAATTGTTTGAGGAACCTCCATACTATTTTCCATAATGGTCGCACTGTTTTACAATCTTACCGACAGTGCAAAAGGGTTACAATTTCTCCACATCCTTGCTAACACTTGCTATTTCCTGTTTTTTTGATAGTAGCCTTCCTAATGGATGTGAGGTGACGAAGAAGAACATTTTATCATGATAAATGGGTCAACCAGCAATAAGACAAAATACAAAGTTATGTGTGCTTAACAATACATGAAGCCCCAAAATACAAAAGTAAAAAATGATAAAACTCAGGAGAGAAACAGACAATTCAACCATAACAGTTGGAAACTTCATTTTTAGTAGAGATGGGGTTTCACCATATTGGCCAGGCTGGTCTCTTGGCCAGGCTGGTCTCGAACTCCTGACCTTGTGATCCGCCTGCCTCAGCCTCCCAAAAGTGCTGGGATTACAGGCGTGAGCCACCGTGCTTGGCTATAACCTGATTTTTTAAATGAGCAAACGAAAAATGAAAAAACGTTTGCTCATTTTTTTAAATGAGCAAACGTTTCTCCAAAGATACACAATTTGCCAATAAGCCTGTGCAGATACTCAACATCACTGGCCATGAGGAAAATGTAAGTCAAAAACCACACAGAGCTAACACCTCCTACTGACTAGGATGGCTATTATCAGAAAGACAGACAATAACGAGTATTCCCAGAATATGGGAACTGGAACCATCATTGCATTGCTGGCAATGCAATGACGGTGCAAATAAAATGTGAAGCTCCTCTGGAAAACAGTCTGGCAGTTTCTCAAAAGGTTAAATGTAGAATTGCCATATGACCTAGCAACGCCTATGCTAGGTATTACCCGATAGAACTGAAAACATCTATCCACAGAAAAACACGTACACAGATAACCACAGCAGCATTATGCATAACAGCCAGCAAATGAAACAACCCAAATGTCCATCCACTAACAAACGGATAAGCAACATGCATACCCATGCAATGAAATATTTAACAAAAAGTGAACTACTAGTATGTGTTATGATGTGGTGACAATGAATTATACAATGCAAATTATTCAAAGTAAAAGAGGCCAGTCACAGAAGATCACATATTACATGATTCCAGTTATAGGAAACATCCAGAAAAGGCAAATCTATAGTTAGAAAGTAGACTAGTAGTTGCCTAGAGCTGGGGAACATGGGAGATGACAATGATTAGAAATGAGCTTCTTTATGAGGAGATAAAATGCTCTAAAATCAGTTGTGGTAATGGTTGCACAACTGTGTAATATACTAAAAATCACTTAACTGCACACTTAAGTGGGTGAATTTTATCTCTATGAAGCCGCTACATAAAAAGAAAAAAAATCAACCTAAGCACACGCCCTTCGTAAGTTTTCCCTGCTGTAGAAATACTAAGAGAACAATTGGGTACCTAAGGACTTCCCTGTAACTCCGCAAACTTCTAAAGAAAAATAATTTCAAAATAAACTATAAATATTGTGTGTTGGGAATAAGACAGAGGTCAAGGCAGACTATGAAGATTTACTGCAGAGAAGCAAACTTATCTTGTCTGACACCGGTGAGGAAAGCTTAAAAGCTTCCTGTCACAACCTGTGTCTCAGTTTTCAATTGGACAGTTTAACCTGTATAACCTCTTGCAGGAATACGTGTGTACATGTGAGCTGATGTGAAAAATCCTTTTATAAAGCTTTGTTTGCATTTATATTTTTATAAAGGTTGTATTTTTACCATGCACAGGTGAATCTTCATCAGCAAACAGATGTGGTTCTATTTCTTTCAAGGAACTTCTACCTTCAAGTCGGGCAAGGAGCTTACAAAAGAAAAGAGAGAAGGAAAACTCATTATTTAAAAATAGAAAACCCTACACATCTGTATTTATACCATTTTCCGAAAGTCTGTAAGATTTCAAAACTTTAGGCTGGGTGCTGTGGTTCACACCTGTAATCCCAACACTTTGGGAGGCCAAGGTGGGCAGATCGCTTGAGTCCAGTTTGAGACCAGCCTGGGCAACATGGTGAAACCGACTCTATAAAAAAATACAAAAATTAGCTGGGCATGGTGGCACACACGGTAATCCCGGCGACTCAGGAGGCTGAGGTGGGAAGATCACTTGAGCCCAAGAGGCAGAGGCTGCAGCCTGGGTGACAGGGTGAGGCCCCATCTCAAAAAAAATGTTTCATAATTTTGTGGATTTGGAAGAAAATATGAAATAGGAAATCTAGGAGAAATGCTGTGTTTACTTATTTTTCAGATATTTTACTTTTTGTTTATCTACCAAATACTGACAGTATGAGTCTGTACCCTCAAAGGAATGGATAGTCTAGTTTAGGATATAGGACAAACTGCTATGGAAAAATTTTTACCTTCCTTATAATTAACTCTCACATTGTAATTCTTACCACACTTGTTACAGTTACCTGCCTTCATCTGTCTGCCCCACTCATTGTGAGCTCTTCATTTCACTGGGGAAGGGGACAAAGGAGAGAGGTGGAGGAGAACTTCCTTGAGCAGTCACCACCTGAGCTCTCTCCTAAGTAAGACTCTGCCAGGTGAAAGGGGTACAGGCAGGCCTAGGAGACCTGCTAGCAGGGACAGGAGCAGCCGCAGTGCAGAGGCTATAAACAGCACTGTGCACAGGGACGCTGTGTGCAGATTTGAACTCCTAGAGACTGTAGCAGCACCAAACAGGCAGGACACAGGGAAGCCCTAAGAGCAGAAGTCAGAGCATGGAAGGGCTCAGATGTCATGTTTGGGAGCTTATCTTTGGCTTGTAGACAACAGCCAACAGGTGTGACACTAAGCAGTGAGAAGTATTTAGCACATAGTTAAGAGGAGACATCTGGGACCCCAGAGCCAGACCTGCTAGGTCACAGAGGTCCTCAGGCCTCTCATCTGTAAAGTAAGGATAACAAACAGCACCCTCCCTCGTAAGGATGATGAGGATTAAATATGTGAAAAGAGTACCTGGCTTATTATCCGTTTTTTGTTTTTTTTTTGAGGCAGAGTCTTGTCCTGTTGCCCAGGCTGGAGTTCAGTGGTGCGATCTCTGCTCACTGTAACCTCTGCCTTCTGGGCTCAAGTGATTCTCCTGCCTCAGCCTCCTGAGTAGCTGGGATTACAGGCACCCACCACCACGGCTGGCTAATTTTTGTATTTTTAGTAGAGACAGGGTTTCACCATGTTGGCCAGGCTGGTTTCAAACTCCTGACCTCAAATGATCCACCCCCACCGGCCTCCCAGTCTGATGGGATACAGCCACCGTGCCCGGCCTATCCACATTTCAAACAGACCATCTTGGTGGTTACCAGGGAACAGATGTGAGGAGAGTAAAACTATACGTGGAGAGGGCTGGAGTCTGTCACCCTAGTCTGGAGGAGGAGTGTCTGCACCATGACAGAAGTCATTAGGATCACAGGCGGCAACCTCGGTGAAGGATTTAACTGTCACAAGGGAGACAAAACTGATTCTCCAGGGAATCAAAACTGATTCTCCAGTTTCTTGGGAATCAGCACAGATTTGACAACGCTTCTATATGACAAAAGAAAAAAAATCTATCACAAATGGGAAGAAAAAGTCACCTTTTATTTGCATTTTTTTAAAACCAAATCAAGTTGTGGAAAGACTTCCTGAAGTGATTAAAAGTTCTATACATTCATTTAACAGGCGTTCGTTGAATTTCTGTTGCATATGAAGCACTGTGCTAGGTAAAATGTTGACCACAAAGATGAAGATGGCAACCTACCCTCAAAGAATGTACAGTCTCGGTCCTCTTGCTTTATGTCATAAAACAAGGTAAAGATATAGGGTGCTTAGCTAGAGCAGAGGTTCTGAGGGCATAACCGTGGCCGAAACTATTTTCGTAAACAGAAAAAGTAAAAATTAAGATGTTATTTGCCTAGTTTGACACTAAGGTCGTAAAAGCAATAGTGGGTACCTGCTGACAGCTAGCGTAATCAAGGCAGTGGTGTGGAAATGTATTAGCACACATCGCCAAGCACTACCTGCACTCAAGCAGAACAAACAAAACCAGTTTTATGTAAGAATGTCTTTGATGAAGTAAAAAAAAAAAAAAAAAAAAAAAAAGACTGGTTTTACTAAATCATGACCCTTGAGTACACTGTAAAAAATATTTAAAAAATATTCTTTGTGATGACATGAGAAACATACTGTGTAGTGAACAATTTAACCTTGCCCAAAGGGAGGTCTGGTTTTTGTCCTTGGCTCCTGAGCGGTAATTGTAAACCCTTGGAATGTCTTGCCTGATAAGTGTCTTTGGGCAGGGCACAGTGGCTCGCGCCTGTAATCCTAGTACTTCAGGAGGCCAAGGTGGGAGGATCGCTTGAGCCCAGGAGTTTAAGACCAGCCTGGGAAACATGGCGAAATGCTGTCTCTACAAAAAATACAAAAATTGGCTGGGCATGGTGGCATACGCCTGTAGTCCCAGCTACTCAAGAAGACTGACAGAGAAGAATCGCTTGAGTCCTGGAGGTCGAGGCTGCAGTGAACCAAGATTGTGCCACTGCACTCCAGCCTGGGCAACAGAGCAAGACCCTGTCCCCTACCACCCCCCACCAAAAAATAGTGTCTGTTTACAAGGGAACCTTGGGCTACACAAGAATGATTTATAGTGGGGGCTTTGGGTCATGCAGTGACAGGCCAACCTGGAGGTGCTGGAAGCTAAGGTCAGCTATGCAGGCAGTTGACTATGTCCACATGGCAGAGCCCCAATAAAACCTTTGGACATCAGAGTCTAGCTGAGATTCCCTGCTTGCCAATATTCTGTCTATTGTCACACATTGCTGCTGGGAGAATTTAGCACTGTTGATGACTCCACTGGGAGAGGACAGCTGGAAGCTCTGTGCTTGGAACTTCCTGAACTTTGTCCTATTGTGTCTCTTCCCTTGGCTGATTTTAATCTATATCCTTTTGCTGTTGCAAACCATAACCATGAGCATAACAGCTTTCATTGAGTTCTGAGTTCTTCTAGAGACTTATTCAGCCTGAAGGTGGCTGTGATGGTTAATTGTATGTGTCAACTAGATTAGGTTAAGAGATGCCCATATAGCTGGTAAAGCATGATTTCTGGGTGTGTCATGAGGGTGTTTCTGGAGGACATGAGCATTTCAATCAGTAGACTGATTAAAGAGGATCCATCCTCACCAATGTGGACGGGCATCCTCCAATCCCTCTTTTCTTGAGCTGGGACACCCATCTCCTGCCCTCAGATACCGCAGCCCCTGATTCTGGGACTTACCCCAGTGCTGCCTGTCCCACAACCCTTCACCATTCTCAGGCCTTTAAAGCCCTGGACTGGGAGTTCCACCATGGGCCCTCCTGGCTCTCAGCCCTTCAGACTCAGACTGAATTACACCACAGGCTTTCTGGTTCCCCAGCTTGCAGATGGTGTGTCTGGGAATTCTTGGCCTCCATAATCACGCTGTTAGAGTAGGTAGACAGGCAGGTGTGAGTGGGGCAGGACAGGCCCCAAGGAATGTCCAGGTGGCCTTTTCAGGAATGATAACTGGTTGCAGCTGGCACCAGGGAGGGGAAAATTTCCTAACAGGAAACATCTTGGGCTTATGGGCAACAACTTCCTGATAAGATCCTAGGAATTGAGCAAATACGTCCAGGAATGTGCAGTAAGGAGCAAAATGGTGGAGTGTGACCAGTACATGACCCTCCTCTGGGAGCAGTAGGCCAGTAAGGGAAAATTGCCCTACGCAAGCATGCACAGAACTCCAAACACCAAATGGCAGCCGTGGACCCTTTCAGATACTGGCAAGTCACTGCACATGAGGCAATGAGCCAGCAGCCCACCCAAGGAGAAGGATGAGAGGAGACCAGGAAGGATCAGGAAATAGGGGCATTCAATATTTCAAGTTGTCCATTTGGTCCCTTCCAAGTGAACGTTACTTCAAAAAACCTTCACTCCTGCCTTGAATCTACTTCTGTCTTGGCTGAATTCTTTCTTCCAAGAAGACAAGAACTGAGGACTGTGGATCCCAACCGGACTTGCCGCCCTGGTAACAATGTGAGCCAATTTCCATAATAAATTTCCTCTTATGTATCTACATGTATCCTATTGGTTGTGTTTCTCCTCTGGAGAACTGTGCCTAACACATAACTCAGTGAACCATCCAAAAGATGCATGATGTGAAATCATTCCTGGGTAGATTTCACTCCAACTGTAAGACAGACTTTTTTTTTTTTTTTTTTTTTGAGACAGGGTGTAACTTACTCCCATCACCCAGGTTGGAGTACAATGGCACGATGAGCCTCAACCTCCCAGGCTCAAGTGATCCTCCCACCTCGGCCTCCCAAGTAGCTGGACTACAGGCTCGTGCCACTATGTCCAGCTAATTTTTTGCTATTTTTAGGAGACAGGGTCTCACTATGTTGCCCAGGCTGGTCTCGAACTCCTAGGCTCAAGTGATCCACCTGCCTTGGCCTCCCAAAGTGCCGCAATTACAGGTGTGAGCTATTGCACCTGGCCAAGGTCTTAAGATTTTATATCCCACATTATAGTTAGCCTTTAGGAAAACTACTACTTGTCAAGGTTTGGTACAGTAACCAAGAAGAATATCTATAATTCTCCGAAAAGGTCTTAAAATACTTCTCCCTTTCCCAACGTGACTTTCTCTGAGAGGATGGATGTTCTTCGTGTACTTTAATCCGATCAACATATGATAACAGACTGCATAAGAACCCAGTTCTATTAAGCCAGATATTAAAAAGATTTGCAAATATGTAAAACAACGTCACTTTTCTAAGATTTTTCTTAGAAAAATACAGCTATTTTTCATAAAAATGTTTTATGAAAATATTCAATGTGTGTGTCACTGTACATGAATGTAAATATTTTAAAAATTTAAATTTCTGTTTCATGGATACATATAACATAAACAAAAGCTCTTTAGATTCTTCAATTTTTTTTTTGAGACAGGGTCTTGCTCTGTCACCCAGGCTGGAGTCCAGTGATGCCATCATGGCTCTCTGCAGTCGTGACCTCTTGGGCCCATGAGATCCTTGCATATCAGCCTCCTGAGTAGCTGGGACCACAGGTATGTGCCACCACACCCGGCTAATTTTTTTACTTTTTGCAGAGGCAGGGTCTCCCTGTGTTGTCCGGGCTGGTCTCGAACTCCTGGGCTCAAGCAATTCTCCTACCTTAGCTTCCCAAAGTGCTGGGATTACAAGCATGAGCCACCATGCCCAGTGGAATCTCCCATTTTTAAATGTGTTCTGTAGTCCTAAGGCTACAACGTATAAGAACCACTGGGCTATAAGACCGCAAGAGTATAACTCAAAGAAAAATACAGATTTTTTTTTTTTTTTTTTTTTTTGGAGACAGAATCTCGCTTTGTCATCGAGGCTGGAGTGCAGTGGTACAAGTTCGGCTCACTGCAACCTCTGCCTCCTGGGTTCAAGCGATTCTCCTGCTTCAGTCTCCTGAGTAGCTAGAATTACAGGCATGTGCCACCATGCCTTGCTAATTTTTATATTTTTAGTAGAGATGGGGTTTCGCCATGTTGGTCAGGCTGGTCTCAAACTCCTGACCTCAGGCGATCCACCTGCCTCAGCCTCCCAAAGTGCTGGGATTACAGGCGTGAGCCACCGCGCTCAGCAAGACGGAGAGGCTTTCATGGACAAGAAAGAGCACGTGGAAACAACTACAAAATATCTTCAAAGGCATGTATACGAATGAATAACATCCTCATTAGATTAACTTGGGAAGACACTCCAATTGTTTACTCTTACTGTCATTACTCAAAACACTTTAGAATCCTCACCCCTGAGAAATCCTGGCAAAATAGTATTCAAGAAAGTATTACAGGCCAGGCGTGGTGGCTCATGCCTGTAATTCCAGCACTTTGGGAGGTGGAGGGTGGATCACCTGAGATTGGGAGTTCGAGACCAGCCTGCCCAACATGGAGAAACCCTATCTCTACTAAAAATACAAAATTAGCCAAGTGTGGTGGCACATGCCTGTAATCCCAGCTACTCAGGAGGCTGAGGCGGGATAATCGCTTGAATCCGAGGCAGAGGTTGAGATGAGCCAAGATCCTACCACTGCAATCCCGCCTGGGCAGCAAGAGCGAAACTCCATCTCAAAAAAAAAAAAAAAGCATTATAATTTTATTGACAGGACTCTTTTGAGTGAAGATAGTATTGCTCCTCTTAGTTACTCACAAGGATTAGGCAATCTGCATCAGACTTTCCTCTGTTACTTAAAAAAATCAAATTTATTTTCAAAGGAGAAAAACTGTCCACCATTGAGAATATCCAAAGCAATGTTTTACAATGTCAAAGCAGAGTATACTGAATTATAAAGGGGGTGAAAGAACCTCCCAGAAATAGGAAATGGATTTAAATTTACAAGTAATGGATAATATTATTACAATTCACAAGCCAAGCGAATTGTTAATATTACAATTAACAATTGTAATTGTGGCTCACACCCATAATCCCAGCACTTTGGGAGTCCGAGGCAGGTGGATCACCTGAGGTCAGGAGTTCGAGACCAGCCTGGCCAACATGGTGAAACCCCATCATTACTAAAAATACAAAAAATTAGCCAGGTGTGGTGGTGGGCGCCTGTAATCCCAGCTACTCGGGAGGCTGAGGCAGGAGAGTCACTTGAACCCAGAAGGTAGAAGTTGCAGTGAGCCGAGATCGCACCACCGCACTCTAGCCTAGGAGACAGAACGAGACTCCATCTCAAAAAAAAAAAGAGAAACTTCTAAACCTAAGCAGAAAATACACTTGTCCCCCCTTATCTGCAGTTTCATTTTCTGTGGTTTCAGTTATAGCCAACTACAGTTCTTAACTATTACACAGAAAATTCTAGAAATATACAAGTTTTCAATTGCATGTCATTCTGAGTAGCATAATAAAATATCGTACCATCCTGTTCTGCCCCAAGTGGGACATGAATCATCCCTTTATCCAGCATATCCATGCTGTATTCACTACCTGTTCATTACTGTATGGGAAAAAACATAGTGTATATAGGGTTCATTACTATCTGTAGTTTCAGCATCCACTGGGGGTCTTGGAACATATCCTCCATGGACAAGAAAAGAGGTACTCCAAAAATCTGACATAGGCCTATTATAGAAAATTAAAATTAATGATGTGCAGATTCAACGAAAGAGTCAATAGAAGCAAGGTATGGTCAACCTGCAGTTTCAGAGCGAAAGAAGAGTTTGTTAAGTGTCCAGGATAAAGGGAACCCAAGTAAATTCTGCTTGACGTGACAGTTTAATCCTCTTAGGGAAGACTAATACATCAGGCATCAGAGCTTGGTGATGGTAGCCATTATGACAAACTGTTTCTCTTAATTCTCTAAGCAACCTTTCCAAGGCAAAATTTCCTAACTAGAAAAGAATACACAGTGGACATAACAATTTTAATCTATTTGACAGTTTCACTAATATTGTGAGTCAATAGATTTGATATTTGGATTGTAAATCAGCATCTGCTAAGTTCTATTATTGTAACAATAGCTATCTAATAATAGTTATTTGAGCTTACTGTAGTATCAGCAGTACATTCTTTATATTATATCCTTTAATTGTTACATCAACCCTATTTGTTACTATTCTGCTTTTCACATGAGAAAACTAGTAAATGCCAGAGCCAGGATTTAATCAAGATCTCTGTGATTCTCAAAGCCTGGAATTTTTCGACTACACTATACAACCTCAGTATTACTAAGACTAATCAAATATGAGTACAAGGACTAAACTGAGTTTTTGGACCTATTAAACTGAAAATCAGGCCAGGTGCAGTGGTTCACACCTGTCATCCAAGCACTTTGAGAGGCTGAGGCAGGAGGAGTACTTGGGGCCAAGAGTTCAAGACTAGCCTGGGCAACATAGTGAGATCCCACCTCTACAGAAAAATAAAGGTAAAAATTAAAAAACAGGAGGAAAGCCATCTGAAGTCCTGTCTGGGCAACTATCTGACTTCTTTCAACCATTCCTTTAGTGGAAACTTGAACACTAACAAGGTGTCCCAAACGTCTTCAGCAGCAGCAGCATTGCTGGAGCAAGCTTGTAGTCTGCAAAAGGGATAATGCTCAATTATACAGACATTTAATGGTAAACATTTTACGGAATCTCACTCTGTCGCTCAGGCTGGAGTGCAGAGGCGCAATCTCAGCTCACTGCAACCCCCTGGGTTCAAGTGATTCTCCTGCCTCAGCCTCCTGAGTAACTGGGATTACAGGCACCCACCACCACATCCAGCTACTTTTTCTATTTTTAGTAGAGATGGAGTTTCACCACGTTGGCCAGGCTGGTCTCGAACTCCTAACCTCAAGTGATCTGCCTGCCCCAATCTCCCAAAGTGCTGGGATTAGAGGTGTGAGCCACCGCGCCCGGCCATTTACCGGTGAACATTTCATGCAAGTCAAGTATGTTCCAGGAACTGCGGTAAGTGCTAGGGATATAAAGATGTAGCCAACACAGTTGCTGTTTTCAACTAAACTGATGGGGAGGCAGGGCATCGTGGCTCATGCCTGTAATCCCAGCACTTTCTTGAGCCAAGGCTAGCAACACAGTGAGACCTCACTAGCAACATAGTGTGACCTATTTAAACTAAGGAGTCAAAAAGTTGTAAAAAAAAAAAAAAGGTACAATAAAGTTAGGCAGGTGCTGTAACAGAAATACACATGGGGCATTGTGAGGGCATAAAACAGAGTTGGCCAATTCTAACCTGCATGAGAGTGACTTTTAATTTTGAGTGAGAGATTTTGGTACCTAGTTATTTCAGGTACATATAAACTGTGCACTGATAGAGAAATGCCTTTTTTCCTTCTACCTGGAATATCTTTACCCTATTTCCTCCAACTAAATTCTCTACTGAACGAATGAAAATTCTGGGCATTCTTCAAGGCTCCTTCCCTCCATGAAGCTATTACTATCCTTAAGAACACATTGCCAGCCAGTCTCCCTTATCTGGATGGATATAAACACTTAAAAGGAAAGAGATCAATACTGGCTTGGTTACCAATTCCAAAATGCAATGCTTTATGCTTGGTAGAAACTTAATAGCTGCCTATTAAACTTTAGGCAAACAAGGCATGTGCAGGCAGAACTGGGAAAGAATGGGGAGAGTAAAGAACCTCCAACTATTTAGATGTTCAGGTTTGGATAACTGATGCAAACCTCTATTACACAGAAGTCCATGAGTACACATCCTTATGACTACCATCAAGGTACTAACAAAACATTGCTCTGTTTTAGGGCAATCAGTATATTGCCTATTTAGTAGAATACATATTATATAGACTTTCTTTTTTTTTTTCTTGAGACCGAGTCTCACTCTATCACCCAGGCTGGAGTGAAGTGGCATGATCTCAGCTCACTACAACCTCTGTCTTCTCGGGTTCAAGCAATTCTCCTTCCTCAGCCTCCTGAGTTGCTGGGATTACAGGCATGTGCCACCGTGCCAGGTAATTTTTGTATTTTCAGTAGAGACAGGGTTTTGCCATGTTGGTCAGGCTGGTCTTGAACTGCTGAACTCAGGTGATCCGCCCGCTTTGGCCTCCCAAAGTGCTGGGATTACAGGCTCACTGAGCCACCACACCCGGCCCATATAATTGCTTTTAAACATCATTTAGAAAAGCTTACACTAGTCTGGGCGTGGTGGCTCACGCCTCTAATCCCAGCACTTTGGGTGGCCAAGGTGGGTGGATGACCTGAGGTCAGGAGTTCAAGACCAGCCTGGACAACATGGTGAAACCCTGTCTCTAATAAAAATACAAAAAATTAGCCAGCGTAGTGGCACGCGCCTGTAATCCCAGCTACTCAGGAGGCTGAGGCAGGAGAATCGCTTGAACCCAGGAGGTGGAGGTTGCAGTGAGCTGAGATCATGCCATTGCACTCCAGCCTGGGTGACAAGAGCAAAACTCCACCTCAAAAAAAAAAAAAAAAAAGCCTACACTAAAGCAAGGAGTGCTTAAATTAACCAGAAATGAATGACATGTATAAAACAAACATGTACATAAGACCTGATATAGTTTGTCTATTTGTCCCCACCCAAATCTCACGTTGAATCATAATCCCCGTTGTTGGAGGTAGGGCCTGACGGTGGGAGGTGTTTGGATCACGGGGGCAGATCCTTCTGAATGGGTTGGGACCATCCCCTTGGTGATAAGTGAGCCCATGACAAGAGATCTAGTCACTTAAACGCGTGTCACACATCCCTCTCCACTATTCTCTCTCCTCTTGCTCCTGCTTTCACCAGGTGACGGGCCTGCTCTTGTGCCTTCCACCATGATTGGAGGCTTCCTGGGGCCTCCCCAGAAGTAGATGCCACTATGCTTCCTGTACAGCCTGCAGAACCGGGAGCCAATTAAACCTCTTTTGAAATAAATTATCCAGACTCAGGTATTCCTTAGGAACGCAAGAATGGCCTAATACAAGACCCATTTGGATAAAGGTTTATCCCCTCACCCCTTCTGTGATTAAATCTGCTTGGAAATGGACCCCACTCACTGGCAAGGTTTCAAACCAGTTTAAGCAGTGGAAAAGGCTACCTAAAGCAAACATGCGAAACCAAATATTCCCAACCTTGCTCTGTAAGAGGCCTGGATTTCCACCTACATGTTGAATATTTTTTTTTCCTTTGTCTTTTTTACCCCTGAATACAAAACAGTGAATACAATTCTTTTTTTTTTTTTTTTTTTTTTTCCTGAGACGGAGTCTCGCTCTGTTGCCCAGGCCGGAGTGCATTGGCAGGATCTTGGCTGTTTGCAACCTCCGCCTACCAGGTTCAAGTGATTCTCCTGCCTTAGCCTCCCAGGTAGCTGGGATTACAGGCGTGAGCCACCACGCCTGGCTAATTTTTGTACTTTTAGTAGAGATGGGGTTTCACCATGTTGGCCAGGTTGATCTCGAACTCCTGACCTCAGGTGATCCACCTGCCTTGGCCTCCCAAAGTGCTGGGATTACAGGCCTGAGCCACTGCGCCCGACCAAATACAAGTCTTAATAGTTGTACTACTGATATGTAGAGGCAGTTCACTTCAAGCAAAAATGTGTGTGTAACCTGGTAGCACAGGAAAAGCAGAGAGCAGCTGGAATGAGTAGGAGGCAGAGGAGAGCTGTAGTGATGTGAGGACATGTGGGATCAATGTAAAGCTTGGCCCTTATCACCGCATTTCCTAGAATCAGAGGACTAATTCTCCATCACATGTGAAATCAGACTTCTCTGCCACTTTGAAAATTCAGTTGTCCTTCAAGGCATGGTACTGGCTCTTCAGTAAAGCATTTGTCTAAATTTTATGGAAAAGACAACTATTACTCAAATACCATTGTTTTCTAAGTATATTCCCTGAAGGGCTGCTGCTTTCTTAATTACTTTTTTTTTTTTTGAGACAGAGTCTTATTCAGTCACCCAGGCTGGAGTGCAGTGGCACAATCTCAGCTCACTGCAAGCTCCACCTCCTGGGTTGACACCATTCTCTTGCCTCAGCCTCCCGAGTAGCTGGGACTACAGGCACCCGCCACCATGCCCGGTTAATGTTTTTTTTTAAAAAAGCAATCATCCTGTAAGAGAAAGGGAAAATAGAAGAATACATAAAAAGTCAAGCGAAAATTATCTATACGTGACTATTTTTTAAAAGTTGTTTTCATGGACAGTTTATCATGATTGTAGTACTAAATTTTAAATTTAAGAAGTTTCCTAGTTTGTTAATTCCATTAAATGAATCCTTAAGATTAGAAAATTTTATCAGACTGCTTCAAAATTTCATTTAGACATAAAAATAATCTATATGCAAGATCATAGCAAGAGGCAGGAAAGCACAAAATCAAAACTGCAGGAGCTTCCTGATGGTGAAATACTCATTACCCCATTTGTATGGGAAGAATTCCGCTGGAAAAATGCTTCTGGCATTTTTTCCCATCTTTTCCTTCTCTCTTCTTCCAGGAAAGAGAGATTTTTCTACGGGTAATTTTAAGAGCAGAAACTAGACATGCATGAATCTGCCCCCTCCTCAGACAGCTTGCCTGCAGGAAGCATGCATTTTCCTGTATTCCTTTAGGCCTAAGTTAGACTGAGGCAGGCCCTTAAGAGTCCTAAGGGAAGGAAGATACGTGATCAACTGTGAGGTCCAGTAGGAGGAGGACACAGAAACGAGTGCCGCACTGGCAGCTGGTGGTTGATCACCGTGATGGGAGCACTTTCAATGAACAGGGTGGAGAGGGAAGCAGAACACAGTGGGCTAAGGCTGCTGTGAGAGGAGGAAGTGGGGGCAGAGAGCACAGACCACTCATCGCTGTAATGAAGGGTACAGAACTGGGGTGGCGGGTGGTGGAGAGGGAGGTCTTTCGTTTGTCTTGTTTCCATTGTTTTAGGTTGGGATCCTGATGGAAAAGACGGGGAGAAAAAATGCAGAAGGCAGAGAAAAACGACTGAAGCGGGAAGGACGGCAGGTGTGATGTCCTTGAGGAGGACGCATGGGACGGAGGGGACCCATCTCACAAGTACAGAAGTTGCCCTTTCCTAGGAGCAAAAATTATGACTCTATTATTTATTTACTTTTATCTTCTTTTGGCCCAAGAAGAGAAAAAAATATTACTCTACTTTAGGAAGAGGAAATTCTGAAAAGAAATCAGTATATATAATTTTCAGAAGGATAAAATCATAATCCCCCCCCCTTTTTTTAGGAGCAACCCTTATTAACTGAAAAATCATAGTATTTGAGTAAATATAAAATGAACACTTGGCCGGGTGCAGTAGCTCACGCCTGTAATGCCAGCACTTTGGGAGGCCAAGGCAGGAGGATCACCTGAGGTCAGGAGTTTGGGACCAGCCTGGCTAACATAGCGAAACCCGGTCTATACTAAAAATACAAAAATTAGCTGGGTGTGGTGGTACACACCCATAGTCCCAGCTACCCGGGAGGCTAAGGCAGGAGAATCACTTGAATTCGGGAGGCAGAGGTTGCATTGAGCCGAGATAGCACCACTGCCCTCCAGCCTGGACAAGAACAAGACTCCACCTCAAAAAAAAGGCAAGACTCCATCTCAAAAAAAAAAAAAAGAACAAACGGTAAAGGAGTCAGGGCTGACAGGAGGGCTGCTCCACACGGATGAGCAGGAAAGGCTTCTCCTGTTTGCTGACATCTGAGCGGAAACTGGAAGCACCTGAGGAAGTGAGCGATGTGAATTTCTGAGGGAAGCACAATCGAGGCAGAATGATCGGGAAGTGCAAACAGCTCTGACATGGAACCATGTTTGGCATATTCAAGGGACAATGTCTGAAGAAGACTGGGAGAGCAGGAGATGAGAACAAAAGGGCAGGAGACTGAGACAGAAGGTATGGGTGGGGCTACAGGGTGATGCTATATTAGAGGATAAGGACTCTGGATTTTACTGTAAACGATATGGGAGCCTCTGGGAAGCTTTTGGCAGTAGAGTCTGCTTATGTTTAAAATTAATCACTCTGGATATTATGTAGAAAATAGCCTGGGGTAAGTGTGGAAAGGTTGGAAGCGGAGACCATTTAGGTTGCCGCAATAAAAGGAGGTGCTGGCGACAGCAGCAGGAATGATGGCTGCGGTAAAGACAGTGAGGAGTGGTCAGTTTCACAATGTATGTTGAATGTACAAGAGACAGAATTTGCTTATGAATCAAGTGGACTGACAGGAGATATGTGAGAACAAGCAGAGTCAAGGAGAACTCCAAGGTGTTTGGCTTATGCACCAGGTAGAATGAAGCCGCCGTTTAACAAGACAGGGAAGACCTGAAAAGCAGCAGGCTGGGGGTGAGTGCACGTGTGTGGTGGTCAACAAGACTTCAGTTTGAGGCACATTAAGTTTTTGCCCCCAAGTTTTAAATTTTGAAAGATTTGGCCGGGTGCGGTGGCTCACGCCTGTAATCCCAGCACTATGAGAGGCCAAGGCGGGTGGATCACGAGGTCAGGAGTTCGAGACCAGCCTGGTCAATATGGTGAAACCCCATCTCTACTAAAAATACAAAAATTAGCCGGGCATGATGGTAGGTGCCTGTAATCCCAGCTACTCAGGAGGCTGAGGCAGGAGAATCACTTGAACCCAGGAGGCGGAGGCTGCAGTGAGCCGAGATCAGGCCAC
>NW_012102765.1:796105-798692 GCF_000951045.1 Mandrillus leucophaeus | reverse complement strand
AAAAAAAAAAAAAAAAATTAGCCAGGCAAGGTGGCGTGAGCCTGTAGTCCCAGCTACTCAGGAGGCTGAGACAGGAGAACTGCTTGAACCCGGGAGGCAGAGGTTACAGTGAGCCGAGATCAGGCCACTGTACTCCAGCCTGTGCGACAGAGCAAGACTCCATCTCAAAAAAAAAAAAAGGAAAACCTCCAGAGAAAGTGTAAGAATAGTACAGTGAACACCCAGTAACTTCACCTAGATCCACCAATTGCTAACATTTTGCCAAATTTGAGTTAACTTTTTCTTTTGTTGAACTTCCCCTCATTTACTTTAATATGTATCTAAGCAAAAAGATATTCCTAACAAACAAAAACAAACAAAACCAAAATAATAAACTCAAAAAAGAGGAAAAAGGTATTCTGCATAGTCACATTACAATCACAATCATAAATTTAACATTGATACATACAAGACCCTTCTCTAATACATATACTCTTTATTATATTTTCCCTGGATCTAGACACAATTGAGGATGAATATGTTAAATCTGGGATTCCTATTAAACATACACATAGTGATGTCAAGATGATAGAACATGAGTCTGGAATTCCAGGAGAAGGTTGGATGTTTTGTAGTGAGAAAGTGAATTACTAGAGAAATATAGTTAGACTGGGTGCCCATTTAAGATTGATGAATATAAATTTAAAATGGAGCCAGGCACCATGGCTCACACCTGTAATCCCAACACTTTGGGAGGCCAAGGCAGGTGGATCACTTGAGCCCAGGAGTTGAGACCAGCCTGGGAAACATGGTGAAACCCCATCACTACAAAAAATACAAAAATTAGCCAGGCAAGGTGGTGTGTCCCTTTAGTTCCAGATACTCGGGAGGCTGAGGTGGGAGAATCACCTGACCCCAGGAGGTCAAGGCTGCAGAGAGCTGTAATCATGCCAGTGTCATCCAGCCTAACAGAGCGAGACCCTTTCTCAAAAACATGAAAATATACAAATTTAAAATAAAATCAAGTCAGCCTAGTTGTGATTTTCTCTAGTAATATTCAGCTGAGTGGAAGTAGACAGTTGGTTTTCACCATGGTTGGGTAAATAGATTAGAGGTGTTAAGAGGCAAGTAATTTGATGGCAATTATAATGGAATAATTATAATGAAGGAATATGGATTCTATTCTGGGTAAAAAGGAAGCAAAGATAAAAGGTGATAAGCATTATTCTAAAAGTCTGTGATTACACAACACCAATTATTATTTTACAAGAAATATTAAATATTTGTCTTCTGTAACATTTGCCTCTAGCAAAAAGACCACCCTGTAGCTTTTCTTTTTAAGAAAGCCAACCTTTATTATCAGTAAATCTGTACGTTCACTATGCAGACACTGTGTTTAGTTCAAAGGATACAAAGAAGTATATGAGCTGTAAGGGAACTGAGAAATCAGTCTACCACCCTCATTTCACAAAAGTACAGCAAAGGTTAAATGACTTATCCAAAATCACAATGCTTGCTCCTGGCAGATCCAAGGTTTCTGAACTTCTAGTCCAGTATTCTCTAGATCTCAGCCTCCAAAATATGTCATTAGAAAATTCCTGGAAGAATGTACAGATATTCACAGGGCTATCCTTGGGTAATGATAATGTGGAGACATTTCCTACTTTTCACTTCAGTGCTATTGGAATTTTCTGCCATGTACATGAACTGCTTTATAAATAAATATAATTTAGTTAGTTTTTTAAAGAAAAAAAACATGGCATGCTGTGCATAGCAACCAAAACTGGACACACTTCCCATTTTTTATTTACCAATTATTTTTAAACTCAAGGCATATTACCATTCTTGAAAAAATGCAAAGTACACCATTATTTAACAACTATACGCAAATGAAGCCATTTGGTGGATGATACCAAACTACTGCCCAAATCACTGAATCTTTTCTCACAATCTCAATGAGACATAAAAGTAAAAATCCGATTGCTACTATGCAAAGGTAAAAATAGATTGTCTATTGTAAACTGTAGTCAAATGCTTGTCTTCTTTAAATCAAGGGCACATATGTTCTCCACTCTCCACCTGGCTTACCATAAACTTCATCCCTAGAATCTGCTAAAAATATATTCGTTTTTTTTGAGACCGAGTCGTGCTCTGTCACCCAGGCTGGACTGCAGAGGCGTGATGTCGGCTTACTGAAACCCCTGCCTCCCGGGTTCAAGCAACTCTCCTCCCTCACCCTCCCAAGTAGCTGGGATTACAGGTGCCCACCACCACACCCAGCTAATTTTCATTTTTAGTAGAGGCAGGGTTTCTCTCTTAACTCCTGACCTCAGGTGATCTGCCTACCTCAACCCCCCAAAGTGCTGGGGTTACAGGCATGAGCCACCACACCCAGCCTAAAAAAATATTCTTACAACTTTATTTTCTTGAAGACCCCGTATGAAATGTATTTTCCCTGATATTCACAAGAAAGGTTAACTATTTTATTAGGTTCTAATTCTAGCGAATTAAAATTTTAAAGGAGTCTGGGCGTGGTGGCTCATGCCTGTAATCCCAGCACTTCGGGAAGCCAAGGCAGGTGGATCACAAGGTCAGGAGTTCAAGACCA
>NW_012102765.1:793942-795105 GCF_000951045.1 Mandrillus leucophaeus | reverse complement strand
ATATATAAATATATTTTTAAACATATATATATATATGATTTTAACTGTAGCCGTTCTTATACTAAGCAGTGGCTCTACTCTTTAGGAACAGGGATTGTCAAACTATGACCAGAAAGCCAAATCCAAAACACAAAGCTTTCTTGAAACGCTGCCATGTGCCTTTATCTATGACTGCCTTCCCATTAGAACAGCAGAGTTGAGTGGTTGTGACAGAGACGGCATGGCCTGCAAAGCCTAAATATTTACCATATGGCCCTCCACAAAAAAGTTTGCTGACTCTTTTGAGATTGCTTCCTCTCTCATCTACATAAAAGATCCTTCATACCCTGCCCACTGCTGAGCGCTAACTTCCCAACCTATTGTCCCTCACTCCCTTTGTTCCAATTTTACAGAAACAGTTGCAGTTATCTAAATAAGCCATGCTCTTGCTTAATTCAGAATCCATGTACTCCCGACTGTCTCCGCTCTGGATGTCATCCTCTCCTTGCCAAATCATTTCAAATGGTCCTTGGAACTTCAGTCATCTCCTCCTGCATCTTCCATGATGCCCGCCCCTCTAATGGACAACAAACTTTTGTGCAATACTGTAATTCTTACAGCAGCCTCCCTTACTAGTTATTTAATGGCAGAAGTTGTCTTTTGTTGCTTACTCCTATCCCTTAACCCGTAGTTGACACACAGTAAGCGCTGGACACTTAGTTCAATTCTTGAGGGGCCTCCATCGGCTTGTGTGGCTCTGGAGCTACCTGGGCTGGAAATGAATACTGGGGGGTCGCGAGACCCAGATGCCCTAAGCAGAGACACGTGGACTACAGGGAGGTGAGGCAACCTCCGCAAACACCACCTGTTTCAGAAAAGCTCCAAATGCTCCAACGGGCGACCCCTCTCTTTTCTAGCTTTTCTTGCATAGCTTGCCACTTCCAACAGTAATTTGTGACGGGTTTTTAGACCATCATTGGGAGGAGAGACCTCCTATGTTACATTGATCTGGGCAGACAGCATGTCTTCCAAACTATCCAGAAAGACTTCCTCCACCTCCGCCCGGGCCTCGCACCTCGGAGGACTCCAGGTTGCCCAGGGGCGGACCCCTGGGGCCCAGGTGAGAGGTGGCAGAGGGTGCCAGCATCGCCGGTGTCCAGGCCGAGAGTCCGCTCCCAGCCTGG
>NW_012102765.1:793000-793892 GCF_000951045.1 Mandrillus leucophaeus | reverse complement strand
TGTATTTTTAGTAGAGACGGGGTTTCACCATATTGGCCAGGCTGATCTCGAACTCCTGACCTTGTGATCCGCCCGCCTCGGCCTCCCAAAGTGTTGGGATTACAGGCGTGAGCCACTGCACCTGGCCCCATGTGCTCCACTTCTATCCGGAGTACAGACATATTCTTTCAAAGCACATAGGCTCTGTGGAAAGGTGTGCAGAACAGTGAATGACAACAATAACAACAACTTGTGAATCACTAACAAGACGAGTGAGAGTGGATGCTTGGGAGGCCACCTCTACCGTCTTTTTTTTTTTTTTCTTTTTTCCCTTTCCTATGGTGCCGAACCACCTCTATCTTCATTATGCCCTCTGTAATGAGGATATGTGTGGACCAAACCACATATGTAGGTCAACCCCGTCGTCCATTCCACACACTTCTATACAAAGTAAATATTTCCTCACATAGTAAATCAATATTTGAGAAAGGAGACTTTACAATTGAATAGCTGCTCTAGGCTAAATTAGTTTTTCAGTCTCCACACTGTTCCTAATGAAGACGACATGTCAGCTGAACTAGTTTAGTCCATTAAGTGCACACCTGTTTGTGTGAGCACAACATCACTGTGCCAGGCCGCGCCGGGGAGGCGGGAGCATGCGCAATAGGGTGTGCGGGCCACCACCGCCCCCAGTTCCTGTGACGTCAGACTCCCGCGGCCCCCGTGGCGCTCTCCAGCGTCTCCTTGGAGACCGGGCAGGGGTGGCGGGGACAGCTGGTGCTTTGCATTTCTTCCCTGTTGTAAACTTTGGTTCGTTATTATTACATTAGGTAAAACTGACCTTATGTACTTAATTTGTTTAACCTTTAAAAATACTTGTACTGCACAAGCAGGCCCCTTTGTCCGTTCTCGG
>NW_012102765.1:784915-786990 GCF_000951045.1 Mandrillus leucophaeus | reverse complement strand
AAAGGAATTTGGCAATATCTTTTTTTTTTTTTTTTTTAATTAATAGAGATGGGGTTTCGCCATGTTGCCTAGGCTGGTTTACAACTCCTGGGCTCAAGTGATCCTCCTGCCTCCTAAAGTGCTGGGATTACAGGCATGAGCCACTGCACCTGGCCGAAATTGGCACTATCTAACAAAATGATGCATTTATTAACTTTTTCACTCAGCAATCCTAATTCTAGGAATTTAGCTTGAAGTCATATTTCCAACATTGCAAAAACATGTATGCAAAAAAGCATATTGCAGCATGGTTTGTAATTGCAAAATCCTGGAAATGGCCTAAATGCATATACATAGGAGAGTGGTTGAAAACAATATGGCACTGCCACAAACTGGAGCAGTATGCAGCTGCAACAAAGAATGGCCAAGATCTCTATACATTTGTAAGGAATGATTTCCAGGATATAGCATTAAGTGAAAAAGGCAAAATGGGAAGGGGCGTCTACAGTTTGCTAGCTTTCTTGTAACAAGGGAGGGGGAAAGAAAAAGATACACCTGTCTCTGCTCATCTGGGTAAAAAGAAACACAGGAAGAATACATGAGAAACAAACAGGGTTCTTTATCTACAGAGGGTGGATAAAAATAGGTTGGAAAAAATAGAGGATGAAAATAGGGTAAAAGAGATGGCGTGAGGGATACTTCTCTACATGTAACTTTTTTTGACAGCTCCAATTTTTTTTTTTTTTTTTTTTTGACAGAGTCTTGCTGTGTCACCTAGGCTGGAGTGCAATGGCACAATCCTGGCTCACTGCCACCTCTGCCTCTGGGTTCAAGTGATTCTCATGCCTCAGCCTCCTGAGTAGCTGGGATTACAGGCTCCTGCCACCACGCCTGGCTAAGTTTTGTATTTTTAATAGAGATGGGGTTTCACCACGTTGGTTAGGCTGGTCTGGAACTCCTGATCTCAGGTGATCCACCAACCTCGGCATCCCCAAAGTGCCAGGATTACATGCATGAGCCACCATGACTGGCCAGCTCTAACTTTTAGAATCACATTAATGTTTTACCTCCTAAAAAAGAAATCATCAGTGGTTCACGCCTGTAATCCCGGCACTTTGGGAGGCCAAGGCTGGTAGATCACCTGAGGTCAGGAGTTTGAGACCAGCCTGGCCAACATGGCAAAACCTTGTCTCTACTAAAAATACAGAAATTAAGCGGGTGTGGTGTGCATGCCTGTAATCCCAGCTACTCGGGAGGCTGAGACAGGAGAATTGCTTGAACAGGGAGGTAGAAGTTGCAGTGAGCCGAGACCATGCCCTTGCACTCCAGCCTGGGCAATAGAGTGAGACTCTGTCTCAAACAAGAAAAAAACAAAACAAAAACAAGATCATGTCCTTTGCAGGAATATGGACGGAGCTGGAGACCACTCTCCTTAAAAAACTAACGCAAGAACAGGAAACCAAATACCACATGTTGTCACCTATAATTGGGAACTAAATGATGAGAACTCATGCACGAAAAGAAAGGAACAGCACACACTGGGGCCTACTTGAGAGTGGAGGGTGGGAGGAGGGAAAAGAGCAGAAAAAATAACTATTGGATACTAGGCTTAGTAGTGACAAAATAATTCCTACAGCAAACCCCCATGACATGAGTTTATCTGTATAACAAACCTGCACATGTACCCCTGAACCCAAAATCAAAATGCTTACAAATTGCCACAGTAGGCCAGGCATGGTGGCTCATGTCTATGGCGCCACTGCTCTCCAGGCTGGTGACACAGCAAGACTCTGTCTCAAAAAAAAAAAAAAGAGAGAGAGGCTGGGCATGGTGGCTCACACCTGTAATCCTAGCACTTTGGGTGGCCAAGGCGGGTGGATCACAAGGTCAATAGATCGAGACCATCCTGGCCAACATGGTGAAACTCCATCTCTATTAAAAATACAAAAAATTGGCCGGGCGTGGTGGCTCAAGCCTGTAATCCCACCACTTTGGGAGGCCGAGACTGGCAGATCACGAGGTCAGGAGATCGAGACCATCCTGGCTAACACGGTGAAACCCCGTCTCTACTAAAAAATACAAAAAACTAGCCGGGT
>NW_012102765.1:775388-784865 GCF_000951045.1 Mandrillus leucophaeus | reverse complement strand
AAAAAAAAAAAAAAAAAAAATTGCCACAGTAATAGTTTGGAAGAGATTAAGGATAATCAATTGATACTAAAATTATTAGATAAAAGTATAGTTAAAGACAGACTATAGCCTAAAGTCTGTCCCTACAAGATACTTGTTAACTACAAAGAAAAGAGTGACCATGCCATGGAGAAAACTTTTTTTTATTTCTCTTTTCTTTTTTTTTTTTTTATTGAGACGGAGTTTCACTCTGTCGCCCACGCTGGAGTGCGGTGGCGCAATCTCAGCTTGCTGCAACGTCTGACTCCCGGGTTCAAGTGATTCTTTTACCCCAGCCTCCCTAGTAGCTGGGACTACAGATGCGAACCACCATGCCCAGCTAATTTTTGTATTTTTAGTAGCGACCGGGTTTCACCATATTGGCCAGGTTGGTCTTGAATTCCCGACCTCGTGATGTGCCCGCCTTGGCCCCCCAGAATGCTGGGATTACTACAGGTGTGAGCCACCGTGGCCTTCCGCCCAGCTAATTTTTTTGTACTTTTAGCAGAGACGGGGTTTTACCATGTTGACCAGACTCGTCTCAAACTCCTGACTTCAGGTGATCCACCCGCCTCAGCCTCCCAAAGTGCTGGGATTACAGGTGTGAGGCACCATGTCTAGCGCCATGGAGAGACCTATCAAACGTCACCTTAACCATGTGATCCAAGTTAACATCACCTGTAATGAGAAAAATAGGTATCACGTGCCTCCTAGTACGGTGCACTGGGAAGAACACAGCATCCCTTCTGTGGTATTCCCACCAAAAACGCATAACCCCAATTTAATCATGCACAAACATTACACAAACGCAAACTGAGGTACATTATATTCTAGAATGTAACCAACCAGTATTCTTTGAAAAATCTAGATTAAAAAAAACAAAAACAAAAACAAAAACAAAAAAAACGTGGCTGGGCACAGTGGCTCCTGCCTGTAAGCCCAGCACTTTGGGAGACTGAGGTGGGTGGATCACCTGAGGTCAGGAGCTCAAGACCAGCCTGGCCGACATGGTGAAACCCCGTCTCTACTAAAAATACAAACATTAGCCAGGCATGGTGACAGGTGCCTGTAATCCCAGCTACTCCAGAGGCTGAGACAGGAGAATCGCTTGAACTCGGGTGATGGAGGTTGCAGTGAGCAGAGATTATGACACTGCACTCCAGCCTGGGCAACAGAGTGAGATTCCATCTCAAACAAAACAAAACAAAACAAGGACTGAGGAAATATTCCAGATTAAGAGTGACTAAAGAGGCATGACACCTATATATTAATATAATGTGTGATCCTGAACTGGATTCTGAACCAGAAAAATACATTAGTGAGACAGTTGACAAAAGTCAAATACATCTGTTATTTATTTGTTTATTTTTCGGAGACAGGGTCTTTCTCTGTTACCCAGGTTGTAGTGCAGTGGCACCATCTGGGCTCACTGCAACTTCTGCATCCTGGGCTTTAGTGATCCTCAGGCCTCAGCCTCCTAAGTAGCTGGAATTACAGGCATGCACCACCACACCTGGCTAGTTGTTGTATTTTTGTAGAGACAGGGTCCTGCTATGTTGCTCAGGCTGGTCTCGAACTCCTGGGCTCAAGTGATTCTTCCGTCTTGACCTCCCAAAGTGCTGAGATTATAGCTGTGAGCCACTGGACCTGGCCACGTATATAATTTAGATAATTTTTTATCAATATTAATTTCATAATGTTGAAATGATGCTCTAATGTTCTGAGAGAAAGCCTTTGTTTCAAGAAAATATACACTGATGTCTTTAGACTTTTTTTTTTTTTTTTTGAGACAGAGTCCTGCTCTGTCACCAGGCTGGAGTAGTGGCACGATCTCAGCTCACTGCAACCTCAGCTTCCCGCAATTCAAGTAATTCTCCTCCCTCAGCCTCCTGAGTAGCTGAGACTACAAGTGCACACCACCACGCCCAGCTAATTTTTGTATTTTTAGTAGAGACAGGGTTTCTTCAAGTTGGTCGGGCTGCTCTCAAACTCCTGACCTCAGGTGATCCACCCCCCTCAGCCTCCGAAAGTGCTGGGATTACAGGCACGAGCCACCACACCCGGCCAAGATTTTTTCCTAAAGATATTTCTATTAGTATGAACTAATTTCAAATTCACTTATTTAAAATCATAAGAAACAAATAGAAAGTCAATCTACAAAGCTAAGCCTGGCCAGGTATGGTGGCTAATCCCTATAATCCTAGCACTTCGGGGGGCGAAGGTGGGACGATTGTTTGAGCTTAGGAGCTCAAGACCAGCCTGGGCAACATAGTGAGAACTTGTCTTTAAAAAAAAAAAAATAAAAAAAAAATAAAATGCCGGGGTAGCTCAAGCCTGTAATCCCAACACTTTGGGAGGCCGAGGTGGGTGGATCACCTGAGGTCCGGAGTTCCAGACCAGCCTGACCAATATGGCGAAACCCTGTCTCTACTAAAAATACAAAAATTAACCAGGCATAGTGGTGGGCACCTGTAATCCCAACTACTTGGGAGGCTAAGGCAGGAGAATCGGTTGAACCTGGAAGGCGGAGGTTGCAGTGAACCGAGATCATGCCATTGCACTCCAGCCTGGGCAACAGAGCAAGACTCCATCTCCAAAAAAGAAAAAAGAAAAAAACCAAAAAACCTCTGCCTAAAGAGTCATTCAATCGTTGGCCTTTCAATTAATACAGTTCAGGGTGAAGCAGACAAACAGAAGCAGCATAGCCGGGTGGAATGTTTCTGGAATGAGGATCAAGAGATTCAAAATCTGTCATCAGCTCTGCTCTCCCTACATGATTCCGGGCCCGGCCTCTGAGACACGATGGCCTCCACTTCTTTCTTGGTGAGGTGAGGGGTTTGGATGAGATGACAGATCTTCCATCAGACTATAAGGCCTGTGGTCTTTCTAACATGTTAAGTTGCTTCCAGATGATTCCAAGGATCGAAGGCCATTTACAAGGCTAGATTATGTGATTCTTTAATATGAAGAAGCAAGAAGATCGAGGAAATGGGCATGTTTATTAAGGCACCAATAGGTCATAACCTAAATTGCCACTCCCTTTTCCCAGGGGAATAACAACAGCTAAATGAGTATCAGCTAAATGAATATTCCCTTATGCTGAAGTCATTCTCACTGAACTTCTTTTTTATGTACCTTGGGGTTAGTTAATTGCACTTTTCAGTTTGTGGCCAGTTCTCGGCTCCTGCAGGCCCTGCTCTTCTTCATTTATTTATTCCCTTTTAGTCCCATTTCTTACTCCCTATCTCATCCCTGCATAGGCAATTACTCTAATGTATTTTAAATATTTACTTGTGTCTATAACTTCCTTGCCAAACAAAAGTAGTTTTGTTTTGAATGCGTTCTTATTTGTACTTTGTATGAAGAGTTGTGATCAGTCGGTGTTCAGGCTGGTACCTTTTACTCTCAAATTCTCTTCTTCTTTCCTTGCTCTGCTTTGTATCGCAGGAGAGGGCAGGGGACGGGAGAGTGGGGGGGCGAGGAGGGGAGGCGTGGGCTGACCTTTCCAACTGCGTTTCCAGGTTCCCAGGTGAGCTTCCTTCTGTGCTTACAGTGGGGAGCCTAAAGGAGGGAGGAAGAGGAAGGCAGCAGATGCTCCCTTTCCAGAAGCAGCCCAAATTCTAGTTTAAAAGTACTTAAAGTCTAAATGAGTTAATATTTATAATAAAAAAATAATTAAAGGGGCTGGGCATGGTGGCTCATGCCTGTAATCCTAGCACTTTGGGAGGCCGAGGTGGGAGGATCACCTGAGGTCAGGAATTTGAGACCAGCCTGGCCAACATGACGAAACCCCATCTCTACTAAACATACAAAAAAATTAGCCGGGTGTGGTGGTGCATGCCTGTAATCCCAGTTACTAGGGAGGCTGAGGCAGGAGAATCGCTTGAACCCGGGAGGCAAGAGGTTGCAGTGAGCCGAGAATGCGCCATTGCACTCCAGCCTGACAAGAGTGGAACTTCGTCTAAAAACAAAAAAAAACTTAAAGTAGTTTCTGTTTTCCTGATTAATCCCCTGCTGATACATTTAGTTTTCCCCCTTTTTATGGACACCATATTTTAAGGCCTAACTATGCTTTTCCTTTTTTTTTTTTTTTTTTTGAGACGGAGCCTTGCTCAGTCGCCCAGGCTGTAATGCAGTGGTGCAATCTCGGCTCACTGCAACCTCCACCACCAGGTTCAAGTGATTCTCCCACTTCAGCTTTTTGAGTAGCTGGTATTACAGGCATACACCACCACACCCAGCTCATTTTTGTATTTTTAGAAGAAACAGGATTTCACAATGTTGGCCAGGCTGGTCTTGAACTCCTGACCTCAAGTGATCTGCCCACCTTGGCCTCACAAAGTGCTGGGATTACAAATGTGAGCCACTATGCCCAGCCTTAACCAGTGGTTGTAAAAGTATGATCTAAAGACCCCTGGAACCTGGGAGGCGGAGGTTGCAGTGCACCGAGATCACGCCACTGCACTCCAGCCTGGGCAACAGAGCCAGACTTTGTTTCAAAAAAAAATAAAAAAAAACAATGACCCCTGGAGACTTTTCAGGATGACTTTTCACAGGGTTCACAAGATCAAAACTATGTTCCTAAAAATACTGAGAGGTCATTTTCTTCTTCTGTTGCGTTGGCTATTCGCATTACGTTGGTACCATGACAGACTGAGTTCAGAAGCTGACATGAGCTTGCAGCTAACCATTCAAGCAAGCCAGCCATTAAAGAGATTTGCAAAAATGAAAAGCAATGCTACTCTTCCCAATATTTTATTCCAGAAAATGTTTCTAATAAAATAAGATTTTTATGTGCACATGTAATCGGTTGAATAAATAAGGAAAATTTTGATTTCTCCATTTTACTTGTAGTATGGTAAATATCAGTTGATATAACCTTCCTGAACAAAAACCTTGTTGGGGTCCTTAATATATATATGTGTGTGTGTGTGTGTGTGTGTATATATTTTTTTTTTTTTAAGATGGAATCTTGCTCCGTCGCCTAGGCTAGAGTGCAATGAACTCACTACAACCTCAGCCTCCTGGGTTCAAGAGATTCTCCTACCTCAGCCTCCCGAGTAGCTGGGATTACAGGAATGCTCCACTGAGCCCAGCTAATTTTGTATTTTTAAGTAGAGATAGGGTTTCGCCATGTTGGTCAGGCTGGTCTCAAACTCCTGACCTCAGGAGATCCACCTGCCTAGGCCTCCCAAAGTGTTGGGATTACAGGTGTGAGCCTCTGCACCTGGCAATAATTTTTTTATTTCTTATTTATTTATTTATTTATTTATTTTTGAGACAGAGTTTTGCCCTTGTTGCCCAGGCTGGAGTGCAATGGTGCAATCTTGGCTCACCACAACCTCCACCTCCGCTGAGAGACAGGACTAGCTGGATTTCCCAGGCCGACTAAGGATCCCTAAGCCTAGCTGGGAAGGTGACCGCATCCACCTTTAAACTTGGGGCTTGCAACTTAGCTCACACCCGACCAATCAGGTAGTAAAGAGAGCTCACTAAAATGTTAATTAGGCAAAAACAGGAGGTAAAGAAATAGCCAATCATCTATCGCCAGATAGTGCAGCGGGAGGGACAATGACTGGGATATAAACCCAGGCATTCGAGCCAGCAACGGCTACCCTCTTTGGGTCCCCTCCCTTTTATGGGGGCTCTGTTTTCACTCTATTAAATCTTGCAACTGCACTCTCTTCTGGTCCGTGTTTGTTACAGCTCGAGCTGAGCTTTTGCTGGCCATTCACCACTGCTGTTTGCCGCTGTCGCAGACCCGCTGCCAACTTCCATCCCTCTGGATCCGGCAGGGTGTCGGCTGTGCTCCCGATCCAGGGAGGCGCCCATTGCTGCCCCAATCGGGCTAAAGGTTTGTCATTGTCCCTGCACGGCTAAGGGCCCGGGTTCATCCTAATGGAGCTGAACACTAGTCACTGGGTTCCATGGTTCTCTTCTGTGACCCATGGCTTCTGATACAGCTATAACACTCACCGCATGGCCCAAGATTCCATTCCTTGGAATCCGTGAGGCCAAGAACCCCAGGTCAGAGAACATGAGGCTTGCCACCATCTTGGAAGTGGCCTACCACCATCTTGGGAGCTCTTGGAGCAAGGACCCCCCCCCCGCCCCCGCCGCTAATACCAGGTTCAAGTGATTCTCCTGCCTTAGCCTCCCAAGTATCTGGGATTACAGGCATGCGCCACAACGCCCGGCTAATTTTGTATTTTTAGTAGAGATGGGGTTTCTCCTTATTGGTCAGGCTGGTCTTGAACTCCTGACCTCAGATGATCTGCCCACTTCAGCCTCCCAAAGTGCTGGGATTACAGGCGTGAGCCACCGCACCAGGCCAGCAATAATTTTTAAGAGTACAGAGTTACTGGCCCCAAAAGTTTGAGAACGGCTACACTAAAATAGTTATTCAAATCCAGTCTGGATAGTTTTTTGTTGTTGTTATTTTGATTTTCTTTTTTTGAAATGGAGTCTCACTCTGTTGGCCAGGCTGAAGTGCACTGGCGTGATCTCAGCTCACTGCAACCTCTGCTTTCTGGGTTCAAGCGATTCTCCTGCGTCAGCCTCCCCAGTAGCAGGGACTATAGGCATGTGCCACCATGCCCAACTAATTTTTGTATTTTTAGTGGAGGCAGGGTTTCACCATGTTGGCCAGGCTGGTCTCGAACTCCTGACCTCAAGTGATCCACCTGCTTCGACTTCCCAAAGTGCTAGGATTACAGGCATGAGCCACTGCTGCCAATTTTTTTTTTTTTTTTTTTTTTTTTTTTTTTGGGAGTCTCGCACTGTCTCCCGGGCTGGAGTGCAATAGCGGGATCTCGGCTCACTGCAACCTCCACCTCCCAGGTTCAAGTGATTCTCCTGCCTCAGCCTCCAGAATAGCTGGGATTACAGGTACCTGTCACCATGCCCAGCTAACTTTTTGTATTTTTAGTAGAGACAGGTTTCACTTATGTTGGTCAGGCTGGTCTTGAACTCCTGACCTTGTGATCTGCCCACCTCAGGATATAAACCCAGGCATTCCAGCTAGCAACGGCTACCCTCTTTGGGTCCCCTCCCTTTGTATGGGAGCTCTGTTTTCACTCTATTAAATCTTACAACTGCACTCTTTTCTGGTCTGTGTTTGTTACACCTCGAGCTGAGTTTTTGCTCCAGCCTGGGTGACAGAGTGAGATACCATCTGAAAAAAAAAAAAAAAGGCTACAAATTGGGTGGTTCATTGTGTGCTTGCTCAGGTGATGGGTACACCAAAATCTCACAAATCACCACTAAAGAATTTACTCATATAACCAAATACCACCTGTTCCCCAAAAATCTATGAAAATAAAACAAAAACAAATTAAAAAATAAAAAATAAACAACAACAACAAAAAACCCTGTGCACCTATTAGTGGGAACACACATCCTGGTGGAGAAGATGGTGGGAAGCTTAGGAAAGCAGAAATGGAGAAGGGAGGTGACTGTAGGGAGAGCTGGCCAGAGACTGCCAGGCCCATGGGGAAAATGAGAGGCAAAGCCATCCCAGGAGCACACAAAGGGTTAAGCCGTCTGCTCGCTGGTGGATATCTGGTTCTGTTGGAAACAGAGCGTCTGATACAAACTTTACTTGGATGTAACAAAATTTAAAAACTGTTCAAAGGGATGTTAAATGAGAGGAATTGTTACATAAAATTTAATTCTGGGCCTGGCTCGGTGGCTCATGCCTGTAATCCCAGCACTTTGGGAGGCCGAGGCAGGCAGATCACTTGAGGCCAGGAGTTTGAGACCAGCCTGGCCAACATGGTGAAACCCCGTCTCTACTAAAAATACAAAAAATGAGCCAGGTGTGGGGGTGCATGCCTGTAGTCCCAGCAGCTCGGGAGGCTGAGGCAGGAGAATCGCTTGAATTCAGGAGGTGGAGGTTGCAGTGAGCCGAGGTCATGCCACTGAACTCCAGCCTGAGTGACAGAGCAAGATTCCATCTATAAAAAAAAAAAAAACAAAAACCTTAATTCTGCAACAACTTAATTCTGACAGAGTGGAAAGGGCAATGGAAAAAAAGCTTGTAATCTTAGAGGAAGCATGGGGTCCAGTCGGATATGTGCTAGACCTAAGAATAGTAGAATTTCAGAGAAGGGAAAAAATAGAGCTGAAACTGTGTGGGTAGATAATTTGAAAGAGAATAGGGTCAAAGAAAGATAAGTCTCTAAAAATGAGTAAGCCCTTTTATCATGCAATTGTCATAGAGATGATATATTTTCATTAAACCAAGCATTTAATAGTTCGTGAATAAGATGGAGAAATAAGACTAACAAAACAGATTCACTATTTCAAAATCTTTATTTCTAGAAGGCTTAAAAGACTACAGCCAATATCCTGGGACTCCTCAATGCCCCTCTAAGTATCCATCTGTCAGAAATACTAGCACACTGGCCAGGTGCAGTGGCTCATGCCTTCAATCCCAGCGCTTTGGGGACTTGAGTGGGAGGATTGCTTGAGGCCAGGAGTTCAAGACCAGCCTGGGCAACATAGTGATCTATCTATACAAGAAAAAATCTAATAAAATGAAGAAATAATAGCACGTATACATAAATATTTGCAAAGATGTGTACTCTATCTTTGTACTAGAAAAAGTAAAATAATACAAATATCTGTAAATAAATGCTTAGCTTAATAAATTATGGTGATTCCATGTAACAAAATAGTACATAGCTCTCATAGTGGATGTAAATCTATATATAGGTATGAAAATGGTATGGACAGAATATTGTTCAGTAAAGGCCAGGCCTGGTGGCTCATGCCTGTAATCCCAGCACTTTGGGAGGCCGAGGTGGGCAGATCACTTGAGGTCAGGAGTTAGAGACTAGCCTGGCCAACATGGCAAAAACCCGTCTCTACTAAAAATATAAAAATTAGCCAGGAATGGTGGCACACACCTGTAATCCGAGCTACTCGGGAGGCTGAATCAGGAGAATTGCTTGAACCTGGGAGGCAGAGGTTGCAGTGAGCCCAGATCATGCCTGTGTACTCCAGCCTGGGCAACAGAGTGAGACTCTATCTCAAAAGATAAACATAGATAGATAGATAGATAGATAGATAGATAGATAGATAGATAGATAGATAGATAGATAGAGAATGATGGGAGCAAGGTGTCTCACTGTTGGGGTGGGAATTTACATATAAGCAAGGGAAGTAGGCTAGAACAATCATATGGTAATGGAATAGAGTTAGATGGATTAGTAAGAACTCGTATGTTGCTTAATATAGATACATGTAGTAACATATATAAATATTTACAGATATGAGGAGGGTTACTATACTCATGTATATTTATGTGCTCTGTCATCTGAGAGGTCTTAGGAGCAATGATATCACAGTAGTAGTGAGCACATCCAGACCATGATTTCTGATATCATTAGAATACAATAGCACCCAGACCATGATTTCTTTTCTTTTTTCTTTCTTTCTTTTTTTTTTTTTTTGAGA
>NW_012102765.1:773117-774813 GCF_000951045.1 Mandrillus leucophaeus | reverse complement strand
TTAATGAGACGGAGTTTTGCTCTCGCTGCCCAGGCTGGAGTGCAATGGCGGGATCTCTGCTCACTGCAACCTCTGTCTTCCGGGTTCAAGTGATTCTCCTGCCTCAGCTTCCTGAGTAGCTGGAATTACAGGCATGCGCCACCACGCCTGGCTAATTTGTATTTTTAGTCGAGACAGGGTTTCTCCATGTTGGTTGGACTGCTCTCGATCTCCAGACCTCGGGCGATCTGCCAGCCTCGGCCTCCCAAAGTGCTGAGATTACAGGCATGAGCCACTGTACCCAGCTTAATATTTTTAAATGTAAGAAATATACCATACCAATGTAAGATGCCATTCATGGGTGAAACTGGGTGCTGGGTATATGGGAACTCTGCACGATTGTCTCTACTTTTTTTTGTAAATGTAAAATTATAGAACTAGGCCAGGTGTGGTGGCTCATGCTTGCAATCCCAGCACTTTGGGAAGTCGAGGCGGGTGAATCACTTGAACTTGGGAGTTGGAGACCAGCCTGGCCAACATGGTGAAACCCCGTCTCTACCAAAAATACAAAAAAAAATTAGCTGGGCGTGGTGGCACGTGTCTGTAGTCCCAGCTACATGAGAGGCTGAGGTATGAGGATTGCTTGAACCCAGGAAGCAGAGGGTGCAGTGAGCCAAGATCACGCTGCTGCACTCCTGCCTGGGTGACAGAGCGAGACCCTGTCTCAAAAGAGAGAGAGAGAGAAAAAAAATATATATATATATGTATATATATGTGTGTATATATACACATATATGAGCACAAATGAAACATTTAAGGATAAACAGATTCTATTTAAAGTGATAATTTATTGTATTCGATCACCTTTTGTATTAAAGCAAAAATGAAGGGCAAAGTGTGGCAGATATCACAATATATTTGCCAGTTATAGTAGAGAATCCCAATGATTCTCATGTTAAAAGACTAAAACATTTCATATAAATTATAAATTTCTCATAATTTATACATTTATTTTTAACTACTGGTGGCAAAAGAGTATTCTTTGCCTTGTTTAAAGTATAACCATTTTACTCACTTTGGACTTGAAAGTTTTTTTATTCTTGCTAGTCTCCCAAGACCTCCTGTCAAACTGAAATATGTAACTTTTTTTTTTTCATTTTTGATCTTAGCATTTGTAAGGGATAAATAATTGATTAGCATAGGAATTATGGGAATATATTTAGCCAATGCTCGGCACTAAACTATTTTTAAATGTCCCCAGGCATCAACCCAAAATGTACATCCAAAGGGTGTCAACTGGAAATTGGGAAGTGGAGTGACAGTATAGATTAGAACTATGAAATGGAAAATGCAACCAGAGGAATAGCAGTTGCCAGTTTCACTGCGACTTTAACAGTAAGTCTACCTTGCTGTATTTTAAAAAATTCCTTAAATGGGCCGGGCGCGGTGGCTCACACCTGTAATCCCAGCACTTTGGGAGGCCAGGCAGGCTGATCACCTGAGGTCAGGAGTTCGAGACCAGTCTGACTAACATGGTAAAACCCCGTCTCTACTAAAAATACAAAAATTAGCTGGGTGTAGTGGCGGGTACCTGTATTCCCAGCTACTTGAGCAACTGAGGTAGGAGAATTGCTTGGACCCAGGAGGCAGAGGTTGCGGTGAGCCGAGATCACACCTTTGCACTCCAGCCTGGGAGACAGAGTGAGACTCCATCTCA
>NW_012102765.1:761469-771885 GCF_000951045.1 Mandrillus leucophaeus | reverse complement strand
AAAAAAAAAAAAAAAAAAAAAGCAGAAACTGCAAAATGAATTGAAGAAAAAGTAAAATTTTAAAAACTTTAGTTTAATATAAGATAACATGAGGTCTATGCTCCTAATACAGTGTTTTTTTTTTTTGTTTTGTTTTGTTTTTGAGACTGAGTCTCGCTGTGTCACACAGGCTAGAGTGCAGTGGCACGATCTCGGCTCACTGCAAGCTCCGCCTCCCGGGTTCACGCCATTCTCCTGCCTCAGCCTCCGGAGTAGCTGGAACTACAGGTGCACACCACCAAGCCTGGCTAATTTTTTGTATTTTTAGTAGAGATGAGGTTTCACCGTGTTAGCCAGGATGGTCTTGATCTCCTGACCTCCTGATCCTCCCGCCTTGGCCTTCAAATTGCTGGGATTACAGGCGTGAACCACCATGCCTGCCAGCTCCTAATACATTTTAAGTGTAAGATATGGTACTGTTAACTATAGGGACAATGTTGCACAGTAGATCTCCAGAACTCGCTCAGTCCCCATCATCGAAACTTTATGCCTGTTAATTAGCTGCTCCCCATTCCCCCTCCTCCAGCTCTTGGCAGCCTTCATTCTACTCTCTGATTCTTTGAGTTTGATTATTTTAGATCTCTCATATGCATTCAGTCATGTAGTATTTGTCCTTCTGTGACTCGTTTAATTCACTTAGCATAATGTTCTCCAGTTTTGTCCACGTCCTTGCATATTGCAAGATTTCCTTTTGTTTTAAGGCTCCACGATATTGCATTATATGTACATACCACCCTTGCTTTATCGACTCATCCATCTGTAGACATTTAGGTTGCTTCCATAGCATTGCTATTGTGAATAATGCTACAGTGAACATTTGATAGGGGTTGATTTCTAAAATATATAAAGAACTCCTACAATTCAACAGCAAAGCAAAAACAGCAAATAACCTGGTTTTACAAAGTATATGGGACATGAACTCAAATATGAAGAATTTTTTTTTTTTTTGATACGAAGTTTTACTCTTGTCACCCAGGCTGGAGTGCAATGGCGCAATCTCGGCTCACTGCAACTCCAGCCTGGGCAACAAAGTGAAACTCTGTCTCAAAAAAACAAACAAACAAACAAAAACTCAAAACCCAGTCTCTGCTAAAAATACAAAAATTAACCAGGTGTGGTGGCGTGTCCCTGTAGTCCCAGCTACTCGGGAGACTGAAGCAGGAGAATCGCTTGAACCGGGGAGGCAGAGGTTGCAGTGAGCTGAGATTGTGCCATTGGACTCCAGCCTAGGCAACAAGACTGAAACTCGGTCTCAGAATGAATAAAGAATGAATGTGTTGAATATTGAATGGAATAAAGAGCCCATCTTCCAACCATCTCAAGGCCTGTATTAAATTAACACTGGAATTGCCAGTGTCCCTAGGCTCCTGCCAAAAGCGTGTGTAGATTTTTTCTAGCAAAAGATAACATCATGGCCGGGTGCGGTGGCTCACACCTGTAATCCCAGCACTTTGGGAGGCCAAGGTGGGCAGATCACAAGATCAGGAGTTCGAGACCAGGCTGGCCAACATAATGAAATCCCATCTCTACCAAAAATACAAAAAATTAGCCTGGTGTGGTGGTGTGCACCTGTAATCCCAGCTACCCAGGAGGCTGAGGCAGGAGAATCGCTTGAACCCGGGAGGTAGAGGTTGCAGTGAGCCAAGACTGCGCCACTGCACTCCAGCCCAGGCAACAGTGTGAGACTCCGTCTCAAATCTATCAATCAATCAATCAATATCAATCAATCAATAACATCATAGTAGACTCAAGTTATTTCTTCAATAATTAAGACAATTATTACTTCTACTTACTTTGCTCCTCATGAACCTATTTATTTATTTATTTATTTATTTTTAAGACAGGGTCTCATTCTGTCACCTAGGTTGGAGTATAATGGAGCGATCTCAGCTCACTGCAACCTCTGCCTCCCGGGTTCAAGTGATTCTCCAGCTTCAGTCTCCCGAGTAGCTGGGACTACAGGTGTGCACCACCATGCCCAGCTAATTTTTGTATTTTTAGTAGAGACGGGGTTTTGCCACGTTGCCCAGGCTGGTCTCAAACTCCTGACCTCAAGTGATCCACCTGTCTCAGTTTCCCAAAGTGCTGGGATTACAGGCACCTGGCCTGCCTATTTACTTTTCACTATGCAAGACATTCTGTAAAAACGTAAAAATAGAAAATAAATAGGCTCATGAGTCGTCAAGTAAGTAGAAGTAATAATTGCCTTAATTATTGAAGAAATAATTTGAGTCTACTCTGATGTTATCTTTTGCTAGGGAAGATCTACTTATGGTTTTTGCAGGAGCCTAGGGACACTGGCAATTCCAGTGTTGATTTAATTTAGGCCTTGAGATGGTTGGAAGCTGGGCTCTAGTTCACCCTTATTCCTAGGGTCTAGCCCTTGAGTTTCCCAATCCAAAGCATGATTTTTTTCCCCCAAGATTTCCTCTCATTTGTAGGTCCTCCTCACCACGTTTTGTGGAAACATCTGCTCAGCTTCTCAATCTTTTGTGACCTCGTTAAATGCCCTGGGAGAACAGTAGCCCTGAAACCGGACACATCTTCTTCTGTGGATCTCAGTCCTGTAACTCTTTAATTCCTTATTGTGTTGTGAGCTCCCCCAATGCCTTAAAGCAAATTATTCTTAGCCTTTCTGCTGCATTTGCAGTTGTTTTCAGTGGAAGGGTGGTTCCTCATTATCTAGTCTGTCATTTTCAGAGATATCAAACTCAATGCTTATGAAAATTTTATTCTTACCAGACAAGCTGATAGTAAACAAAATACAGGGTTGCTTTTTTTTTTTTTTTTTTTGGTTTAATGCCACTTTCTGTTTCTTTAGTCATTGGTGAAGATGCTATTAAAGCCTTTCTAAATAACTGAGAAGCAAGGCAGATGGCCAAACAAGACAAAGGAAAAGATCGGGTTAATTCACAAACCATGTAGTCAGCCTGAACAATGGAGATAAAAGAGACGTTCCCCAAATTAGACTGAGCAGACATCCTCCTTTTTAAAGGGCAATCCCATTTTCAGTATTTATGTCTTATTTGTTCCTTGAGGCAAATGTCTCTTTATGCAAAGCATAAAGTAATCAGGTATTTTATCAGGTGGGAAAGAGCTTGTTTTTTACTCCCTCTGTGACCTGGAGTTGTGCACAGCGTACGTCACATCGGGGTGTCAGCAGCACCAAGGGGAAGATCCAAGCAAGGCAGGTGACCTTATAAAAAGGACTATGCAGAGTCAGGCATCAAAACAAAACACGGCATTCTAAGCTGGGCCAGAGTAACTCAGCCAAAGTGGGCATGAGCTAAGGAGGGATGGCATTGGCCGTCACCAGAGGTCAGCAGACCTGGACAGGGCCACGGCAGCTGGAAGCAGCTTGGTGAGACACTGTACCTGGGACAGTCTGCTTTCCTCTCCTTGTCCAGTGCCAGCCTCTTTCTCGATGGGACCAGTCCAAAGGAATGCAAGGGAAGGGGATTTCACACTGGCTTCTGTGGGCAAACAGGGAAGTGGAATTTTTTTTTTTTTTTTTTTTTCTGTTTTTTTGAGACAGAGTCTCACTCTGTCGCCCAGGCTGGAGTGCAGTGGCGCAATCTCGGCTGGCTGCAGCCTCGGGAAGTGGAATTTGATACCTCTCCTCACAGGCAATTGCAGCCTCCAGAAGCAAAAGCCAGGGTGCTGTTTCCCCAGAGTGGATCCTCTTTCTCTCCCTGGCTTGACAACTGCTTCAGGACAGGGAAAATGTTTGTTGATAGGATCTGCTATGGTGCTGATTTGAAACTGAAAAGGGGATGAAATGCAAAAGCAGAAAAGCATAAGGAAAGAATCAAGACAGGGTCGCAACCTTCTCTCCTGCCTTGGTCCGACAAGCACTGCTCATCCAGCGTTGCTGTGCTCCTGAGAGGCGAAGCCCCCTTTCTCCCCTCCTCTGGAAGGAAACGGGGCAGAACAAGACGACCTCACTTCCCCTGCCTCTCTCGCCTCTTCTATGTCCACCTAATAAACTGTGAATTAATAGGGAACTTAGTGATACCATCAGGACCCCATCCTTACTCAAAGTAGGAATTCCTTTTACAAATTTGTGTCTCGTGAGCCGGGCGCGGTGGCTCACGCCTGTAATCCCGGCACTTTGGGAGGCCGAGGCGGGCAGATCACGAGGTCAGGAGATCGAGACCATCCTGGCTAACATGGTGAAACCTCGTCTCTACTGAAAATACAAAAAATTAGCCTGGCCTGGTGGCGGGCACCTGTAGTCCCAGCTACTCGGGGGGCTGAGGCAGGAGAATGGCGTGAACCCGGGAGGCAGAGCTTGCAATGAGACCAGATGGCGCCACGGCACTCCAGCCTGGGCGACAGAGCAAGAGTCCCCCTGAAAAAAAAAAGAGAAAAATTTGTGACTCCTGATTGACAAGACCCTGCTTAAGTGCTGTCAAAATCAGAAAAACTGTTAGGACATTCCTTTATTTTTGTTTCATTGTATATTAAAATACATGCAGGGCTGGGCATGGTGGCTCACGCCTGTAATTCTAGCCCTTTGGGAGGTTGAGGCAGGCGGATCAATTGAGGTCAGGAGTTCGAGACCAGCCTGACCAACATGGTAAAACTCTTTCTCTACTAAAAATACAAAAAACATTAGCTGGGCATGGTGGCACATGCCTGTAATCTCAGCTACTCAGGAGACTGAGGCAGGAGAATCGCTTGAACCCAGGAGGCAGAGGTTACAGTGAGCCCAGATCGCACCATTGCACTTCAGCCTGGGAGACAGAGAGAGACCCTGTCTCAAAATAAATAAATAAATAAGGCTGGGCACGGTGGCTCACGCCTGTAATCCCAGCACTTTGAGAGGCCAAGGCGGGTGGATAAACTGAGGTCAAGAGTTTGAGACAAGCCTGGCCAACATGGTGAAACCCGATCTCTACTACAATATAAAAAAATTAGCTGGGCGTGGCCGGGCGTCACGCCTGTAATCCCATCACTCTGGGAGGCCGAGGCAGGCAGATCACGAGGTTAGGAGTTCGAAACCAGCCTGGCCGGTATGGTGAAGCCCAATCTCTATTAAAAATACAAAAATTAGCCAGGTGTGGTGGCGGGCGCCTGCAGTCCCAGCTACTTGGGAGGCTGAGACAGAAGAATCACTTGAACCTGGGAGGTGGAGGTTGCAGTGAGCCAAGGTCACATCACTGCACTCTAGCCTTGGCAACAGAGTGGGACTCTGTCAAAAAAAAGAAAAAAAATATGTAAAATAAAATAAAATAAAATACAGGCAGAACAAAAGAGTGTGCTGGGCAGGCCATTCCCCACCCTTTTTCAGTCTCCCTCCCTGTGGCAACCATTGTCAGGTTTCTATGTTTGTGTGTTTTTTTTTTGAGATGGAGTCTCTCTCTATCGCCCAGGCTGGAGTGCAGTGGCGCCATCTTGGCTCACTGCAAGCTCCACCTCCCAGGTTCACGCCATTCTCCTGCCTCAGCCTCCTGAATAGCTGGAACTACAAGTGTCCGCCACCAGGCCAGGCTAATTTTTTGTATTTTTAGTAGAGACGGGGTTTCACCGTGCTAGCAAGGATGGTCTCGATCTCCTGACCTCATGATCTGCCTGCCTTGGCCTTCGAAAGTGCCAGGATTACAGGCGTGAGCCACTGTGCCTGGTCTCTATATGTTTTTAATAGGAGGGTTTTGTACACGTGGAATATGATAAAGCACACTTTCTTCAGCCAGCACCACACATGTATTTTTATACACAAATGACAATAGGCTGTGCATAGTGGCTCACATAGTACTTCAGGAGGCCGAGGAGGGAGGATCGCTTGAGGCCAGGAGATCGTACCAGCCTGGGCAGCATAGCAAGACCCCATCTCCACACACAAAAAAGAAATTAGCCAGGCATGGTGTCACACATCTGTAGTCCCAGCTACTCGGGAGCCTGAGGATGGCTTCAGCCCAGCAGTTGAAGGCTGCCATGAGGTATGATCTCACCACTGCCCTCCAGCCTGGGTGACAGTTCAAGTCCCTGTCCCAAACAACGACGACAACAACAACGAAAATGACAATATAATTGTGGATTAATTCCATTTTTTCTTTCTTTTGAGATAGGGTCTCACTCTGTCACCCAGGCTGGAGTGCAGTGGTCTCAGCTCACTGCAGCCTCGACTTCCCCAGGCTCAGATGATCCTCCCATCTCAGCTTTCTGAGTAGCTGGGACTGCAGGTGTGTGCCACCATGCCTGGCTAATTTTTGTATTTTTTTTTATATATAAAGAGAGGGTTTCATCATGTTGCCCAGGCTGGTATTAAATTCCATTTTGAGCACTCAAATTGACAGAAAGTTGTACCTAAAGTTGAACTGGTCGGGTGCGGTGGCTCATGCCTATAATTCCAGCACTTTAGGAGGCCGAGGTGGGCGGATCATGAGGTCAGGAGACTGAGACCATCCTGGCTAACACAGTGAAGTCCCATCTCTACTAAAAATACAAAAAATTAGCCGGTGGTTGTGGTGGGCGCCTGTAATCCCAGCTACCCGGGAGGCTGAGGCAGGAGAATAGTGTGAACCCGGGAGCCGAGATCGCGCCACTGCACTCCAGCCTGGGCAACAGAGCGAGACTCCGTCTCAAAAATAAATAAATAAATAAAATAAAATTGAATTAAAATCTTGGTGGATTTCAAGTGGTTAGTCTTTGTTTTGGCTTCCAGAACATCATAGAATGAGTGGAGCTCTTCTATGCACTGTGGAGTGATCTTGCTCTGCAAGATTTTCAAGACAGCGATTGCGTCTCTCCTCTAACGTCTACTTCTCTCTCGCCCATCCCTGTACCACTTGATTCATTGCCAGTCAAAATAGTTCCAGTTTTTGGTTTTTTTTAAACAATTCCTCCTGTGGCATATTGTGGAATTGAAATAATTATATGTATTTCTTGCCAAAGAAAAACATTCAGAATAGGAAGTTTGCTTTGAGTTAGATAAAACCAGTTAATCACTTTTGATGAAAGGTTTGTGTGTTTGTTTTTGCTGTTATAGTATCTTTATGCTCTTATGTAGCCTATATTATGCCATAACACTAGGTTGTGGAGTGAAGACTTTCCATATCTGAATTATCTGTATTTCGCCTGTATCAATAAGATACTCAGATACTCATGTGATTGTTTTTTTTCAACTGGAAAAGTAAACTTTAAAAATCAAGATAACTTTTTTTTGTGACAGTTTCAGGTTTTGCTCTTTTGCCCACGTTGGAGTGAAGTGGCGTGATCTTGGCTCACTGAAACATCTGCCCCTTGGGTTCAAGCGATTCTCCTACCTCAGCCTCCCAAATAGCTGGGATTACAGGCGCTGCCACCACACCTGGTTGATTTTTTGCATTTTTTAGTAGAGATGGGGTTTCATCATGTTGGCCAGGCTGATCTTGAACTCCTGATCTCAGGTGATCCACTTGCCTCAGCCTCCCAAAGTGCTAGGATTACGAGCGTGAGCCACTGCACCTGGTCAACTTAAAAAATATATAGAGTACACCTTCTAAATTGAAAAAAGTTTTAATACATTTTATGGTATGGGATGTTTATAGATAGTATCAAATTTACTAATTGAAAAGAAAATACATGGACTAAATGAAAAGAAATTATAAATCCCCAGTTATATAAACTCTCCATTTACCTGAAACTGGTTAACTATAATAATCAGTAAATTTGCCAGGTGCGGTGGCTCATGCCTGTAATTCCAGCACTTTGGGAGGCCGAGGCAGGTGGATCACTTGAGGTCAGGAGTTCAAGAGCAGCCTGGCTAACATGGTGAAACCCCATCTCTACTAAATATACAAAAATTAGCCAGGCATGGTGGCAGGTGCCTGTAATCCCAGATACTCAGGAGACTGAGGCAGGAGAATTGCTTGAACCTGGGAGACGGAGGTTGTAGCAAGCCGAGATTGCGCCACTGCACTCCAGTCTGAGCAACAGAGCAAGTCTCCATCTCAAAATAATAATAATAATAATAATAATAATCAATAAATTAGGCTTTCTTCCTCAGAGTTATGCAAGTGGAGCTACTTCAGGATCTGTATTTATCAAATAATTTGTGCTTTGACATAAAGATCAAGACACAGAATTGCAGGAGATATTTCAGGACAGGTGGAATTTCCTAAATTCTGAAAATGCATGAGCAAGGGTGTTAAATATAGTGAACCCCAGTTTCTCTTCAAAGAATCAGTATGTTAGTATGTTCAGCTCTCTTATTCTTTGATTCTCCATTTTAAAGTTTAACTTCCTGGTTCTCTTTGCCCCCTTGCTTCCAGTTTCAGTAAACAACTTTCCCACCAGTCCTAATCAGTAGTTCACATCTGTCCCCTGGTCACCTGCTTTGACCTGAGTCACCTCTGGTCACCTGCTCTGACCTAAGTCACCTTTAGTTACCTGTTCCTAACCATCCTTCCCACCAAACTACTCACCCGCCTGCCACTCCAGCTCATATTGCTGCTCTCTTTAAAATAGCCAATCGGAATTAGCTTAGACTGTGTGGTCCAACCCTAGCCAATAGGGGAATGACACAGCAGTAGGGATTACCTGCGGCAGGAATAAGAACTCCTGCCCCTCCCCTGTCCAGGTGTGCAATCACCATTGTTCCATCTGCAAGGAGCACCCTTTCTGCAGAAAGTAAAAATTGCCTTGCTGAGAAAATTAAATATATGTTTGAGTGCTATATCTTTGTGGCACCAAGGAACAAGCATTTTGCATTTCTAACAAAGGTAAAAAACACTGTATTTGAATCAGAAGACTTGGGGTTGTGTCCCAGATGTGCCTCTTTTAGTTTTTAGTGTGTTTGAACTGCAGTTTCCTCATAATGTCATAATTATCATTAACTATTTAGTGAGCATTTACTATATGCCAGTCACTGTACTAAGTGCTTTACAGAGATGATCTATGTAATCTACACATCAACCCTATGAGGTTCATGCCCTTATTAACCTTGTTTTACAGATGAGAAACAGGCTCGGAGGGGTTAACCAGCTTGCCCAAGGACACTCAGCCCTGGAGAGAGTTGAAATTTCATATGCAAATAGCCTGAACGTTGCCTCTCCCTTTCCAGAGGTAATTCTGGTATAATTTTTTGTAAAGTTCTTTCTTGTTTGTATGTCCTTCAATCTATTCTACCTTACACAGTCAGCCGGGTCTTCTTTCAAGATACTTTTCAGATGATTCTTTTCTAAAAACTCTAACTGGCCTTTGATTTGCATATGTAAAACTTCATATTTTCTAACCTGGCATTCAAGGCCTTTTACAATGTGCTCCAATTCATCTTTGGAGACACAGCTCCTAGAGATTTAACTGCTGCCACTCAAACTTACTGAAAAGCCTCTCAGGTGTCACCTGCCCCCAACCTGCTTTTTTTTTTTTTTTTTTTTTTTGGCTCACTGCAGCCTCTGCCTTGGGGGTTCCAGTGATTCTCCAGTCTCAGCCTCCTGAGTAGCTGGGACTACAGGCGTGAGCCACCACACCCATCTAATTTTGTATTTTTAGTAGAGACAGGGTTTCACCATGTTGGCCAGGCTGGTCTCAAACTCCTGACCTCAGTTGATCCACCTGCCTCAGTCTCCCAAAGTGCCGGGATTACAGGCCTGAGCCACGGCCCCCGGCCAGGTGTCACCCTTTTGTGAAACGAGATTATTCCTGTCCAAAGGGATCTCTGCCTACCTAAATGGAAATCCTAAGGCGAGGACAGTGAAATTATTGTATTTCCCTAAATGTAATATTGCATATAGTTATTTGTGTGCATGAATTATCTCCTTTATTCTCCTGTAAGAAAATAGAGACCAATGTGTAGAAAGCTCTTTCAAACCCATTTTGGGGGTTCAGGGAGTATTTCCAGAAGACACGGATTGCTGGCTTTTCCCAGAAATGAGACCTGCAGGGAGGTGTGGCCCCTGAGGGGGTGGAACCGCTGAAGCTCAGGATCACTTCTACTTTGCTTTGCTAACCAAAGAAAGCTGTTACGCCTCTGCCATAGGAATTGAATGGAAATGTCCCTCCCTTCTAGGCAGAGCTAGTGCCTTGGGCTTCGTTGCACTGCAAGTTTACTTGGAAAAAATTTTTTGAGCTCTTATTCAGTATTTAGACAGTCATTCCCTAGAATCTCTTTCATCCTGTCTTGAAACTAGAATTTGACACAGTGGATTTAGGTTGAATGGTTTAGGCAACCAAATTAATCATGGCAGTCAAAAGTCCCTTTGCATTTTTCTTTCACAGTCCTCCCATCAAGCTAATATATATATATATATTTTTTTTTTTTTGAGACAGAGTTTTGCTCTTGTTGCCCAGGCTGGAGTGCAATGGCACGATCTCAGCTCACCGCAACCTCCGCCTCCCAGGTTCAAGCGAATCTCCTGCCTCAGCCTCCCTAGTAGCTGGGATTACAGGCAT
>NW_012102765.1:754982-760458 GCF_000951045.1 Mandrillus leucophaeus | reverse complement strand
TCGGCTCACTGCAAGCTCCGCCTCCTGGGTTCACGCCATTCTCCTGCCTCAGCCTCCCGAGTAGCTGGGACTACAGGCGCCCACCACCATCCCTGGCTAATTTTTTGTATTTTTAATAGAGACGGAGTTTCACCATGTTAGCCACCATGGTCTCGATCTCCTGACCTTATGATCTGCCCGCCTCGGCCTCCCAAAGTGCTGGGATTACAGGCGTGAGCCACCGTGCCTGGCCTAAAGGATTTTAAATGGGAGAAAAGAGATTTTCTTTCTCTTGGAGCTTCTTTTTAATTCTAAGAAGTTGCCAAACCTAGTGAACTCTGCTACTGAGTTTGCGAACATGAGATACTCGTTTTTCCCAGTGGGTGCCTCAGTACAATAGGTGACACGGGCTCTTGTAACCTCGGTTGGCTTTGTGGGTATGTGACCCGTGCAAACAGGTCCTAAACACGCTTAGGAGTCCCACACTTGGTTCAAGACTTCAGCTGCTATCTTGAAATTCTGAATGCTTTCTGACCAGGGGATATGCATCTTCGTTTTGCACAGGGAACTGCGAATTATGTGGCGGGTCTTGGATGTAATAGAATTTGCCACCTTTGCTTCCGTTCTCTTCTGCCTATTTCCTGTCCATCCTCTATGTCTTTGGTATGGGGCTATGCCCTAAACCTTACCCAGAAAAAGAGAAGAGTCTTGGCAATGGTAACAGAAATCTGTCCCATTTTTTGCCTCCCAACTCCAGAGGAGTTTGTCTCCTCTTTTGATTTTTTTTTTTTTTTTTTTTTTTTAATACGGGGTCTGGCTCTGTCACCCAGCCTGGAATGCAATAGAGCAATGATGGCTCACTGCAGCCTTGACCTCCTGGACTCAAGAAATCCTCTTGCCTCAGCCTCCTAGATAAAACTACAGGTGCACACCAACACGCCTGGCTCATTTTTTATTTTTGTAGAGACAGGGTCTCACTATATTACCCAGGCTGGTCTTGTACTTCTGGGCTCAAGCAATCCTCCCCACTTGGTTTCCCAAAGTGCTGGGGTTAAGGCATGAGCCACCGCACCCCAGCCACATGTCCTCTGTTGAAGTGCACCTGCCAGAGTCACCACACAGTGACGATGGCAAGGCCTGTGCATCCTCATGGTTTGTTTTGTTATCACTTAGTGGCTCCTCTCCAGTTACCATATTTATACCAGCACTATCTTTTTTTTTTTCTTTGAGGCAGAGTCTCCCTCTGTTGCCCAAGCTGGAGTGCACTGGCATGATTTCGGCTCACTGCAACCTCCGCCTCCCTGGTACAAGCGATTCTCCTGCCTCAGCCTCCCAAGTAGCTGGGACTACAGGTGTACGCCACCATGCCCAGCCAATTTTTGTATTTTTTGGTAGAGACAGGGTTTCACCATGTTGGCCAGGCTGGTCTCGAATTCCTGACCTCAAGTGATCCACCTTATAATCACTTGTGTGCTCATCTGATGTGATGGCATGGTAAGAAAATGAGACTGGGCCGGGCATGGTGGCTATTGCCTGTAATCCCAGCACTTCGGGAGGCCGAGGTGGGCAGATCACCTGAGGTCAGGAGTTTGAGACCAGCCTGGCCAACATGGTGAAACCCTGTCTCTACTAAAAATACAAAATATTAGTCGGGCGTAGTGGTGGGCACCTGTAATCCCAGCTACTTGGGAAGCTGAGACAGGAGAATCGCTTGAACCCAGGAGGCAGAGGTTGCAGTGAGCTGAGATCACGCCATTGCACTCCAGCCTGGACAACAAGAGCAAAACTGTCTCAGAAGAAAAAAAAAAGGAAAGAAAAGAAAATGAGACTGGTTTCCAGAAGCCATTCAATAGAATCAGCCTCAGGTTTTCTTCTTTTTATACAGTCACATCAACTAGCTGATTAGACATCTGCTGTTGGGAGACAGTTTGAGAGGCATTACCAACACTTTTGCAGCCCAATAATGAACATTCCTAGTGACCCAGAACAAACTCCCAGTAACCCAGAAACCACTTTTCAGTGACTGCAAGAAGAAAAGCTCTACCGTAAAAAGCAGAAAGCTTTTTAAATGACCATAGAATCACCTTTCGAAAAGTTGCCTTAGGGCCAATTTTAGAAGTAGACAGGTTCTCAGCATTAGGGCCTTAATGACACAATTACCACCACCCTCCTTATTTAGTCGGATTCATTAAGCCCTTGGTTTCCATGAACTAAATCCAGCCCTTTTGTTGGTGGTTGAGGTAATAAATGGTAAATGGCACCTTTCTCCAGCACCCATTTGATTAGTTTAAAATGACCTCATACTAGTGTCACAGACTAGTGTGACTCAGCCTGATGTCATCAACTCCTGTTAAATGACTGCTAATTCCCCACGGCAATCAGCACCTTCCCAAAAGCTTCAGCAGAGAAGAGTCTTAAAAGCCTTTTGTTCTAACTTCTTTTTTTTGAACATGGTACAATAGGCGTTAGCCTTGGGTTAATTGTCTCTGTGGACATAGTAAGTCTTTAATGCTTAGTGTCTTGCATGCCGACAACTTGTTGAGAATGAGCCACCCCTTCGGTTCCAGTGTTTAGTAAAAGCTATCTTGCAATAAGACTAAGTGGAATAAAAAAATCAAAATCCAAAAACCAATTTACTCTGTTAGAGAATATTAGTCAGTGTTCCAGTTCGTGAATTATTAATAATAACACCTGACATTTGTCTTGTTCTTCTGCCTTCATCAAAGCACTTTCTCATGTATGATCTCATTTGACCTTGCCATGCACCTTTCAGACAATGGGGAAGCCATTGTCACAGCAGGGACCAGAGAGGTGCTGGTGAGTGGTGGAGAATGCCACATTCAGCAAGAGGTAGATGCTTAGAAATCTTTCTCAAAATCAGCAAGCAATACCTTAAAATTAAAAACAAGAAGAAAAGGGCTGTGATCCGGGAAAGAAAGGAAACAGGGGCAAAGAAAAGCAGGAAAGAGGGGAAAAGGGAAGGAAAGAGGGAGGGAGAAAAATTTATATGAATGGACAGCAAATCTCAACTCTCCAAATCTGAAGGGAAACACAGTAGTGTTTTAAAAGAATTAATGGATATCAGTAGTTTTAAAATGGACACCTTCCTCTTTTCACAGAAAATTTCAGGGCTGTTTGACAGCACCACTGAGAGCAGCTAGAATTTGAATGGCGGGGATATTTTAAAAGCTTAGAACTATAGCCAGGCGTGGTGACTCACCCCTGTAATCCCCAGCACTTTGGGAGGCTGAGGCGGGTGAATCGCTTGAGCCCAGAAGTTCAAGACGTTTGGGCAACCCGGTGAAACCGGCAAAACCCTGTCTCCACCAAAAATACAAAAATTAGCCAGTCTCATAACCTTGTCTCAAAGAAAGAAAATGAAATAAAAGCTCAAAAGTGTAAAATCAAAGGAGAAAAGCATGTGCATAGGGAAAGAGTATGTCTGTGTAACAGCCAGGGTCCAGCTGAGCTTAAGGGACGATGATTCCTCTGCCCTCTAAGGTCCCATCCTTAGATTTTACAGTATCTGTAGCTGCCCCCATCTCATCCTTCTTTTTTTTTTTCTTTTTGAGATGGAGTCTAGCTCTGTTGCCCAGGCTGGAGTGCAATGGTGCCATCTCAGTTCGCTGCAACCTCCGCCCCCTGGGTTCAAGCAATTCTCCTGCCTCAGCCTCCCTAGTCACTGGGATTACAGGCGCCCGCCGCCACGGCTAATTTTTGTATTTTTAGTAGAGACAGGGTTCATGCCAGGCTGTTCTTGAACTCCTGACCTCAGGTAACCCTCCCGCCTCAGCCTCCCAAAGTGCTGGGATTATCGGCATGAGCCACCGTGGCCCATCATCTCATTTTTCTTTATGGGCAGTAACCTGCTTCCATGTGGTGAGAATGGTCTTTTACCCACACCATGGGCACTAGCTTATTTCTCTGTGACTTACTCATGCCTGGCCTATTACCTAGTTGAATAGATCTGTCCTGTGTTTGACTCTCAAGTAAAAACTCGTCCTAAGGTTGATTTTGAGGCAGGAGAATACGGCCGAAGAGGCAGAAAACCTAAGGACTTTTTTTTTTTTTTGAGACAGAGTCTCGCTCTGTCGCCCAGGTTGGGGTACAGTGGCTGGATCTCAGCTCACTGCAAGCTCCGCCTCCCGGGTTTACGCCATTCTCCTGCCTCAGCCTCCCGAGTAGCTGGGACTACAGGCGCTGCCACCTCGTCCGGCTAGTTTTTTGTATTTTATAGTAGAGACGGGGTTTCACCGTGTTAGCCAGGATGGTCTCGATCTCCTGACCTCGTGATCTGCCCGTCTCGGCCTCCTAAAGTGCTGGGATTACAGCCTTGAGCCACTGCGCCTGGCCTCCTTAGAACTAAATCAAATGGAAACACTCCAGCTATGGCAGGAAATATCCTCTTCATTTACATAGGGTGTACAACAAGTAAATAACTTTGTAACTTCACTTTAGCCTCTTCATTTACATACAGCGCACACCAAATAACCAATGGAAACCTCTAGAGAGTATTTAAACCCCAGGAAATTCTGTAACCAAGGCCCTGAGCCACTTGCTCGGCCGCTCCCACCTTGTGGAGGGTGCTTTCATTTTCAAGAAATCTCTGCTTTTGTTGCTTCATTCTTTCCTTGCTTTGTTTGTGCGTTTCCCCCAATTCTTTGTTCAAAAGGCCAAGAACCTAGATACTCTCCACCTGTAACAATTTGGCAACCTGACAAGATTGAGAATTGGTGTTGACAATTAGATGTTTAAAAATAACGTGTGCTGGGTTGGGTGCGGTGGCTCACGCCTGTAATCCCAGCCCTTTGGGAGGCTGAGGTGGGCAGATCACAAGGTCAAGAGATCGAGACCATCCTGGCCCACATGGTGAAACCCTTCTTTACTAAAAATGCAAAAATTAGCTGGTCGTGGTGGCAGGTGCCTGTAATCCCAGCTACTCAGGAGGCTGAGGCAGGAGAATCGCTTGAACCCGGGAGGCAGAGGTTGCAGTGAGCCGATATCATGCCACTGTACTCCAGCCTGGGCGACACAGGTAGACTCCATCTCAAAAAAAAAAAATAATAATAATGATAATGATAATATGTACTGGATACGTGTCCTGATAGGGTTTCCTCAAGTAGCCTGGCTGGCTAGAGAGTAATAATCAATCAACACTCAGTTGTTTACTGACCATTTTATTTTGTGTTCTATATGGTAACAGGTGCCAGTAATAAAGCTTACATTTAACAAGTGCATCGTTGGCTTCCAAATCATGTTCATAATTGTTTTCCCGCAATCTTGTCACCTCTGAGGTGGGTGACAGTGTAGGTATCATTCACTCCTTTTGGCGTGTGAAGAAATGGGCACTCAAGGATGAAGGGACTTGATAGAGCCTCTGTTTTCTATTAATGACCAAGATGTGCCAAGATATGACCCTCTTTTCCCTCGCCCGTCCTTCCTTCTTTCCTTCCTTCCTTCCTTCCTTCCTTCCTTCCTTCCTTCCTTCCTTCCTTCC
>NW_012102765.1:753907-754932 GCF_000951045.1 Mandrillus leucophaeus | reverse complement strand
ATCTCAGCTCACTGCAAGCTCCGCCTCCCGGGTTCACGCCATTCTCCTGCCTCAGCCTCCCGAGTAGCTGGGACTACAGGCGCCGGCCACCTCGCCCGGCTAGTTTTTGGATTTTTTAGTAGAGACGGGGTTTCACCGTGTTAGCCAGGATGGTCTTGATCTCCTGACTTCGTGATCCACCCGTCTCAGCCTCTCAAAGTGCTGGGATTACAGACTTGAGCCACCACGCCCGGCCGATCAGGCTGGTCTTGAACTCCCCACCTCAGGTGATCCACTCGCCTTGGCCTCCCAAAGTTCTGGGATTACAGGTGTGAATTACCATGCCTAACCCAGGCAATTTTTAAATCAAATTAAACAACACAGTAATTACTCTCAATCCACAGATATTTTTGGAGTCGCACTGGACAAGTTAATATAACACTCTTGCTGTAACTGTGTAATAATCAAACCAAACATAGGGAGACCAGCCTTTGCTTATGATAAAAATATAATCTTTTTTTAATGTTCCCAAGGTGGGGAGACTATTTAAAAAATTATCCAAAACTTGGCAATAGATTCAAAAGGTGTGTGACATGTCCTTTCAAAGCCAAACTAGGGCAAAAGCCCATCCAGGGTTTGCCCGGGGGAATGTTGACTCATTCTTTACTATTGATTACACGAGTATATAAGATACTGTTATAAACTCTTAGCACCTTGCAGGAATATATACTTCAAACTTCTCTTCAATTTTAAGTCATCTTTTTTTTTCATTTGTTAAAGTTTCTTTTTTTAAATTATTTTTGAGATGGAGTTTTGCTCTTGTCACCCAGGTTGGAATAGTGGCGCGATCTTGGCTCCCTGCAACCTCCACCTCCCAGGATCAAGCGATTCTCCTGCCTCAGCCTCCTGAGTAGCTGGGATTACAGGCACCTGCCACCACAGCTGGCTAATTTTTGTGTTTTTAGTAGAGACGGGGCTTCGCCATATTGGCCAGGCTGGTCTCAAACTCCTGACCTCAGGTGATCCACCCGCCTCAGCCTCCCAAA
>NW_012102765.1:751220-753562 GCF_000951045.1 Mandrillus leucophaeus | reverse complement strand
TGCAGCCTCAATCTCCTGGGCTCAAGCCATCCTCCTGCCTTGGCTTCCCAAAACACTGGGATTACAGGCATGAGCCACCAAAGCCAGATATGACCCGTTTTTTTTGTTTTGTTTTGTTTTGTTTGTAACAAAGTCTTGCTCTGTCACCCACGCTGGAGTGCAGTGGCATGATCTCAGCTTACTGCAACCTCCGCCTCCCGGGTTCAAGAAATTCTTCTACCTTAACCTGCCAAGTAGCTGGGACTACAGGCATGTGCCACCACGCCTGGCTAATTTCAGTATATTTAGTAGAGACAGGGTTTCACCATGTTGCCCAGGCTGGTCTCAAACTCCTGACCTCAGGTGATCCGCCCACCTCGGCCTCCCAAAGTGCTGGGATCACAGGTATAAGCCACCGCGCCTGGCCTCTGAGGCCTCTTTCTAAGGGCACTAATCCCATTCATGAGGCTCCACTCTCAAGCCCCAATCATCTACCAAAGGCCCCTCCTCCAAATACCATCACACTGGGGATTAGGGTTCAACACATACATTTTGGGGAGACACAAACATTCAGACCATAGAGGCAGAGAATCTGGGATAGGCCAAAAAATTAGCTGGGTGTGGTGGCGTGTGCACCTGTAGTTCCAGCTACTTGGGAGGCTGAGGCAGGAGAGTTGCTTGAACCCAGGAGGTGGACGTTGTGGTGAGCCAAGATCTCGCCCGCCACTGCACTCCAGCCTGGGCAACAAGAGCGAAACTCTGTCTGTCTCTCTCTCTCTCTCTCTCGCTAAATATATATGTATATATTTATTATTTTTATTTTAACAGTGTTGTGTTTACTTGTGGGATATTTTAATTCCATGAGTCAGTTTGGGCTATTCTAATTCCATCATTCCCCTGAGAACCAAAATCCTTGCTGTGGAAGAAATAAGATACAAATGCAATATGAAAGAGGTTAAGGAAAACCACCGTAGTCCAAAATTTGTATTTTAAATATTAATATGAGCTCATGAGGTATTTTTATCTTTAGATATATAATTTCTAGTTCCAGCCAATAGAAGTCAAGAGACAATGAACAACCCAGTAGGAGAAAGCATGCCTCCTTCTCAGACTATACTCTTGTAAACCATTTCCCATCGAAATAAATCAGAGCAAGGCCAGGTGTGGTGGCTCACACCTATCATCCCAGCATTTTGGGAGGCCAAGGTGAGAGGATTGATTGAAGCCAGAAGTTTGAGACCACCCTGGCCAACATAGTGAGACCCTCTCTCATTTTATCAATCAATCAATCAATCAATCAATCAATCAATCAGAGCATCTTCAAGAAAATGGCTAGTTCCCGATCTGGGGCAGGAAATGTACAAGATAAGCTTGGAACACCTTGACATATCAGAAAGCAAGGACACTATCAAAGACCACTAAAGTTATGGCAAAAGGACCTAAAGAAGCCCATGCTGGCCAGAGACTGGACCATTTGGGTTTCAAGAAAAATAAGAATTAGAGTGAATTAAAATCCAACAAGTAGGCCAGACATGGTGGCTTACACCTGTCATCCCAGTACTTTGGAAAGCCGAGGCAGGAAGCGTGCTTGAGCCCAGGAGTTTGAGATTACAGTGAACTGTAATCCTGCCACTGCACTCCAGCCCAGGAAACAGAGACCCTGTCTCTGAAAACCATAAACAATCAACAATTATGCTTAAACAAATAAATTTGCAATAATGTATGTTTTTATTTTATTTTATTTTATTTTATTTTGGAGACAGAGTCTCACTCTGTCACCCAGACTGGAGTACAGTGGTGCGATCTCTGCTCACTGCAACCTCTGCCTCGCAGGTTCAAGAGTGTCTCCTGTGTCAGCCTCCTGAGTAGCTGGGATTACAGACACGAACCACCACACCTGGCTAATTTTTGTATTTTTAGTAGAGATGGGGTTTCACCATGTTGGCCAGGCTGGTCTTGAACTCCCTACCTCAAGTGATCTGCCCACCTCAGCTGCCCAAAGTACTGGGATTACAGGCGTGAGCCAGTGTGCCCAGCCACAATAATATATGATTTTAATTGTTTACCTTCTAAGGATGATAGGAAACCAATTCATTCTTTGAAAACTTAGTAAATAAAAGCAAATAACCAAGTATGTATCCTGCCTTTCCTATAAGAACTTTACCAATGAGTTACTTAGGGGAAGGGTAGCTTCTTTTTTCCTTTCTTTTGAGACAGTCTTACTCTGTCGCCCAGGCTGGAGTGCAGTGGGACAGTCTCAGCTCACTGCAACCTCCACCTCCCGAGTTCAAGTGATTCTCCTGCTTCAGCCTCCTGAATAATGGGATTACAGGCTTGCACCACCATACCCAGCTAATTTTTGT
>NW_012102765.1:748270-750628 GCF_000951045.1 Mandrillus leucophaeus | reverse complement strand
TCTGTCAAAAAAAAAAAAAAGAAAAGAAATTATTTCAGGCTGGGTGCGGCAGCTCATGCTTGTAATCCCAGCACTTTGTGGGAGGCTGAGGCAGGCAGATCACAAGGTCAGAAGTTCGAGACCAGCCTGGCCAACATAGGGAAACCTCTACTAAAAATACAAAAAGTAGCCAGGTGTGGTGGCAGGCATCTGTAATATCAGCTACTTGGGAGGCTGAGGCACGAGAATCACTTGAACCCAGGAGGCGGAGACTGCAGTGAGCCAAGATCACGCCACTGCACTCCAGCCTGGGCAACAGAGTGAGACTCTGTCTCAGAAAAAAACAAAAAAACAAAAAACAAAAATTAGTCGAGCAGGGTGACATGCACCTGTAATCCCAGCTACCTGGGAGGGTGAGGCAGGAGAATCGTTTGAACCTGGGAGGCGGAGGTTTCAGTGAGCCAAGATCGCGCCACTGCACTCCATCCTGGGCGACAGAGCCAGACTCCATCTCAAAAATAAATAAATAAATAAATATATAAATAAATAATTTCAGTTTATAGATTAAAGAATTAGAACATCACCATTTTGCAACTCTAATGAACTAATAGATCTAGACACTGGGTCTCAGTAGCTGCTAACATGAAAGAAGAGAGAAAAACAGATGCTATGTGTGGTCTGATGAAAGAATAAAATACAACCTCTAGTTCTGCCAAAGGGATCCCGCCTCAATCAGATCGAGCCTCCAGGTCCAGGAACAAGTGCTCCTGAGGCTGAAATCTCAGACATTGCTGGTGTAAGTGTAAATCGATACAGCCACTTTGGAAAACTGTTTGACAGTAATGCCTAAATTTAACATATGTCTACTCTGTGGCCCAGCAGTTCCAATCCTAAGTATACATCCAAGATGAGGGAAACATACGTACTTCAAAGACGTGTATGAAAATGTTCATAGTGAAAGAATGAATAAGGCCTAGTATTAGCAAAACAGGATAACTATAGTCAATAGTAATTTAATTGTACATTTAAAAATAACTAAAAGAGTATAATTGGATTGTTTCTAACACAAAGGATAAATGCTTGAGGGGATGGATATCCCATTTTCCATGATGTGATTACTATGCATTGCATGCCTATATCAAAATATAATAACATTAAATGAACACTTCAAATATTTTATTCAATTAATTCATTAATGAGGAAAAGGGTAAGATGTTAAGACTGGTTCAAAGAACAAATGAGGAGCTAGGTATTTATAATCATGTGAATAAATAAATATTACGATAAAATTGATGGATCCAAAACTGGTTAATATCCTAGAGGGCACCAGACCATAACCTTTGGGGTTTTCTTTTTTGCTGGATGAAAATTATTTGCATCTCTTTTTGTTTTGTTCTGTTTTTTGGATTTTTTTTTTTTTTTTTTTGAGACCCAGTTTCACTCTGTTGCCCAGACGGGTGTGATCTCGGCACACTGCAATCTCTGCCTCCTGGGCTCAAGCGATCCTCCCAACTCAGCCTCCTGTGTCGGTGGGACTACAGGTGCGTGCCATCACGCTCAGCTAAATTTTGTAGTTTTTGTAGAGACAGGGGTCTCACCATGTTGCCCAGCTGATCTCAAGCTCCTGAGCTCAGGTGATCCACCCACCTTGGCCTCCCAAAGTGCTGGGATTACAAGCATGAGCTACCATGCCTGGCCTTTTTGGTTCTGGATTTGGTGGGGGGTTATTTTTAGAAACAGGGTCTCGCTCTGCCACCCAGGCTGGAGTGCAGTGGCACAATCATAGCTCACTGTAACCTCGAACTCCTGGGCTCAAGCAATCCTCCTACACTTGGCCTCCCAAAGTGCTGGCATTACAGGCACCAGTCACAGCCCCCAGCCTGCATTTCTACCAGACAAAAATTTCTAAGTTACAGGCCACTTCTCTGAGCCTGGGAACTTTAATCAATAGTACCTAGTGACTGAGCAAAGTGTATTCCCTAGATTGTCCCGCTTGGATGGACATTTGTCCTTGTATGTCATTGAGGAGCTGTGTGGTTTACCTTTTTACCTTGCTTTCAATTTTGGATAATTTTTCTTACCGTCCCCTTACTCTTCTCCAGAGTCTACATTCAATTCTTGTTAGTCTTTCATCTTCTCTTTTTTTTTTTCTTATGAGATGGAATTTCGCTCTTGTTGCCCAGGCTGGAGTGTAATGGTGCGATCTTGGCTCACTGTACTCTCTGCCTCCCTGGTTTAAGCGATTCTCCTGCCTCAGCCTCCCAAGTAGCTGGGACTACAGGCATGTGCCACCACGCCTGGCTAATTTTTTTTATGTATTTAGTAGAGAAAGGGTTTCTCCATGTTGGTCAGGCTGGTCTTTTTTTTTTTTTTTTTTTT
>NW_012102765.1:740469-747320 GCF_000951045.1 Mandrillus leucophaeus | reverse complement strand
TGTGTTTTTAGTAGAGACGGGGCTTCGCCATATTGGCCAGGCTGGTCTCAAACTCCTGACCTCAGGTGATCCACCCGCCTCAGCCTCCCAAAGTGCTGAGATTACAGGCATGAGCCAATGCGCCTGGCCTCGGTAAAGTTTCTAAAAACTCTGTATTAAAGGCAGTTTTTTTTTCTTAAAAAGTGATTGTGGATTGATAGTTTAGCTTTTAATTAGGAAATATTATACTCTTTTAGTTGAGCTTTATTGATATCTACGTTAAAATTTATATTAACTAGGCAAATCTAATTTTCCATGTATCCACCGAAGACACTGACCAACATTAGAGTGCTTTCAGTAGTTGACAGCAGTCAATCTATCAACTTAAAAGCACGATTATGAGAATAAGGCTCGTCAATTCTTTTTAATTTTCTTCTTCAATGGAGTGAGTGCTTTGATTGCTAGGCTGAGTGAAGCAAAAGACATATCATATTTTGATTTTATTTGAGCATTTAAGTTTCATATTTTGAATAACACAGTCAAGCACAGCTATTAATTTGGTTTTTTTGATACAGGGTGTCTCTTTCTCCATCTCTGAGTCTGGAGTACAGTAGTGTGTTCACAGCTCCCTGCAGCTTCTACCTTCCAGGCTAACGTGTGATCCTCCTGCCTCAGCCTCCTGAGTAGCTAGGACTGCAGGTGTGCACCAGCTAATTTGTTTTCATTTTATTTTATTTTCTGTAGAGACAGAGTCTCTCCATGTTGCCCAGGCTATGCAGCTATTAATTTAAAGAAATTTTTTTAGGCTGGGTGCGTTGGCTCATACCTGTAATCCCAGCACTTTGGGAGGCCAAGGCGGGCAGATCACTTGAGGTCAGGAGTTTGAGACCAGCCTGGCCAACAAGGTGAAACCCTGTTCATACTAAAAATACAAAAATTAGCTGGGCATGGTGGTGGATGCCTGTAATTCCAGCTACTTGGGAGGCTGAGGCACAAGAATTGCTTGAACCTGAGAGGTGGAGTTTACAGTGAGCTGAGATCACACCATTGCACTCCAGCCTGGGCTACAGAGTGAGACTCTGTCTCAAAAAAAAAAAAAAAAAAAAAAATTTTTTATTTTTAGCTAAGCATGGTGGCTCACACTTGTAATCCCAGCTATTAATACTTGGGAGGTTGAGGTGGAAGAATCACTTGAGGCCAGGAGTTTAAGAGCAATCTGGGCAACATAGTGACACTCTGTTTCAAGGGAAAAAAAAAAATTCTTTTGAAAGCATGAAATGTCTTGGGGTACATATCATTTACATATGATGTTACGACATCATAAAGTAGAGCGAGTACATGGTCCCTTGATAGTTCTGCATCTCGATTTCAGGGTAACTCAGCTTATTTTTCTTCTAGGGGAGTGATACTTTAAAAATCGTTAGGACTTTCACTTGAAGGAGAGCTGAGAAACACAATGAAAGAAGTTAAAAATTAACCTGATTTATTTTACTGCTTTTTAATATTCTGGAGTATAAATCATTATAATAAATGGTCAGTTAAAATAAACGATTTCTCCCTCATTACAATTGATAGCTGAATGTGAGCCGAAAGGTTATGCATGTGCAAGCAAATGCATTCCTGGTAGAAGAAATCATTTGAGCCAAGACCTGCAATTTCTTGTTCACTATTTACAGGCAGTGATGAAACAGAAACTCTGGGAGGTCTTTTTCAGGAGAGGCAGATCAGTAAGATACTTCCTGAAGGCTGGGCATGGTGTCTGACGCCTGCAATCCAGCACTTTGGGAGGCCAAGGCGGGCGGATCGCCTGAGGTCAGGAGTTGGAGACCAGCCTGGCCAACATGGTGAAACCATATCTCTGCTAAAAACACAAAAATTAGGGCCGGGCGCGGTGGCTCAAGCCTGTAATCCCAGCACTTTGGGAGGCCGAGACGGGCGGATCACGAGGTCAGGAGTTCGAGACCATCCTGGCTAACACGGTGAAACCCCGTCTCTACTAAAAAATACAAAAAAACTAGCCAGGCGAGGTGGTGGGCGCCTGTAGTCCCAGCTACTCGGGAGGCTGAGGCAGGAGAATGGCGTAAAAACCCGGGAGGCGGAGCTTGTAATGAGCTGAGATCCGGCCACTACACTCCAGCCTAGGCGACACAGCGAGACTCCGTCTCAAAAAAAAAAAAAAAAACACAAAAATTAGGCTGGGTGCTGTAGCTCACACCTGTAATCTCAGCACTTTGGGAGGCCGAGGTGGGTGGATCATCTGAGGTTGGGAGTTCGAGACCATCCTGACCAATGTAGAGAAACCCTGTCTCTACTAAAAATACAAAATTAGCCTGGCATGGTGGCGCAGGCCTGTAATCCCAGCTACTCGGGAGGCTGAGGCAGGAGAATGGCTTGAACTCAGGAGGTGGAGGTTGTGGTGAGCCCTGATCATGCCATTGCACTCTAGCCTGGGCAACGAGAGTGAAACTCTGTCTCAAAAAAAAAAAAAATTAGCTGGTCATGGTGGTAGGTGCCTGTAATTCCAGCTACTTGGGAGGCTGAGGCAGGAGAATGGCTTGAACTCAGGAGGTGGAGGTTGTGGTGAGCCCTGATCATGCCATTGCACTCTAGCCTGGGCAACGAGAGTGAAACTCTGTCTCAAAAAAAAAAAAAATTAGCTGGTCATGGTGGTAGGTGCCTGTAATTCCAGCTACTTGGGAGGCTGAGGCAGGAGAATAACTTGAGCCCGGGAGGTGGAGGTTTCGGTGAGCCGAGATCGTGCCATTGAACTCCAGCCTGGGCAACAAGAGTAAAACTTTCAGTCTCCCAAAAAAAAAAAAAAAAAAGATACTTCTTGAAGATCTTTGTCCACATTTTCTCCAGGTTGTTTTTTCTCCATTAGAGTAAGACGCCCATACTTCCTGTCAACGTGGTGCATTGCTGGTAGCGGTTCTGCTTTAGCTGCATGCTGGAAACTTCTAGATTGTCAGATGCTGGAGAAGCCTGGCTATTGAGGTGGCAAAGGGAAGAGTTAATGCCAACAGGCAAATGTGCTGCCTTTATTTAGAAAAAGAGGAGAATGGATATAACCAGAGATTACAGTCCAGTTCACTTAATTTTAATTTCTAAAATGTCCAACACGCCACTTTAAAAATCTCAATTTTTTTTTTTTTTTTTTTTGAGACAGGGTCTTGCTCTGTCACCCAGGATGGAGTGCAGTGGTGTGATCTCGGCTCACTAAAACCTCCGCCTCCTGGTTCAAGGGATTCTCCCACCTCAGCCTCTCCTGTAGCTGGGACTACAGGCGTGTGCCACCACGCCCAGATAATTTTTGTGTTTTTTGGTAGAGGCAGGGTTTCACCATGTTGGCCAGGCTGGTCTCAAATTCCTGACCTCAAGTGATCCACCTGCCTTGGCCTCCCAAAGTGCTGGGATTACAGGAGTGAGCCATTGCGCGTGGCCTCAAATGTTGGTTTTGTAAGGGACACACTTTATCAGACTCATCCTACTTTTCTTCCATAATGATGATTAATTACTGGAAGGACTTGGAATAGGTATGAGGCAATTCAGTTTCAGTGAATTTTTGCCTTTATATTCTGAATAATAACATAATTACTGGTAGGTTGTGAAATATTTAGAACTTACTGATATTAGGTCGATATACACCATGAAATTGTGTTATCTAGGGTTTGGCATGTGTAAGGACATACATCCTTTGCAGAAATTCTGAAGTCCAAAAGAGCTCTGAAAACAGAAAGGTTTTTGCTCAGCATGCGGCAAACTTTTTGGCTGCAAAACTTGGCTTGAACTGATATGAGACTATTTTAGTCTTTATCCTACTTAGTGTAAAAGCCCATGTGTTTCACTGCAGAAGGATGAGCATGATTGATTATGAGGTGTCACTGCAGACCTTGCTGATGCGATGTAAGGGTCTCTGTATGTATTGTGTTTCCTTCCCAAAGTTCAAACCATTCTGAATTCTGAAATGCAAACTCCCAAAGGATAGGGATGAAGGGTTGTAGAAAAGTATTCAATATTTGTCTTTGGTTTTGTTTTTATTTTTATTGTATTTATTTTTTGGTAGACATGGTATTGTGTTTATTTTTCAGTCTCACTATGTTGTCCAGGCTGGTCTTGAACTCCTGGGCTCAAGCGATCCTCCTGCCTTGGCCTCCCAAAGTGCTGGGGTTACAGGTATGAGCCATTGTGTCCAGACGTTTTTTTTTTTTTTAAATAAAGACTTAGAAAGCACAAATAAAATTTATGAATGACACTGAGTTTCTAGAGGTGGATTAGTATTCACCTCCTTTTCACTTAATAGAATTAAAGGATTTATTAATTATTATTATTGTTATTATTTAAGGCTGGCTCTCACTCTGTTGCCGAGGCTGGAGTGCAGTGGCACGATTGAGGCTCACTGTAGCCTCAAACTCCTGGTCCCAAGTGATCCTCTCACCTTAGCCTCCTGAGTGGCTGGGACTACAGGTGTGTGCCACCATAGCTGGCAAATTAAAAAAAAATTTTTTTGTAGAGACTGAGGTTTTGCTTTACTGCCCAGGCTTGTCTTGTTTGAACTCCTGGGCTCAAGCGATCCTCCTGCCTCATCCTCCCAAAGTGCTGGGATTACAGATGTGAGCCACCAAGCCCAGCCCATAGAATTAAAGGATTTTTAAGTAGGATCTGGTCCAACCCCTTCATTTTACAAATGAGGTAGCTGAGATCTAGCGAGACTATGTGATTGGCTGAAGCGCCCATATTTTGAAATTGATAAGGAACCAGAACCTTCAGAATGATTTTTCAAGTTCCTGCCTATAAATAGCCCTGTCCAACTACAGAAATAAAAATCTGTAGCCTTTAAGTATGGTCCTGCCTGATCCCTGAGTAAAAAAAAAAGAGAAAGAGAACAAGAACAATCAGGATTCCCTTCACCCCATAGGTACGAAGGATTGATTGATTCATTTTGAGGGATTTGTTTTGCCACCTTCACGCCCGGGGCCTCGGGTACTGTGGTTGGGGCTGAGGTTCAGCAGCCCACAGAGCAGCCCCTTCTCAGGGGACTTTGGTCCTCAGCGAGCTTGGTTCTGGCCTGAGGCTTGGGTCACATGGGGCCTTTACGGCCTGACTAGTGCCTGGCATCTTCCTCTCCCTGGACCACTGACTGGTCTCCAAAGTGGGGTTTATGTAAGACAATTCACGGAGGTTGCAGGAAAGACAAAGAGTCATGCTTGTGGCCAAGCACGGTGGCTCTCACTTCTGTAATCCCAGCACTTTGGGAGGCTGAGGCCGGCAGATCATCTGAGGTCAGGAGTTCAAGACCAGCCTGGCGAACATGGTGAAACCCCATCTCTACTAAAAATGCAAAAAATTAGCCAGGTGTGGTGGTAGGCGCCTGTAGTCCCAGCTACTCGGGAGGCTGAGGCAGGAGAATCGCTCGGATCCAGGAGGTGGAGGTTACAGTGAGCCAAGATTGCGCGACGGCACTCCACCCTGGGCGACAGATTGAAACTCTGTCTCAAAAAAAAAAAAAAAAAAAAGAATAAGACTTGTATCTATATCTATTTTTTAAATATTCAGAAATGAAACAAGGTTTTGATGATTTGTAATTGACAGACGGACACGGGTACTCTCCCTTGGCCGTGCGCCACTGATGGAAAGTGACAAAGGATGAGTTGCTTTCCGCACCTCGTGCTGGTCAGCGGTCTGCATGGCCTCATATGTGTATTGTATTATCTTAAGTTGTGTGATCTTCACAAAGGTTTGTGGTGAGGTGGGAAATTACCTTGAAAATCTATAGGTGACTTCACTGAGTGTTTCATTGGAAGGTACTTCCAAGAGTCTTGATATTTAGGGAAGAACCATTCATTTCTCCATTTTTGTGAAGTATCTTTTCTAGTCTTGCCAGCAAGTTTCAGTAATGAAAACAAGTGCAGAAGTAACTGGATTTGATACCAGCCTTCAAATAACTGTGCCACTTGGTAAATAAAGATCTTATGAAACAGTGAAGCATAATCAATCACAAAACAAATTTGTTTCATTAATGCAGGAAATGGAATGAGAATTTAAAGTAATATTTGTTTCAATCTTTTACATTTTATCATTTATATATGTTTTATTTATTTATTTTGAAACAGAGTCTCGCTCTGTCACTCAGTCTGGAGTGCAGTGGCGTGATCTTGGCTCACTGCAACCTCTGCTTCCCAGGTTCAAGCAATTATCCTGCCTCAGCCTCCCAAGTAGCTGGGATTACAGGCATGCATCACCATGCTCAGCTAATTTTTTTTTTTTTTTTTTTTTCTGGGACAGAGTTTCACTCTCGTTGCCCAGGCTAGAGTGCAGCAGTGTAATCTCAGCTCAATGCAACCTCCGCCTCCTGGGTTCTCCTGCCTCAGCCTCCCAAGCAGTTGGGATTACAGGCGCGTGCCACCATGCCAGGTTAAGTTTTGTATTTTTAGTAGAGACGGAGTTTCACCATGTTGGCTAGGCTGGTCCTGAACTCTTGACCTCAGGTGATCCACCAGCCTCAGCCTCCCAAAATGCCAGGATTACAGGCGTGAGCCACCGCACCCAGCCCAATCCTACTCTTAAGCCCTGGCGGCTGGGTGAGGTGCCTCACGCCTGTAATCCCAGCAGTTTGGGAGGCCGAGGTGGGCAGATCATGAGGTTGGGAGATTAAGACCATCCTGGCTAACACGGTGAAACCTCGTATCTACTAAAAATACAAAAAAATTAGCCGGGTGTGGTGGCGGGCACCTGTAGTCCCAGCTACTAGGGAGGCTGAGGCAGGAGAATGGCATGAATGTGGGAGGCAGAACTTGTAGTGAGCCGAGATGGCACCACGGCACTCCAGCCTGGGTTACAGAGTGAGACTCTGTCTCAAAAAAAAAAAAAAAAAA
>NW_012102765.1:735039-739674 GCF_000951045.1 Mandrillus leucophaeus | reverse complement strand
GCCACTCACTGCAACCTCCACCTCCTGGGTTCAAGTGATTCTCCCCTCTCAACTCCCCGAATAGCTGGGATTACAGGTACGTGCCACCACACCTGGCTAATTCTTGTAGTTTTAGTAGAGACGGAGTTTTGCCATGTTGATCAGGCTGGTTTTGAACTCCTGACCTCAGGTGATCTGCCCACCTCGGCCTCACAAATTGCTGGGATTACAGGCGTGACCCACCATGCCCGGTCAAGAGCATACTTTTCTATTCCAGTGTTACAGATAAGGATGCTGAAACTTGGGGTCAAGTAAATTGTCCAAGATAATAGAACTTGTCACTGGCAGAAAGGCTTGGAAACTGAGCCGGAGGTATTACTGAAATCCATGGAAAGTTTTAAAATAGTGCATCCTCCCGGAGACTTAAAATAAGTTTCCAAAATATCTTATGGTCTTTTGTATTTTTCCCCGTATATTCTAGTATCTTCTATCCTTTAGACAAAATTGCAAAGCCAAATGAAGAAGGAGATTGTGTGGCTGTGGGTATTTGCTGTTGTTTTTGTTTTACTTAGTGATTGATCACAGTGACCCAACCAATTTAGCTTCAGAGCTTTCATTTTTTTTTTTTTTTTTTGAGATGGAATCTTGCTGTGTTGCGCAGGCTGGGTTCCATGGTTCTCTTCCATGACCCACGGCTTCTAATAGAGCTATAACACTCACCGCATGGCCCAAGATTCTATTCCTTGGAATCTGTGAGGCCAAGAACCCCAGGTCAGAGAACATGAGGCTTGCCACCATCTTGGAAGTGGCCTGCCGCCATTTTGGATGCAGCCCGCCACCATCTTGGGAGCTCTGGGAGCAAGGACCCCCTGGCAACAATCTCAGCTCACTGAAACCTCCACCTCCCAGGTTCAAGCGATCCTCCAGCCTCAGCTTCCTGAGTAGCTGGGACTACAGGTGTGCACCACCATGTTCAGCTGATTTTTGTATTTTTAGTAGAGATGGGGTTTCACCACGTTGGCCAGGCTGGTCTTGAACTCCTGACCTCAAGTAATCCACCCATCTTGGCTTCCCAAAGTGCTGGGATTGCAGATGTGAGTCACCACACCCAGCCACTTTCATTGTTTTACTCTTGTCAACTGTAGGTAATCCCAGTGAGGACTATAAATATCACTGAATTACTATGAGGTGGGCTGCTGCTATAGGCTGTGTGGAAATACTTTTGATGATGTGTCTGCCTGTATAGTGCTTGGGGGAAATCTTGTTTAATATCCTACGATGAAATGCTGAGAATCTGCTGGGTGCTGTGGCTCATGTCTGTAATCCCCGCACTTTGGGAGGCTGAGGTGGGCAGATCACCTGAGGTCTTGAGTTTGAGATGTTACAAACAAATGCTTGTTCCTCAGTGCCAAAAAGAAGAAACTAGCGCTAAGACAAAGAATTTTCTCAGCAAGGCAATTTTACTTTGTCCTATCTCCATTGGCTGGAGCCGGACTGCACAATCTAGACTGATCCCAATTGGCTAAACACTTAAAACTTTCCTAAACAGGTAAACACTCGATGGAGAACAAAGAAAGGAAGGGGGTTGTTTACGGGAAACTAGGAGAACAATAACATTTCCAAATAAGGAAGGGGCATAGGCTGTAAGCTGAGAAATGCCTGGGCATGTTCGGACACGTCTGAGCAGGCTAGAGGCCAGAATAAATAACTTGGTTAAAGTACAAGGACATAGAATGTACTTATTCACTTGTTATATTTAACAGCTACATAGGGCTTAACAAAGAGTTATTAGCAAAAAGCAAGGAAGCTGGAAGGAAATTAGTTTTTAACAGAAACTATTATTTCTAACACTTATTATTTATTCTTTAACAAAAAGGGAAACTTTGAAGCCAGGTGCAGTGGTTCACACCTGTAATCCCAGCACTCTGGGAGACTGAGGCAGGCAGATCATGAGGTCACGAGTTCTAGACCAGCCTGGCCAACGTGATGAAACCCTGTCTCTACTAAAAATACAAAAATTAACCAGGCATGGTGGCACACGCCTGTAATTCCAGCTACTCGGGGGGCTGAGGAAGGAGAATCACCTGAACCCAAGAGGCAGAGGTTGCAGTGAGTCGAGACTGTGCCACTGCATTCCGCCTGGGTGACAGAGCGGGACTCTGTCTCAAAAAAAAAAAAAGGAAACTTTGAAGAGGAACTTTTACTTTTCACAGAGACCAGCTTGGCCAACATGGCGTAACTCCATCTCTACTAAAAATATAAAAATTTGTGGGGTGTGGTGGGTGCCTGTAATCCCAGCTGCTTGGGAGACTGAGGCAGGAGAATTGCTTGAACCCAGGAGGCGGAGGTTGCAGTGAGTGGAGATAGTGCCATCGCACTGCAGCCTGGGCAACAAGAGTGAAACTCCATCTCAAAAAATAATAATAAAATAAAAGGCCGGATGCGGTGGCTCAAACCTGTAATCCCAGCACTTTGGGAGGCCGAGACGGGTGGATCACGAGGTCAGGAGATCGAGACCATCCTGGCTAACATAGTGAAACCTCGTCTCTACTAAAAGATACAAAAACTAGCCAGGTGAGGTGGTAGGCGCCTGTAGTCCCTGCTACTCGGGAGGCTGAGGCAGCAGAATAGCGTAAACCCGGGAGGTGGAGCTTGCAGTGAGCTGAGATCTGGTCACTGCACTCCAGCCTGGGTGACAGAGCGAGACTCCCTCTCAAAAAAAATAAAATAAAATAAAATAGGCCGGGTGCTATGGCTCACACCTGTAATCCCACCACTTTGGGAGGCTGAGGCAAGCGGATCACGAGGTCAGGAGATCGAGACCATCCTGGCTAACACGGTGAAACCCCGTCTGTACTAAAAATACAAAAAATTAGCCACGTATGGTGGTGGGCGCCTGTGGTCCCAGCTACTCAGGAGGCTGAGGCAGCAGAATAGCGTAAACCCGGGAGGCAGAGCTTGCATTGAGCCGAGATCGCACCACTGCCCTCCAGCCTGGGCGACAGAGCGAGACTCCGTCTGGAAAAAAAAAAAATAATAATAAAAATAAATAAAATAAAATAAATAAATAAATAAATAAATAAATAAAATAAAATGCTGACACTCGAGGGAAAAAATAGAAGGCATTATCCAACTCTCCTGTTTTGGTGAAATCCTCCCAATTTCTTGTTGGATATTGCATTTTTCTAAGTACTCCCTCCAGGGCTTATACGTCTGCGTCCAACGCAGAGGTGGAACACAGAGGGGGGACACAGAGGTGGCACACAGAGGGGCGGCTGCCATTTACCACGTGCTTATTAAATGCCAGGCACGATTTATGTCCACGTTATTTAATCTTCACGCCATTTCTATCAGGTCAGTGTTACTTTCCCTGTTTTACAGACGAAGGTATTAAGTTTCAGGGAGAATGAGGAACCTGCCCCAGGTGACTCAGCTAGGAAGCGGCAGAATTAGGACCTGAGCCCTAGCCGATGTGGCTCCATGTCACTGCTCTAAGTCACCACTCAGGGTGCCTCCCACGAGGACAGCACCCAGAATCGCCTTGGGGAGTGACACCCTTTGCTTTTTCCCTGGATGAATACAAGTGACTGCCACTGTCTGGCTGCTGCATTCGAATCCTGGATCTGCCACTTGGTATCGAAACCTGGTTCCTCTATCTGTAAAATGAATGTAATGACAGTATCAGTCTCACAGAGCTGTTGTGGGAATTAAATAAAATTAGCCACGTCATAAAGCATTTGGCACAGTGACGAATAAGTGTTGAAAAATATTCGCAGCTGTTATTATTAGACTACGGTTACTGTTATTATTATTATTAAGCTCCCAGCTTGAATATGCATTGAGTTCCAAAAGTTCATTTTACATTCGTTGTTTGAACTCAGAACACATTTACTCATGTAAAGGATGCTAAGCATCCTATTCAATTACCAATAAATACTAGGATAACGGAGCTCACAGGGTGCTGATTGGCCTGGATATGCGTCCTGGAAGCTGGGCAATGCTGGATGGGGAGGAGGACAGGCTGGAACCAGTTGTACACCAGGACTTTTCTCCTTAGGAGGCCAAGTCCAAGAGCCCTCCAGCTGCCTCAAGCCCTCCATTCTAAAGGAGATTTTCCGCTTCAAAAATTACCGTCTTCCTGCAGTAGTAATTAAATATTCAGTGCCTCTGGCGGTTGTTCAAACTTTACAAAAAAATAAACAACCCCTCGCCCTCTGTGCCTTGCATCGAAACTCCCATTTCCTCAGTCCCTGGCTCAGGAACGCCAGCATTCATTTATGAGACCTGGGAATGCCCTGTGCCCCTTAACCTTCCCGAAGTTGTTGATGTTTGTAAGGAGTGAGATCCAGAGTTTCAGGAGTGACACAGAGAGCTGTGCCAGCATCTGCAGCGCGGGATGTTGGCTGTGCCCTTCTTTTTTTTCTTTTTTTTTTTTTTGAGACGGAGTCTTGCTTTGTCGCCCAGGTTGGACTGCAGTGGCCAGATCTCAGCCCACTGCAAGCTCTGCCTCCTGGGTTTACACCATTCTCCTGCCTCAGCCTCCCGAGTAACTGGGACTACAGGTGCCCGCCACCTCGCCCGGCTAGTTTTTTGTATTTTTTTAGTAGAGACGGGGTTTCACCATGTTAGCCAGGATGGTCTCGATCTTCTGACCTA
>NW_012102765.1:733450-734779 GCF_000951045.1 Mandrillus leucophaeus | reverse complement strand
GTGCAGTGGCACAATCTTGGCTCACTGCAACCTCTGCCTCCCAGGTTCAAGTGATTCTCCTGCCTCAGCCTCCAGAGTAGCTGGGATTACAGGCATGCATCACCATGCCTGGCTAACTTTGTATTTTTAGTAGAGACGGGGTTTCACCATGTTGGCCAGGCTGATCTTGAACTCTCGACCTCAGGTGATCTGCCCGCCTCAGCCTCCCAAAGTGCTGGGATTACAGGCGTGAGCCACCGCGCCTGGCCCAAGAGCCCCTGGATTCTTTTTGGTGGGGGGGAGCCCCTCAAAGAAAGATGAAGGGGCTCTTAGAAAAACTGGGAGTGTGTGGGGATCTCTGGCAGGGTCTGGGCTTGCTCAGGACTCAGTCAAGGTTGTCTATGCCTTTGCAGGGCTCAAGGGCATCTTCAAACCAGTGACAGAACGTGTGGGTTATGGTCAACCGATGACGAAGGGGCGCATTGGCCAAGCCAAAAACTGCAATGCATATTTTGACAAGTACAAATAAATTTATGGGGACAATGGGACCAAATAATTGAAACCGGGATGAAAGCCAAAGTCACGCAGCTGCCAGAGCCGGGCAGAGCACTGGGAAGAGGGGACGAGTTCTGATATTTCTATATCCCTGTGCCAGAGACAGAGACAGACAGGAATCAGTCCGACTTGCCACACCCCTTCCAGACGCTAGCAAGGACCAGCAAGGCCTGTGGCCGTTCCGCAGTGAAGGCACCTGCCCTCTTGGCTCCGCAGCCATGTCTCCAACCTCCTCTTGAGCATCTCTCCAAGCAAATCCCAGCAGCTCTTCGAAGGACAAGTCCGTCTGATCCTTCTTTCCTTTTTTCTTCTTTTTTTGGTTTGTTTTTTGAGATGGAGTCTTGCTCTGTCACCCAGGCTGGAGTGCAGTGGTGTGATCTTGGCTCACTGCAACCTCCATCTCCTGGGTTCAAGCAACTCTCCTGCCTCAGCCTCCTGAGTAGCTGGATTATAGGCACGGCCACCATGCCTGGCTAATTTTTGTATTTTTAGTAGAGACAGGGTTTCACCACATTGGTCCGGCTGGTCTCCAACTCCTGACCTCAGGTGATCTGCCCACCTCGGCCTCCCAAAGTGCTGGCATTACAGGTGTGAGCCGCTGTGCCCGGCCTGATCCTTCAATCATCTCAGCTGACAGCTCCGCCACGTGCAGAGCCATCCAAGCTACAAATAGCGATTATTTTGTCTTCTTTACTTAAAAACATCCAACTGGTCCCTGAGACCTTTTATTTCTACCTCTGACGTGTCTTTTCTATTACTGTTGTCATCACAATATTCTTTTTTTTTTTTTTTTTT
>NW_012102765.1:727092-727705 GCF_000951045.1 Mandrillus leucophaeus | reverse complement strand
TCACCTGGGTACATAGACACATAGAGATATACACAGACAGACACACACATGGACATGGACACGTACACACAGGCACACACATACAGACATATAGACATACACATTCACCTGGGCACACAGACACACAGAGATATACACAGACAGACACACACATGGACATGGACACATATACACAGGCACACATATACAGACTCAGACACACACATAGACAAACATAGACACACACATGTCCACTTGGACACACAGGCACATAAGACATACACAGATACAGACAGACAGACACATGGACACAGACACATATAAACAGGCACACAAACACACACACACCCACCTGGACACACAGACACATAAAGACAGATGCGCGCACACACACACATAACGTATACATACACTGAGACACACACAAAGACACGCATATACACACAGACACATAAACACGTACACAGACATAGACACACAAACACAGATATATACACAGACACACACATATGTTTCTCAGCCAGGCACGGTGGCTCATGCCTGTAATCTCAGCAGTTTGGGAGGCCAAGGTGGGCAGATCACGAGGTCAGGGATTCGAGATCAGCCTGACCAACACGGTGAAACCCCGTCTCTA
>NW_012102765.1:718504-720727 GCF_000951045.1 Mandrillus leucophaeus | reverse complement strand
CAATATTCCATTTGAGCCACCTCAATAGTTCTCTGGTGAACGACCACATGTCCAGTCTCTCCCACCACACTCCTTCCACCCAGAAACACACACACTCACACACACACACACACACGGCCACATACACTACACACATACAGGCACATAGACACACACATTCACCTGGGCACACAGACACACAGAGACATACACAGACAGACACACACATGGACATGGACACATATACACAGGCACACACATACAGACATATAGACATACACATTCACCTGGGTACATAGACACACAGAGATATACACAGACAGACACACACATGGACGTGGACACGTACACACAGGCACACACATACAGACACAGACACACACATAGACAAACACAGACACACACATGTCCACTTGGACACACAGGCACATAGAGACATACACAGATGCAGACAGACAGACACATGGACACAGACACATACAAACAGGCACACAGACACACACACCCCCACCTGGACACACAGACACATAAAGACAGATGTGCACACACACACATAACGTATACATACACTGAGACACACACAAAGACACACATATACACACAGACACATAAACACGTACACAGACATAGACACACAAACACAGATATATACACAGACACACACATATGTTTCTCAGCCGGGCACGGTGGCTCATGCCTGTAATCTCAGCAGTTTGGGAGGCCAAGGTGGGCAGATCACGAGGTCAGGGATTCGAGACCAGCCTGACCAACACGGTGAAACCCCGTCTCTACTAAAAATACAAATATTAGCTGGGCGTGGTAGTGTGCACCTGTAATCCCAGTTAATCGGGAGACTGAGGCTGGAGAATTGCTTGAACCCGGGAGGCAGAGGTTGTGGTGAGCTGAAATTATGCCACTGCACTCCAGCCTGGGTGACAGAGCAAGACTCCATCTTAAAAAAAAAATAAAAAAATAAAAAAAAAAGATATTTCCCTTTTGAAAAATCTTTGGATATTTATTTATTTGAAACAGTCTAGCTCTGTTGCCCAGGCTGGAGTGCACTGGCGCAATCTCGGCTCACCACAACCTCCACCTCCCAGGTTCAAGTGATTCTCCTGCCTCAGCCTCCTAAGTAGCTGGGATTACAGGCACGTGCCACCATGCCCAGCTAATTTTGTATTTTCAGTAGAAACAGGGTTTCTCCATGTTGGTCAGGCTGGTCTCGAACTCCCAACCTCAGGTGATCCGCCCGCCTTGGTCTCCCAAAGTGCTGGGATTACAGGCCTGAACCACCGTGCCCAGCCCTGTTTTGTTTTCTTTGTTTGTTTGTTTCCTTCTTTTCTTTTTTTTTTTTTTGAGATGGCGTCTCACTCTGTTTCCAGGCTGTAGTGCAGTGGTATGATCTCAGCTCACTGCAACCTCCACCTCCCAGGTTCAAGTGATTCTCCTGCCTCAGCCTTCCGAGTAGCTGGGATTACAGGTGTGCGCCACCACGCCCAGCTAATTTTTGTATTTTTAGTTTCACTATGTTGGCCAGGATGGTCTCATTCTCCTGACCTCGTGATCTGCCCACCTCCCAAAGTTCTGGGATTACAGGTGTGAGCCACCGTGCCCGGCCACCCTTTTTTTTTTTTTTAATTCTTTTGAGACAGGGCCTTGCTTTGCCGCCCAGGCTGGAGTGCAATGGCCCCATCTCGGTTCACTGCAGCCTTGACCTCCTGAGCTCAATGGATCCTCCCACCTCAGCCTCCCAAGTAGTTGGAAATACAGGCTTGCACCACCATACCTGGCTAATTTTATTTTTATTTTTTTGAGATGGGGTCTCACTCTGTCACCCAGTCTGCAGTGCAGTGGTGTGATTCCCCCAATCCTACTGCCTCAGCCTCTTAAGTAGCTGGGATTATAGGCGCACACCACCATGCTCAGCTCATTTTTGTATTTTTAGTAGAGATGGGCTTTCACCATGTTGCTCAGGCTGGAGATTTAAAAATCTTTTTTAATAGAAACAGGGTCTCACTGTGTTGCACAGGCTAGTCTTAAACTCCTGGGCTCAAGTGATCCTTCTGCCTTGGCCTCCCAAAGTGTTGGTATTACAGGTGTGAGCCACCATGCCCGGCCTTGATATTTATTGTTTAGAATAAAATACAAATGTCATAGAATAGTATTGAAAGTATTTTCCAGTTTGTTTCCAATTTGATTTCCAATCTACCTTCCTGCCAGGCACAGTGGCTCACGCCTGTAATC
>NW_012102765.1:708080-717723 GCF_000951045.1 Mandrillus leucophaeus | reverse complement strand
AGTTGGGCAGATCACGGGGTCAGGAGTTCGAGATCAGCCTGGCCAACATAGTGAAACCCTGTCTTTACTAAAAATACAAAAAATTAGCTGGGCGTGGTGGTGTGCGCCTGTAATCCCAGCTACTCGGGAGGCTGAGGCAGGAGAATCGTGTGAACCCGGGAGGTGGAGGTGACACTGAGCCAAGATTGTGCCACTGCACTCCAGCCTGGGCAGCAGTGCAAGACTCAGTCTCAAAAAAAAAAAAAAAAAGAAAAAGAAAAACAAAACAAACCAAAACAACAACAACAACAACAAATAACCCCTGGGCTCAAGCAGTTCTCCTGCCTCAGCTTCTCAAGCACCTGGGCCTACAGGCTGCACCGCCATGCCTGGCTAATTTTTGTACTTTTAGTAGAGACGGGGTTTCGCCATATTGGCCAGGCTGGTGTTGAACTCCTGGCTTCAAGTGATCTGCCCGTCTCGGCCCCCCAAAGTGCTGGGATTACAGGTGTGAGCCACTGCACCTGGCCAAAAACTGGTTTCTTAATGAAACCTACAAGAATGGTGACATTTCAGCACTAGAGTCATTTGGGATATGGGAGAGGTGAGAGCGGGTTAGTGCGGGGGCAAGAGAAACAAGGAGGTCCCAGTTGTCCTCAAGGAGGTCACAGGCAAGTAGCAGCAGCAACTGCCCCTTTACACAGAGGAGGTGGGGGGGCCGAGAAGGTGGCTGTGGGCAGGGAGGGGCACAGAAGCTTCCGGGAGGACCTCCCCTGGGAAGGGAGTCTCAAAGGCGGCCACAGGGAAGGATGCGTGAAGCAGAGGCTCCGTGTGACTGTGCAGTGGGAGGGAAAAGGGTCTTCTCTGTCTGGCTGGGTGACTGTGGAAGGTGTACGGGGTTACAGGGTGCCTGTTCTCTAAGTGTGTTACTGCCTTTGCTCACAGTAACCCAAATACTGGCCATTTAAGTTCACTTGTTAAGGGATAATTCATTCTGTGCCAGTGAGGAAGGTCTTGAGGTCAAGTATACGCTGTTCATTTACTTTGGAGTATGGTCCCTGGGGAGAAGGCACAGCCCCGTCTTCATTTCACACAGCAAAGGGGGCAGGGGGCAAGGACAGTGCTTTTCTTCTGGGGGGTGTTCGGCTGAAACAGTGCTTGTGTTAACCCTCCCACCCCTCATTATTTCTCCTTCTTTTTCCTTCACAAACAGACACTGAATCATATCCGTGTGCCAGGCTCTGTGCTGGGTGCGGGGGACTCATCAGGGATGAACGAGGTGGGATTGTCACTCTGTGCCCTATGGCCCAGGCTTCGTTTCTCCCCTCCTGGCGAGGGTATAGGTCAGGGTGGTTGTCCTGCACTTTCACCCCCGTAAGACCAGGCGTTGGTACCAGCTGCAAAATTGGCAGCATCCAGTGCAAAATAAAAATGCAGGACCCTTTGCTAAAAAAGGGTATTAAGCACTTCAAGACAGCTGCTACAGAGACTAAACTAAGCATGGGGTTCTAGTGATCTACTGCAGAACGTGGCAACTGTAGTTAACAATAATGTATTGTTATATCTCTAATCGGCTAAAACAGTAGCTTTAAAATGTTCTTATCACAAAGAAATTGTCAGAATGGAGGCGATGCCTGTGTTCATTAGCGTGGTTTAATAACTCCACGATGTATACATATATAGTAACATCACATTCTACCCCATGACTATACACAATACTATTAACAATACAATTCAAAAACAAAATAAAACCAAACACACGGCCTTTGTGCATCTGCACGGGTGACAGACTGTGAAAGCCAACCCTGTTGGGCACCACATTCCTGTCCAGTGATGGGACAGAGGGGAGCGGGGAAGGCGGGAGGAAGCGGTAGGAAGAGAAGGGGAGGAAGAAGGTAGCTGATAGTAAAGTGATCGGAGGCTCAGATTCACAATAGCCACCCTTGGTTTTCATTCTTAAAGAATCTGTCTCGGCCAGGCATGGTGGCTCACGCTTGTAATCCCAGCACTTTGGGAGGCCAAGGTGGTTGGATCACGAGGTCAGGAGACCAAGACCATCCTGGCTAACACAGTGACACCCCGTCTCTACTAAAAATACAAAAAACTAGCCGGGCGAGGTGGTGGGCGCCTGTAGTCCCAGCTACTCGGGAGGCTGAGGCAGGAGAGTGGTGTGAACCTGGGAGGCGGAGCTTGCAGTGAGCCGAGATCGTGTCACTGCACTCCAGCCTGGGCAACAGAGTGAGACTCTGTCTCAGAAAAAAAAAAGAATCCGTTTCTATTGGGCTTTCATACAGCCAGTGTCCTGATCCCTTAATTATTTTCAGAATCCCGTCTGGGGACCTTCTGCCATGCTTCTAGGTTTTTGTTATTGTGTATAGAAGAGGACAGTATTTCCTGGTTTCTCTGCACCAAAGCTGAGTCAGGAGAACATCCGGGAAAGGGAAGTCCTTCCCTGTGGTGAAGGGGTGGAGAAGAAGGGGGAAAGCTCTACTGACACTGGACTAAAAGATTGCGTTTTCTAGGCCAGGCGCGGTGGCTCACACCTGTAATCTCAGCACTTTGAGAGGCCGAGGCGGGTGAATCACGAGGTCAGGGAATTGGAGACCATCCTGGTCAACATGGTGAAAACCCTGTCTCTACTAAAATACAAAAAATTAGCCAGGTGTGGTGGCACGTGTATGTAATCCCACTTATTCAGGAGGCTGAGGCAGGGGAATCACTGAACCTGGGAGGTGGAGGTTGCAGTGAGCCAGATCATGCCACTGCACTCCAGCCTGGTGACAGAGCAACACTCCATCTCAAAAAAAAAAAAAAAAAAAAGATTGCATTTTCCAAAACCAGCCAGCAAGAATTTGATCGGCAGATGTGCTGTTAGTTAACTGAGTTCTGAACGGAGCTCTGTATTGGACTGTGATGATGGACATCTGTCTTAGTCTGTTTGCACTGCTAGAACAAAACACCTGAGACTGAGTAATTTATTAGGAGCAGAAATTTATTTCTTACAGTTCTGGAGGCCAAGATCACGGCATCTGGTGTTGGTGTCTGGTGAGGGCTGCTCTCTGCTTCCAAGATGGCGCCACGTTGCTGTGACCTCTGGAGGGGCCAATGCGGTGTCCTCTCCTGGTGGAAGGCAGAAGGCAAGAAAATGCTCCCTTCAACCTTGAGCCCCCCACTTTTCTTTTTTTTTGTTTTTTGTTTTTGATTTTGAAATGGAGTCTCACTCTGTCGCCCAGGCTGGAGTGCAGTGGTGCAATCTTGGCTCACTGCAACCTCCGCCTCCCAGGTTCAAGCTATGCTCCTGCCTCAGCCTCCTGAATAGCTGGGATTACAGGCATTCACCACCACACCCAGCTAATTTTTACTATTTTTAGTAGAGATGGGGTTTTACCATGTTTGTCAGGCTGGTCTTGCACTCCCGATCTCAAATGATCCTCCTGCCTCAGCTTCCCAAAGTGCTGGGATTACAGGTGTGAGCCCTTTTTATTTTATTTTTATTTTTGAGACAGAGTTTCACCCTTGTTGCCCAGGCTGGAGTGCAGTGGCACAGTCTTGGCTCACTGCAACCTCCGCCTCCCAGGTTCAAGCTATTCTCCTGCCTTAGCCTCTGAAGTAGCTGGGATTACAGGCATGTACCACCATGCTTGGCTAATTTTGTATTTTCAGTAGAGACGAGGTTTCACCATGTTGGTCAGGCTGGTCTCAAAATCCTGACAGCAGGTGACCCACTTGCCTCAGCCTCCCAAAGTGCTGGGATTACAGGCGTGAGTCACCGCGCCTGGCCAGTGAGCCCTTTTGTAAGGGTGTTAATCCCACCTATGGGGGCAGAGCCCTCCCCACTTTACCACCTCCCAAAGGCCATACCTCTCAACAGCACTGCGCTGGGGATGAAGTTTCAACATGAATTTTGGAGGGGACGCCACGCCATCATTCAAACCATAGCAATGTTCACACCAAAGCGAGAGGGTTCTTGTTTACTACACTGTGGGCCACCAGCTCCTGCAGTGGGTGGGTCCATGGGAACCAGAATCCAGCTTTGTAAAAAGTAAGATTCAGCCACTTCAAAAGTGGGAAACTACACTTAGACTAGTTCCAGCGTGGTAGAGAAATCTGCAGTATGACGGCATAAGTATTCTTTTTTTTTTTTTTTTGAGATGGAGTCTCTCCCTCTATTACCCAGGTTGGAGTACAGTGGCACAATCTCGGCTCACTGTAACCTCCACCTCCTGGGTTCAAGCGATTTTCCTGCCTCAGCCTCCCGAGTAGCTGGGACTGCAGGCACACGTCACCATGCTCGGCTATTTTTTTTGCATTTTTAGTAGAGACAGGGTTTCGCCATATTGGCCAGGGTGGTCTCGAACTCCTGACCTCGTGATCAGCCTGCCTCGGTCTCCCAAAGTGCTGGGATTACAGGCGTGAACCACCACGCCCGGCCAGTATTCATATCTATAATAAAGAATTAGGGGATAGGGAAATTATTAGTAATCCCTTCCTTGCTCAGTAAGGAGCTTTGGGGAGTATTTTGGCTGAAATGTTTGAGTTACTATTCTAAATGCCTATGTCCTTCTCAGGAATGAGACCTGCAGACCAGAGTGGGAGAGATGGGCAGAAACTCTAGAGCTCGATGGATCTTTCTGGAAAGAGTTAAGAGTTAACTGACGAGAGAGAAAGGATAACTACTGCCAGGAGGAAGGAAGCTGGGGGGCTGAACGTGAGTCCTGGGCAGGTAGGCTGAGAAAGAGAGATGGTGAAAGGGGCAGTGGAGAGGGTCTGCAGGCAGGAGCAGTGTGAGCACTCAGCTGCTTGAGAGGGTGAGGTGGGAGGATCCCTTGCAGGAGGGTAAGGCTACAGTGAGTTTTGATTGTCCCACTGCACTCCAGCCTGGGCAACAGAGCAAGATCTTGTGTCAAAAAGAAAGAAAAGATAAGCTCAATTTAAAAGCAAGTCATGCCCATGTCAAGCTGTATGCTTTTGTTTTTTGTTGTTTGCAGGGAGGGTGGGATCTTGCTAAGTTGCCCAGCTATTCTCCAACTCTTGGGTTCAATTGATCCTATAGCCTCAGCCTCCTGAGTAGCTGGAACTACAGGTGCATACCACCACGCCTGGTTGGGCTGCATCGCTTTGCCCTTGCGTTAGGCACAAAGCTGTGGGCTTCCTTGTGAGCACCTTCAAGGCAGTCTTATTCAAAGAAGCATTGGTCAGGCCCTTAAGGTCACTGAAAGCACTCACAGTCACCATGGCGTCTGATATGGTTTGTCTCTGTGTTCTCACCCAAATCTCACCTGGAATTGTAATCCCTGTGATCTCCACATGTCAAGGGAGAGACCAGATGGAGACAATTGAATCATGGGGGTGGTTTTCCCCACGCTGTTCTCATAATAGTGAGTGAGTCTCACGAGATCTGATGGTTTCTAAAGGGCAGTTTCCCTGAACTCGAACACATGCTCTCCCACCTGCCACCATGTAAGACGTATCTTTGCTTCTCCTTCATCTTCTGCCATGATTGTTAAGTTTCCTGAGGCCTCCCCAGCAATGGAGAACTGTGAGTCCATTACAGCTCTTTTCTTTATAAATTACTCAGTCTCAGGTATTTCTTCATAGCAGTATGAGAACAGACTAATATAGCATCTTACAAGAAAACACTGAAGAGGGGCTGGAACATTTTCCAGCGGTAATTTTTCTTTTTCTTTGGTTTTTAAGACATGGGGTCTCACTCTGTCACTCGGACTGCAGTGCAGTAGCGTGATCCTGGCTCACTGCAGCCTTGACCTCTTGGGCTCGGGTGATCCTCCTGCCTCAGTCCCCCAAGTAGCTTGGACTACAGGTGCGTGCCACCATGCCTGACTAATTTTTAAATTTTTTTTTGTAGAGACGGGGTTTTGCCATGTTGCCCAGGATGGCCTCGAACCTGTAAGGTAATAAGGTAATTGTAAGGTAATAAAGTAATAAACCATGTCTTTATTCTTCACATCAGCCCTGTGAAGTCATTTCCTGCCTTTTGACAAGATGGAAACTGAGTCACAGAGAGGTTAAGTAACTTGCCTAAGGTAACAAATGCATCAAGTCAGAACTGAGATTTAAATCAGGAAGTTTGGTCTCAAAGCCTGTACCTTTGACCAACATGGAATATTTGGCTTTGAATTACAGAAGTTCTGGCACCGTGACCATTAAGTGTCTTTGGACACAAGGGAGAGTTGGTATGAGGACATGAATAATTCAACATAGCTCATTTCTATTAATGAAAAGATGTCTCAAATCTTAAGTAATATTGAGGATAGGTGTCTTTCAACCATTTTTTAAACCTTGGTTATAATCCAGGTAACCAAACACAGCTGTGTGATGTTGGCCACACAAATCTCAAGTTGAGAGAATCACCAATGAGAACAAGCTTGGCCCATGGCCTGTGGGCCAAATGCAGCCCAGGATGGCTTTAACGCGGCCCAATGCAAATTCGTAAACGTTCTCAAAACCTTATGAGTTTTTTTGTGATTTTTTTTTTTTTTTTTTTTTTGCTCATCAGCTACCATTAGTGTTAGTGTATCTCATGTGTGGCCCAAGACAATTCTTCATCTTCCATGAGGCCCAGGTAAGTCAAAAGATTGGACCCCCTTGAGTTAGAAGAAGGCAGCTGCTGAGGACCAGGGCAGTAATGATATGGACACTTGCCATGTGACACTACTTAGCATTTTTATTTTTAAAAATTTTATGTATTGATTCATTTTTGAGACAAGGACTCACTCTGCTGCCCAGGCTGGAGTGCAGGGGCTTGAACATAGCCCACTGTAGCCTTGAACTCCTGGGCTCATGTGATCTTTCTGCCTCAGCTTCCTGAGCAGCTGGGACTACAGGTACACCACCACATCTGGCTAATTTTTTTTTTTTTTTGTAGAAGTGGGGTATTGCCATGTTGCCCAGGCTGGTCTTGAATGCCTGGGCTCAAACTGTCCTCCCACCTTGGCCTCCCAAATGGCTGGGATTATAGGCATGAGCCACCATGCCCAGCCCTTGGTATTTTTATACACTAACTTTAAAACTCAGAAAAAGCCTTTCTTACAGACAAAGAAACTAAAGCTCAGAGATATTAAATTACTCATACAAAAACATACATTTCTTTTCTTTTTGAGATGGAGTTTCACTCTTGTTGCCCAGGCTGGAGTGGAATGGCACGATCTTGGCTCACTATAACCTCTGCCTCCCAGGTTCAAGCGATTCTCCTGCCTCAGCCTTGCAAGTAGCTGAGATTACAGGCACACGCCACCATGCCCAGCTAATTTTTGTATGTTTAGTAGAGACGGGGTTTCACCATGTTGGTCAGGCTGTTCTTGAACTCCTGACCTCAGGTGATCCACCCTACTTGGCCTCCCAAAGTTCTGGGATTACAGGTATGAGCCACCGCGCCTGCCCTCACTTCTAAGATGGGCTTTGAATGCAGGTCTTAGAGATTTCAAAATGTGGGCTCTTTCTATTCTACAAAAAACAAGTACAGTTAATTTTATGCATTTTTGTTGGTATAAATTAATATGATTAAAAATGTTGGGGGCCGGGCACAGTGGCTCATGCCTGTAATCCCAACACTTTGGGAGGCCAAGGTGGGTGGATCATGAGGTCAGGAGTTTGAGGCCAGCCTGACCAACATGGTAAAACCCCATCTCTTAAAAAAAAAATACAAAAATCAGCTGGGTGCAGTGGTACATGCCTCTAGTCCCAGCTACTTGGGAGGCTGAGGCACGAGAATCGCTTGAACCCAGGAAGCAGAGGCTGCAGTGAGCGGAGCTTGTGCCACTGCACTCCAGCCTGGGTGACAGCGTGAGACTCCATCTCAAAAAAAAAAAAAGAAAAAAATGTTTGGGCCAGGTGTGGTGGCTCATGCCTGTAATCCTAGCACTTTGGGAGGCCAAGGCAGGCAGATCATTTGAGGTCAGGAGTTTGAGATCAGCGTGGCCAACGTGGTGAAACCGCATCTCTACTAAAAATACAAAAATTAGCCAGGCATGGTGGTGGGCACTTGTAGTGCCAGCTACTCGGGAGGCTGAGGCAGGAGAATTGCTTGAACTCAGGAGGCAGAGGTTGCAGTGAGCAGAGATCGCGCCAGTGCACTCCAGCCTGGGAGACAGAGCAAGGCTCTGTCTCAAAAAAAAGAAAAAAGTTTGGATTAAGAATACAGTATTGGTGAGCAGTCATCTTGCTCCTGCCCCTGACAGTCTCTGGTCGGGGTCACAGGGATGCTAAGACTGCTACCTGGACCTTTGCTGACCATGCTGTCCCGGGTGGAACTTTCTGCCACTGCCACAGCGGCCCCCTCTCTGAAGAATGCAGCCTTCCTAGGTCCAGGGGTATTGCAGGCAACAAGGACCTTTCACGCAGGCAGCCACACCTTGGCCCTCTACCACCTTTCCCTGAATGTGGAGGAAAAGTTCGTCTTGGACTGATCCTTGAGGAATTCTTCAAGTTTCTTTATCTTAAAGCTGGTGTAACAGGACCTTATGTGCTCGGAACTAGGCTTATCCGGTATGCTTTATCCAAAGAAATATATGTGATTATTGCAGAGACCTTCTCAACCATATTAGTAGTAGTGTTACTTGTCTATGCAATTAAAAAATATGGTGCCTCTGTTGCAGAATTTGCTGATAAACTCAATGAGCAAAAACTTGCCCAACTAGAAGAGGTGAAGCAGGCTTCCATCCAACAAATCCAGGATGCAATTGATTTGGAGAAGTCACAGCAGGCACTGGTTCAGAAGCTCCATTACCTTTTCGATGTGCAGAGGAATAACACTGCTGTGGCTTTGGAAGTTACTTACCAGGAACGACTGTATAAAGTATATAAGGAAGTAAAGAATCGCCGGGACTATCATATATCTGTGCAGAACATGATGCGTCGAAAGGAACAACAGCACATGATAAATTGGGTGGAGAAGCACGTGGTGCAGAGCATCTCTGCACAGCAGGAAAAGGAGACAACTGCTAAGTGCATTGCGGACCTCAAGCTTCTGGCAAAGAAGGCTCAAGCACAGCCAGTTATGTAAATGTATCTATCCCAATTGAGACAGCTAGAAATAGTTGACTGACTAAATGGAAACCAGTCTATGTGACAAAATCTTTCTATATTGGTGTCTACTGAAGTTATAATTTACCTCTCTTAAAAATGAAAAGTTTATTTCATATAGTGAAAGCACAAAATCTATTGGCCAGTCAGATGTTTCTCATCCTTTTTACTCTGCATTTGAGTTCCATGACCACTTCTGAATAAGCAGTTTGCCTTTATTAAAACCTGCTGCCTGATTAAAGATTACCAGGTTATAGTTTAAATTTGCAATTAATTCTACCATCTTGCAATAAAGTGACAATTGAATGAAAAAAATACAGTATCATTTTTACCTTAACTATCAGCTCTAGATATCAGGAAGTCAGTGGCCATATGTTGTTCTGCAAGTTATTCTTGCAGAGAATTCACTTCGCACTTTTTTTTGTAAGGCAAGTACACGAAATAGAAGGATAAGACATGGAAATGTTGACCTAAAGGGAAGAAGCTGAGGCAAAATTAATCTAAATAGAGAGTTTATTTGGGCCAAGTTTGAGGATTGCAACCTGAGAACGTAGATTCCAGTTACCCTGAATCTGCACTCAGGTTAGCAGCAGTTAAAAGTGAATTTTTTTTTTTTTTTTTT
>NW_012102765.1:698568-708030 GCF_000951045.1 Mandrillus leucophaeus | reverse complement strand
TCTCCTGGTGATTCTCCTGCCTCAGTCTCCTCAGCAGCTGGAATGACAGGTGCACGCCACCACTCCCAGCTACATTTTTTTTTTTTTTTTTTTTTTTTTTTTTTTTGAGATGGAGTTTTGCTCTTGTTGCCCAGGCTGGAGTGCAATGGCACGATCTCGGCTCACCGGAACCTCCGCCTCCTGGGTTCCAGTGATTTTCCTGCCTTAGCCTCCCGAGTAGCTAGGATTACAGGCATTGTGCCACTACGCCTAGCTAATTTTGTATTTTTAGTAGAGACGAGGTTTCTTCGTGTTGGTCAGGCTGGCCTCGAACTCCTGACCTCAGTAATCTGCCTGCCTCAGCCTCCCAAAGTGCTAGGATTACAGGTGTGAGCCAACATGCCCGGTCACAAGTGGATTTTTAAAGGGAAAAAAGAAGCAATTCCTGGTTGGGTGCGGGTGCGGTGGCTCACGCCTGTAATCCCAGCACTTTGGGAGGCCAAGGCCGGCAGATCACAAGGTCAGGAGTTCGAGACCAGGCTGACCAACATGGTGAAACCCCCATCTCTACTAAAAAAATATATACACAAAAATTGGCTGGACGCGGTGGTGGGTAGCTGTAGTGCCAGCTACTGAGGAGACTGAGGCGGGAGAATCACTTGAACCCGGGAGACGCAGGTTGCGGTGAGCTGAGATCACACCACTGCACTCCAGCCTGGGCGACAGAGCGAGACTCCGTCTCAAAAAAACAAAACAAAACAAAGCAAAAGAAAAAAAAAGGCAATTCCTGAGTTGTTACCAATAATTTACATTAACATCAAATAAACTATTGGTGGGCTCTACATTGTTAAGCTGTAGGTTGTGGCTATAGTGTCCAGTGTGGCATTATTAGGTTAATTTATAGCTACTTGTGGCAATAGTAAGCAGTTTCAAGACATGAATACATAGCTCAAAAAGGGGAGAGTACGGCGTGATTGCTGTCTCATTTCAGCACCTTTCTGGGCCTGGTAGTTGAAAAAGACTGGTATTCCTCTGATAAAAGGTCTTTTCTCAGAAACATATTGTAACTTTGCACCCAGTTTTCAGATACACATTGTTGCAACTAGAGGTTCTGCTGAATGAAACAGTCAAGGCAGCAAGTGTGGGTTCCCATTTACCCTCCTCCATCCTGTGCCTGCTCTGTTGCTCCACCCCATTCACTGTGACCTCCTTGTTTCCCAGCACAACTTCTGCTGGAAGGGACCAAGTTAATATCTGGTGAAGATATTTTTGTAATGACATAGTCTTGCTTTATTCATTCTACTATAATTACATGAGAATTCCTGCTGTCCTGCTTCTGATAATGTTCTAGAATGAACATCAATAAGGAGAGGAGAGACCCTTGGAAAGCCAGCTCCTCCAAAACCTGTTGCTTGTGAGATTGCACAATGGCAAGAAACATTTGGACCTAGTTTTTGGCAGTACGCTGTGTCCAGATTGCCTGGAATCCAATTTATGCTACTCAGCAGTTTCCCTCCCTATTGGCAAAATAATTTAATTTTTATTGGATACCACTCAGTCTCTAGGACATATAGTGATTGCGTGATGGGAATTCATGGTCATTTGTTACTGAAAATAGACAACATTCAAGGTAAAGAGCTCAAAAGTAGAAAAGTGTATTTAAAATGTTAGTCTGAAGGACTGATCACTGAGATTCCTTCTGGCTCTAACACCTATTATACCTATGCTTACCAGATGCTGGTTTTGCAATGCTTTAGCGGCTCCTGTTTTCTCAAGAGAGCCTAAAGAAGGTGCTCAGAACAAAATTAAATTTTAATCTAGGCTAATTTTCAAAGTATGAGCCTCAGTTTTCTTATTTGATTAAGAGAGGTATTTATAATATCTACCTCGTGGGAATGTTATGAAGATTAAATGTAATGGTGTGCTGAAAATGCTTTGGAAATGAAGATATTATTGTAACTCAGTTCTCCATAAGAAATGAATAGGAAATTGTTACAAACTGTCAGCTGAAGAATGATGAGGTTCATCTATTTGGAAAGGAGAGCTTTATTTCTCAAAAAAGCCTGCAGCCTGGAGGGGGCCCATTCTGACAGGCTGGGAAGTGTAGCCTCTGGCCAGAAGCTGGAAATAGGCACTTTGAAGGTTGAAAGAAGAGACAGGGATTTACACTGAATGGAGTGTAAATATACATATTCAATAAGCTATAGGTGGAACCATGAATATTCATGAGACGGGAAACACGCACATGTGCAATTGAACTTCATGCTTCTCCATGGGTCCCATGTTCAAAAAATGATGGCATTGAAAGTGTGATCTCAGGGTGGAGTTTTCAGGACTCTGATGTCAAAAGGTGAAGCAGAGGACTGGAAAGCCCTCACGGTGCATCTTCCGTAGACTGGCCAGAACTGCTCTGTGGTTGGTGGTCTCCTATCAGCAAGGAATGATGTTCAGTTGTGCACAAACCGTAAAAAGGGAAGGGTGGCAGTCCAGGCTTTGACTGAACTCAGTCGTGGCATCTCTGAAAGGCCTGGTTTCTGTTTACCTTTAGGGAAGAAAGTCAAAAGGCAGTTAGAAAGGGAGGGGGTGTAACCAGCCAAGTCCAGCCTCTCACCCTGTATTAGTCAGTTTTGATGCTGCGGATACATACATACCTGAGACTAGGAAGGTAAATAGGTATGTATGTATGTATGTATGTATTTATTTATTCTGAGATGGAGTTTCGCTCTTTCACACAGGCTGGAGTGAAATAGCGTGATCTCAGCTCATTGTAACCTCTGCCTCCCGGGTTCAAGTGATCCTCCCACCTCAGCCTCCCAAGTAGCTGGGATTATAGGTACTCGCCACCATGCCTGGCTAATTTTTGTATTTTTAGTAGAGATGGGGTTTTGCCATGTTGGCCAGGCTGGTCTCGAACTCCTGACCTCAGGTGATCGACCTGCTTTGGCCTCCCAAAGTGCTGCGATTACAGGCGTGAGACACCGTGCCCAGCTGATAAATAGGTTTAATGGACTCACAGTTCCACATGGCTGGGGAGGCCTCACAATCATGGCAGAAGGTGAAAAGCACGTCTTACATGGCAGCGGCAAGAGAGAATGAGAGCCAAGAGAAAGGGGTTTCCCCTTATAAAACCATCAGATCTCGTGAGACTTATTCACTACCATGAGAATAGTGTGGGGGAAACTGCCCCCATGATTCAATTATCTCCCACGGGTCCCTCCCATAACACCTGAGAATTATGGGAGCACATTTCAAAATGAGATGTGGGTGGGGACAGAGCCAAACCATATCACACCCCATTATGGCTAGGAACTCAGCTTTCAGGGTTTCTCTGGGGTCCCCTTGGCCAAGAGGGAGTCTGTTCAGTCAGTTGTGAGGCTTAGAATTTTATGTTTATCTCTCAAACCCTAAATATTGTCTGATAGAGTGGATGAACTTATTAAAATGCAGCTCCCCAGATTTCATCTCTGGATTCTGAGCAGTGGGCATAGAATCAGTGATTGATTCTGACGAGAGGCACATGGAAGCACTCAGCCTACTTTGTTGAATGAATAAATGAAGCGGATGTGAATTGAAATTGGAAGGATGAGGGAAGCTTTGAACAGAGTTTTGAAGGATGATGAGAATGAGGTAGGTGAGGAATGTTCTAGACTCAGAGCCCTGCACAAACACCTGACAATACAGAGGGTTTGAAGAACAGTGTGTGGGCATAATGTGAGATGAGATTGCAAAGGTAATTTAGAATCTGATCTTAGAGAACCTTGAATGCCATAATAAAGGTTTGGATCAAATTCCATAAGAAAAACACATCACTGATGGTTTTAGGGAAAGAAGACTGACATAATACATACATTTTGGAGTTCTGTCATGATGTCCCTCATAGCAGTATAATTTTCCTGAAAGATGTCTTGGAGAGACAAAAGCCTGGAGACAGGGTGGCTAGTGGGAGGCTACTGAGCAGTTGAGCAAGAACGACAGTTGGAATGAAAAGTAGGGGACAGAGACACAAGGGAAGCGGTGGGGTTGAATGACCAGGGCTTGGCAGCTGAGTGGTACAGGAGGGAAGCAAGAAGAGAAGGGGGCATGGAGGGTCACAGTCTGAGTAACTGCCCTTGGCAGAGACAAAACATAGCAGAGTTGGTCTGAATACGTTCAGTTCTCTAGGTAATTTTCTTAAGACTTGTGGTTTGGGGTCTGTTATTAACTCGCTGCACACACTCAACACACTCCGGCCAATCAACTCTTGCTTGGACCATTTTCTCCTGCTGTTGCCAAGACATCAGCGAGGCCCATTGAGTCCTGTGACAGGCCCTTCCTCTTAAAGGAGAATGCCAGTTACTTTCAAAGGAACGGGGTTCTAATTTTTTTGGTACTCCTTTCTCGTTTGCATCCTCATGGCAACAGGGAACACACAGCTTGCTCTTGCCTACAGCTCTGAGATTTAAGATTCGCAGAGCTACTGGGTGGGCAGGTTTTGAAGACAGCCTTTAGTTTTTGTGTTCTTTATCCTTCTTGGCCCAGGACAACTACTTAAATGCAGGACATTAAGATCCCATTGTCCGGGGACTCATGCACTAAATCCCATTAGATAGACAATCTCTAAGACCTGATTATTTTGTTCTTAAGCTGTCTTGATATGCATAAATATACGGCATTGCCAGAATCAAATGGTGTTTATTACAAGTTCATTTGAGAGTGGTGTGGATATAAGGCAGTACTTGGGATGGTAGTTATGAAACGGTCACATCGTCTGCTAGAGGAGATGCTGAATTGTATATGGGAGGTGTTCTGGTTTCCACGTTTCTGACTGTTGGCAGCAGGTGGAGTAGGAGGCCATTGTTACGTAGAAGCACAATAAAGAGATGCTTCTTCCTGCTGACAAAAGCCAACTAAAACACTTCAGGCACAAATCAGAAAGCGGGCTGAGCTACTCAGAGAAAAGATTCCTAGGTTAATACGCATTTCGTAGCAGGAATTTTTAAAAGTATATTGGAGAGGGCAAAACCTCTTTAGCAATATAATTAATAAAGATAGTACTTGACGTGCTTTTTTTTTTTTTTGAGACAGAGTTTCGCTCTTGTTGCCCAGGCTGGAGTGCAATGGCGCGATCTCAGCTCACTGCAACCTCCACCTGCTGGGTTCAAGTGATTCTCCTGCCTTGGCCTCCTGAGTAGCTGGTGGCAGGTGCCACCACACTTGGCTAATTTTGTATTTTTAGTAGAGACGGGGTTTCACTGTATTAGCCAGGATGGTCTCCATCTCCCGACCTCAGGTGATCCACCTGCCTTGGCCTCCCAAAGTGCTGAGATTACAGGTGTGAGCCATCACGCCCGGTGAAGTGTTTCTTATAGAATAGGAGGTTTATACCTCTGTGGGTGTTTTGCCTTAGGTACTGTCAAAACGGATGCAATTCGTTTCTGATGTATAGGAGCATACAATCTAAGAAGAATAACACAGAAGAATATACAGAGAATTGTCTTAGACTGTTCAGGCTGACATGACAAAATACCATTGATGGGGTGGCTTAAACAACAGAAATTTATTTTTTCACAGTTCTGGAGGCTAGAAGTCTGAGATCAGCGTGCCAGCAGAGTTGGGTTCTGGTGAGGCCTCTCCTCTTGGCTCGCAGACAGCCGCCTTCTTTTGTTCTCACAAGACAGTGCTGTGTCTTCACACAGTGGCTATTCCTCTTCTCGTTGATCAAACCCAATTTCAGTCAGGTATTGGCAGCCATATATTTCAGAGGAGATGAGGCCCCTCTCCAGCCCAAGGGGGTCTTCTTCAATAATCTAAGTGAATTCAGTATATCAGAGGTGACTATTTTATAACTACTATTCTGAGTCCTGCATCATCCCAGCACCACTTTCAAAGGAACTTGTGATAAACACCATTGGATGCTGGCAATGCTGCACATCTATGAACATCAATGAACCATCCAGTGACTGCTTTTGGCGTAGGTTGGAATTGTGGGTTGAAGTGTGTCTCCTACAGAACGTGCTGAAATCCTAACCGTTGGCACCGGTGAATGTGATATTTGGAAACGGGATATTTGCAAATGTAGTTAAGTTGAGATGAGGTCATTAGGGTGGGCACTAATCCAATACGACTGGTGTCCTTATAAGGAGAATGCCATGTGAAGATGCAGACAGCGGGAGAAGGCTACGTGATGATGGAGGCAGAGATTGGAGTGATGCACCTGCAAGCCAAGGAATGCCAAGGGTTGCCAGGAGCCAGCCGAAGCTGGGAGAAAGATATGGAACAGATCCTCCCCTAGAGTCTTCGAGAGAACATGGCTTTGCTGACACTTGGATTTGGCCTTCTGGCCTCCAGAACTGTGAGAGCATCAACATCTCTTGTTGAAGTTACCCAGTTTGTTGTTCTTTGTCATGGCCACCCCAGAAAAAGAACAGAAAAAGAGTTGATTAATGACACAAGAAGAGAAGCAGCTGGGAACTTCTGGAAACATTTCCTCCCACTCCCTTTGAGAAAGGGCATCACGATGGGGCATTTCTTCCACTGTTTTTGTCCATCATGATTTTGGTGCATGGAGTGGCTGCAGCCATCTCAAACCTGCACGCGATAAGCTGAGGACAAACGTCAACATGCAGGGCCCTGGCAGAGCTGAACGTACAGGCCCATGATGATGCCATCGAGTGGACAAATTATCCTGGAGTCACTGGATTTCCTATTGTGTGAGATAACAAATTTGCTCTTTCCTCGTGCCACTTTTAGTTAGGTTTTCTGATATCTGCCTACAAAACATCTTTGATATTTCAAGGGTTAGTGGTATCTAGAGGGAATCACTGAGGTCAGGAAATCTTTTGTTTTCTACCAGCTGCTGACCATAACCATCAATCCCAGTAAGTCCTATGCAGAGAAGATGCTCCCTGAACACACACACCCTTTATTACTAGTCAGTCCCAAATTCCTACACATGCTTCTTCCCTGGTGTAGTAGCTGGGTCCTATACAAGCCTTGAGTTCTTTCTTCCTGGGCTTTATACATGTTTTCCATCCCAGAAACACTCTTCTACCCTACAGTCTCCTCCTAGCTGCTCTCTGCGCACCTTCTGGGTTTCAGCTTCAATACCATTGCTTTGAGAAGTCTCTACTGATTCCCAAGTCAGCCCCTCTATGGCTTGCTGGGCACCCTGGACTTGCCCTGTCTTCGCATTGACTACACGGTATTGTAATTGCCTGTTTCCTGTTGCTGTCTCCCAGTGGAGTCTCCTGGGCAGAGACTCTGAACATCCTGTTTACTGCTGCATGCTCAGTCTAACACAAAGCCTGACTCACAGCAGGTGCTTGATATGTCTGTTAAGTGAATAAAATAAAAGACATGGCAGTGTCAACAGTCTGTAATTTAGAATTAATCTATGTTTAGGCCAGGACCATGGAAAAAATAGGAGTTGGACTAGGAGCAGTGGCACTTGCCTGTAGTCCCAGATACTCGGGAGGCTGAGGTGGAAGGGTCCCTTGAGCCCAGGAGTTCTGTGCCACCCCGAGTGACGGACCTGCACTAAGTTTGGCATCAATATGGCGCCCTCCCAGGAGCGGTGAACCACCAGGTTGCCTAAGGAAGGGTGAACTGGCCCGGGTCAGAGATGGAGCAGATGAGAACTCTCATGCAGATCAGTAGTGGGATTGTGCCTGTGAGCAGTCGCTGCCCTCCAGCCTGGGCAACATAGTGAGACCCTATCTCTAAGAAACAAGCAAAAAGAAAAGAAAAGAAAAAGAAAAGGGAGCAAGGCAGGGCTTTGGCGAAACACAAAGCAAGCCAGCCAATCTCTGACCCCAGCCTTGGGCTCCTAAACTGGGTTTCCTCCACACTTACTCCCTTTTATTTTCTTCCCATTTACTTCTCTCTTCAGTTCTCCTGAACATTCTCTAGGTCTGGGCCTTAATGGGTACTTATGAGTTAAAAAAAGAAATGATAATGGGTTACCTAGGAGTGGTCAACATATCTATTACTAGGAGTGGTCAACATATCTATTACTTCCAGGTAAAAAACACAATGTTTTAAGTACCTGTAAAAACAACATGTCTCAGCTGGGCGTGGTGGCTCATGTCCGTAATCCCAGTACTTTGGGAGGCCGAGGCAGGCGGATCACGAGGTCAGGAGTTCGAGACCAGTCTGGCCAGCATGATGAAACCCTGTCTTTACTAAAAATACAAAAAATTAACTGGGAATGGTAGTGGGCGCCTGTAATCCCAGCTACTTGGGAGGCTGAGACAGGAGAGTTGCTTGAACCTGGGAGGCGGAGGTTGCAGTGAGCTGAGATTGCACTACTGCACTCCAGCCTGGGCAACAGAGTGAGACTTGTTTCAAAAAACAAAATAAAAAAAGACATGTTTCCAGAAAGCTCCTAAAAAATTAGTATCAAGAATTTACGATCGGGCAAGAAGCAGGAAGCAAGTGGCAAGTGGGGCTTTCAGTAACTTTATAATATAGTAGGTGGTGTTTGCCTTCTTTGGTTTCGGTAAGAACTTTTGGGCAATCATCCCATCTTTGACACGTGAAAACATTTTCCAGGAGTGATCTTGGTGTGATTTACTCAGTCTAAGGTCATTCATTCCTTAAGGCTGTCCAAGCATTTGTTTTGCAGATTTTTCTTCTGAGAAAAATTTAGGCAGTGTTAAGTATAATAATTCCAACTAATTTTTTTTTTTGGTTTGTTTTTTTGAGATGGACTCTTGCCCTGTTGCCCAGGCTGGAGTGCAATGGCACAATCTTGGCTCACTGCAACCTCCGCCTCCCAGGTACAAGCGATTCTCCTGCCTCAGCCTCCCGAGCAGCTGGGCTTACAGGCGCCTGCCACCACCCCCGGCTAATTTCTGTCTTTTTAGTAGAGAAGGGGTTTCACCATGTTGGCTAGGCTGGTCTGGAACTACTGACCTTGTGATCCGCCCTCCTCAGCCTCCCAAAGTGCTGAGATTACAGGAGTGAGCCACCGCGCCCAGGCAATTCCAACTAATTTTTTTTTTTTTTTTGCTATATGGGGAAGGTTACTCAGTCATTCAACAAGCATTTGGGCACTTCCACATATACACCAAATACTGTGCTAAGCACCTGCTGCTCATCAATAGTCATTAAGACAGACTCAAGCCCTATCCTAGAAGATCTGATAGTCCAGTAGGGGAGACAGACTACAAATACATAAATATAAAAATATAAACACTTTGCTTTAAGGGTTAGGAATGAAACCAACAGATTGTTGAGGCAGAGGCTACAGTACCGGTAGGGGACCTAGTCAGGGTGATCAGGAACAACTTCCCTCGCAAGGTGACATTCGAGCGAAGAGTTACAGGATGAGAAAGGCGCCAGGCCTCGGAAATGGGGTCACGTTCATGTAAGTCGGTTAAAAATAAACCCCAATCTCTCCAGCAGCAACGTCGAACGTGTGGGGCCAAGAAGCCTCGCTGCCAGCACTAAAGATGGCGCGCCAGGGGAGGGGGCGGGGCACACGCGCGTTCTGATTGGCCAACC
>NW_012102765.1:689907-697948 GCF_000951045.1 Mandrillus leucophaeus | reverse complement strand
GGTGGACACCCTGAGGGGCACCGGGAGCGCGGGATCTCCCCTCCTAGGAATATTCGCCAGCGTGAGGCACAGATCACTGCAGATCCTTTAACGTCACTCACCTCCTAGGGAACGGTGTCCCTGCCTTCCAGCGTTCGCAGCACTGGCCCTCGTTCTGTGCCCGCGTGTGCATGTCATTCCTCCTGGCTGAGGATTCTTTACCACCTACTTGTGGAGAGAATTGCATCGATCTCCCAACTTGACACCCTTTTTACTGCCCTCCCTGCGCTTTTCCAGTATAAAATGGCACACTCAGGCCAAGCTCTCGCTGTGGTTTGCATAGATTTGCCTTTTCGCTGAAAAAGGATGTGTTTAAAAAGACTCCATTTTGAAAAACACCCTAAATTTGGGAAAGCATGTGTGTGGAATTGTGGTACAGGTTTTTGTTTTTAACTTTTTGAGTGTGACCCCTTCGATGCCGTTAAGCTATTAAAGATAGATCGTAGGAAATGCCCTGAAATATCGGTGACCCAAGTTAGCTGGTTGTGGTAAGCTGTTTGCTGAATCCATGTAGCTGGTAGTTTGGGAATACAAGCTTGCCTGCTTGCGTTATGGATGTAGTGCTTAGTAAAATAGCGTGGAAGTAAATATGGTCTCTTAGAGATTTTTTTCAAGAAGGGTTTTTAATCATTTTTGCCACAGAATGTTCCACGGCATGTTCACCTTACCCTTGATTCTTTTCTATAGAAAAATGCACTCGGTTTGGTTTCCTTGACAACCTTGTGGGGGTGCCGTCTTTAATTTGCTACAGTCCATCTCCTACTGGTAGTTCCTTCCTTTTTGCTGCTGAAGCGACCAGAAGTGGTTGTGGACTGGAAAAATCTGCCTCTTTGCTTGTATGAGTTCTTTTTGAAATACACATCATATCAACCTTTGTAGCTGTTTATTTTAGAACTTGCTTTTCTACCTGAAACTTAACAAGACAAAGTCAGTGTTGTTGATACTACAACTCCTCTTAACTCATGCCCTCCTCCCCCCGCCCCCGTGGGTTCACCTCACGTCCCCTCAGGTCTGATTGTGTCAAGAATGAAACCAGCAGGTGAAAGTATTTTTCATTTCCATATTTGCATGTGAGATTTTTGCTTTGTATTTTTGGTCTTGCAGAACTATTGAAGTATAAAGGATTTCTTGATAGTAGCAATAAAATAATGCTCACAGAGTTGTCATACCTTTCATATTAGTAAGTCATGGACCTTACTCATCTCTCTTGCTATAAATACCCAAAATGTCATGCTCAGTTTTGACCTTTTGAGGTAAGTGATTAATGTAGCTTGGCTCACTTGGAGATTCAGCTTCTATAGATCGCTATTTTGTGGCCCAAAGTCATGCTTCAGAAGTTGGTGTCAAGACTTAGAAACGGTGGCAGGGAGTCCCCGTATGAATTCCCCATAGCCAGTGTATGGCCAGAAGGAGCCTGAAAGAGCCCGAATTTTCCAGCTTGAGCACATCTTGTATTTCCCAGAGAGCTAAAATGATTTTTGGCTTCAGTTTTGCCTCAAAATAGGAAAAAAAATGGTAAAATTCAGATAAAAATAACCAAGCCAAAGGAAAAGAAGGGACCTAGAAAGTCACCCTGAGCTTTAGCCCAGTGGCTGCTGAAGTTGGTCTGCACATTTGAGCTTAGTCTTCCTATCCAACAACATCGTAAGAGTCATAGTTATGTAATTTCTGTCATCAGAAATCAAGAGAAATATCTGTTTCTTGGGTGAAAAAAGCCTTTTTTGTAGTACTAAATTGTAAAAACATTAATGTTGAGCTATACATAGTGGGCACTAATGATTTATTGGACAGTGTGATAAACAGTATTTTTTACAAATAAATTTCATCCCAGTATCCTTGAATCCTCCTCTGCTAAACTCTGAGACTGAGTGAGCACTGGTGTGCTGGGGGCCAGGATAATATGGACAAAGGGATCTGCCGAATCCAAAAATAAAGCTTCATCTATTTAAAGGGATGACTAGGCTGCATAGTTTTCAGAGAATATTTCACAACTCCAGTCTCACTTCTCTGAGCCAAACTTTTTAAATGAAGTCTTTTGCATTTTTCAACTTACTTTGAAATAATTTCAAATCTACTGAAAGCTGGAAGAGAACAAAAAACTACTGTATACTCTTCTTCCAGTTTTACCAACTGTTAACATTTGCTTTGTCACAGTCTGTATGTCCATACATATTATTATTACTTTCCTGCACTGTTTGAGAGTAAGTTGCGGACATCACTTCCTTTTATACCAAAATACTTCAATGTCTACTTTCTGAGGACACATTTTCTCTTCTAGAATCACATACTGATCATCAAAATCAGAAAATTTAACATATGTACAAGTAGTATCCTGTATACAGTACAGATTCTTGTGTTTTATGGAATATCACCCATAAAAGACCTCCCCATCTAGCGTCATACATTGCATCTGGTTGTTGTCATGTCTTTTAAGTCTAATTTAATCTGGAATAATTCCTTAGCCTTTTTTTGTCTTTCAAGATGTTGACATTTTTGATAGCCAGTTGTTACCTAGTCTTTCTCTGTGATAGATACAGGATATGCATATTTGTCAGGACTGCCACAGAAGTCCTGTGGATCCTTCTTAGTGCATTCCATCAAAAGGCTTAAGATAGGGACTTGCCTCACTCTTGATGAGGTCCACTTGGATCGTTTGGAGAGGGTGATGTCCACGAGATTTCTTCACTGTTCAGTTACTATTTTCCTTTGTAATTAAGAAGTCATTTGGCTGGGGGCAGTGGCTCATGCCTGTAATCCCAGCACTTTGGGAGGCCAAGGTGGTGGATCACCTGAGGTCAGGAGTTTGAGATCAGCCTGGCCAACATGGTGAAATCCCGTCTCTACTAAAAATACAAAAATTAGCTGGGCTTGGTGGTGTATGCCTGTAGTCCCAGCTACTTGGGAGGCTGAGACAGGAGAATTGCTTGAACCTGGGAGGCGGAGGTTGCAGTGAGCCAAGATCGGGCCACTGTATTCCAGCCTGGGCGACAGAGTGAGACTCTGTCTCAAAAAAAAGTCATTTGTGGAGAAGTATTTTATGTAAGTATTCTTAAACTTTCATCCATTAGATTTAAGCATCCATTGGTGACTTTTTTTTTTTTTTTTTTAAAAGACGGAATCTTGTTCTGTTGCCCAGGCTGGAGTGCAGTGGTGCGATCTCTGCTCACTGCAACCTCTGTCTCCCGGGTTCAAGCGATTCTCCTGCTTCAGCCTCCCAAGTAGCTGGGATTACAGGCATGAACCACCATGCCTGGCTAACTTTTTGTATTTTTAGTAGAGATGGGGTTTCACCATGTTGCCAGGCTGGTCTTGAACTCCTGATCTTAAGTGATTCACCCACCTTGGCCTCCCAAAGTGCTGTGATTACAGGAGTGAGCCATTGTGCCTGGCCCACTGTGATTCTTGCCTGAATTGCTTATTATGGTGATGATTGCAAAATGGTGATTTTTAAACTCTATTATTCTGTCTCCATTTATTAGTTAACATTTTATCTTAAGGGAGAACTTATCCATAGTCCTCATTTGTTTGATTGTCTGTATCAGTTGTCGTTCTGTTCAAAGAGTGATAATCCATTATGCTGTCCTTATTGTCATCAGTGGGTTATTTGTTTTGATTTGCCTTGATTTGTTTTGATGCTTAAATTGTCCCAGATTTGGCCAAGTGAAGCTCATTCAGGCTGGCTCCCATATTCTTTATTTTTTATTTATTTTTTGAAATGGAGCCTCGCTCTGTTGCCCAGGCTGGAGTGCAGTGGTGTGATTTCGGCTCACTGCAACCTCTGCCTCCCTCTGAGTGGCTGGGATTATAGGTGTACACCAGCATGCATGGCTGTTTTTTTTTGTATTTTTAGTAGAGATGGGGTTTTGCCATATTGGCCCGGCTGGTCTTGAACTCTTGACCTCAGGTGATCCACCCACCTTGGCCTCCCAAGGTGTTGGGATTACAGGTGTGAGGCACTGCACCTGGCCTTCCATGTTCTTTAGACATGTCTTCACTTTTTGAGCATTCTGCTGTTATCAAAATAATTCAAGGGGCTGGGCCCGGTGGCTCACACCTGTAATCCTAGCACTTTGGGAGGCCAAGGCTGGTGGATCACCTGAGGTCAGGAGTTCGAGACCAGCCTAACCAACAAGGTGAAACCCCGTCTCTACTAAAAATACAAAAATTATCCGGGCGTGGTGGCATGTGCCTGTAGTACCAGCTACTCAGGAGGCTGAGGCAGGAGAATTACTTGAACTGGGAAGCGGAGGTTGCAGTGAGCCAAGATCTCTCCACTGCACTCCAGCCTGGCGACAGAGTGAGACTCCATCTCAAAAAAAAAAAAAAAAAAAAAAAAAGCAAGGATATCTTTTTGTATTTTTTGCCTGAGTATCTGTGGTTTAGATTTTTAGAAATGGGATTTCTGGGTCAAAGAGCAAATGCGTATGTAATTTTGCTAGGCAGTGTCAAATTCCACTCATTAGTGTGCATTCTCACCAGTAATGTGTGAGGATACCTGTGTCTTACAGATTCACCAGTAGAGCCTTTGCCGATTTGTAAAATTACCAGCCTAGGAGAAATGATATCTTAAATGTCTTTGTTTTGTGTTGCTGTAACAGAATACCACACACTGGGTGATTTATAACGAAAAGAATAGAATAGTGAAGGTGACAGCAGTGAATTGGAGTGAGCATCTCCCAAAGTTCTACAGTGTGGCCGAGGACCTTGATTGCTTGATTTTACATTGTTCTTTATTTTACTTATTTATTTTTATTTTGAGACTGGGTCTTGCCCTGGCCTGTTTGTTTGTTTTTTTTTGGAGACAGAGTTTTGCTTTTGTTGTTCAGGCTGGAGTATAATGGCGTGATCTTGGCTCACTGCAACCTCTGCCTCCCAGGTTCAAGTGATTCTCTTGCCTAAGCCTCCCAAGTAGCTGGGATTACGGGCATGCACCACTGTGCTTAGCTAATTTTGTATTTTTAATAGAGATGGGGTTTCTTCATGTTGGTCAGGCTAGTCTCGAACTCCCGACCTCAGGTAATCTGCCTGCTTTGGCCTCCCAAAAAGCTGAGATTACAGCCGTGAGCACCTGGCTTTTTTTTTTTTTTTTAAATAGCCATTGCAAATATTGTGAGATGTATTGTTACAGGAAGTCCGTTGCCCTCCCAAAAGCTACCCCACTTCTCTGTCAAGAGAATGGCCCAGTTCTCTCCTGAGTCCACAAAGGGGAGGTGACAGGATTGCTTCCATGTACATTATATAATGCAAAATTTAAAAAATCTTCACCTGAATACTTTTTGTTTTATTTTGAATAATCAGCCACCATGGTCCCCATTTTTCTCCCCAGCTTGAGATGTATGAAGGCTTTTGGTCTCCCTGGGAGTGGGTAGTAGTGTGGAGGCAGCCAGGGCATACCTGTACACTGACTTGAGACCAGTTCAGTAAAAGTGCACACCTTAAAAAAAGAAAAAAAAAAGTTTATTTGGCTCACAGTTCTGGAGGCTGCAGAGTCTTAGAGCATGGTGCCAGCATCTGATGAGGCCCTGCATGCTGTGTCATCCCACGGTGGAAGATGGAAGGGTAAGAGCGGGTGAGATTGTGAGCATGAGAGAGGGCTGTACTTCGTATTTTAACAACCCACTTTCATGATTATGATAATCCTTGGGTTTATTTTTTCTGTCCCTTCATTTCTCTAGCTTTTCTCTGGGGTTTTGGTCTTTTGCTTCTTTATTTTTAGAAGCTCTTCATGTATTAGGGTCTTTTGGGTTCCGCAGACCACTCCCGGTTCTAGTGATTTGCTAGGAGGAATCAGGACTACAGTGAAAATGTAGAAAGCAAATCAGCCAAGGGAAAAGATGTGGGGTGGAGCCTAGAGGAAACTGGGGCAAGCTTCCCGAGTCCTCACCCAGTGCAGCCACGCAGGATGCACTTAATTCCTCCAACATCAGGCTGTGACAACATGTGTGCAATACTCTGTACCAGGGAAGCTCCTCAGAGACTCAGGGCCCAAGATTTTCACTGGGGGCTTGTCATGGAGGCACCCTGTGCATAGCACGTGCCAGAATTCCAGAGTCCCAGAAGGAAAGCAAGGCATTGGCATAAACCACATTGTTTGCCACTCTAGGCGCAGTGAACTACTTTTAGCATTTAGGGAATGATGGGAACCCCCCAACTCCAAGATCCTAGATGCCAATTAAAGGCCATTCCTCCAAGCAGGACTTTCTAAGAGACTGCAGTCTCAGGCCCATTAACTTTCTTTTGCACGTAGGGAATATTAACCCTTAATGATATATATTGCAAATATCTTTCCCCTATTTATTATTTGTCTTTTACCATGCAAAGTTTGTTTTCTTTAGGCAGTCGGATTTATTAATCTTTTCTTTATTGTTTCTAGATTTTGAGTCATAGTTAAGAAAGGTTTTTTTCATTCCCAGATTATGTGGTGGTTTCTTTTTTCTTTTTCTTTTTTCTTGAGACAGTCTCACTCTGTTGCCCACACTAGAGTGTGGTGGCACAGTCTCCACTCACTGCAACCTCCACCTCCTGGGTTCAAGCGATTCTCTCACTGCAGCCTCCCGAGTAGCTGGGACTGCAGGTGTGTGCCACCACATCGGGCTAATTTTTGTATTTTTAGTAGAGATGGGGGTTTCACCATGTTGGTCAGGCTGATCTCAAACTCCTGACCTCAGGTGATCCACCCACCTTGGCCTCCCAAAGTGCTGGAATTACGGATATGAGCCACTGTGCCCAGCTGGTAGTTTTTTTTTTTTTTTTAATGGTTTCATTTTTTTCATTTAAATCTCTAATTCATTTGGAATTTGTCCTGAGATAAGGTATGAAGAATGAACCCAGTTGGATCCACTTTTGTGTGTGTGTGGCTATGGCTGTCCTGTTTATCTCAACATAGTTTATGGAAAAAAACCCAGCGATTGGAGATGCTGCCTTTATCATGTGCTACATTTGTCTATGCAATTGTGTTTCTTTCTGGATTTTGTATGGCATTGTATTAGTCTATTGGTCTGTTCATAATAGCAGCACCACACAGTTTTAATTAGGCTATTTAGAATGATTTCATTTCTAATGGTTCCAGCTTCCCCTGCCCATCTAATTCTTTTTTAGGGCTTTCCCATATATTTTTGCTTGTTGTTCCTCCAAGTGATCTTTATAATCAGCTTCTCTAGTTCCAGGAGAGAATGCCTGATGGCATTTTTATTGGGATTGTATTAAACTTAAAAATTAATTTAATGAGCATCATCATCTTTATAACACTGAGTCTTCCTATCAAAGAACATGGTTTATCTCTCCATTAGTTCAAGTCTCTTTTGTGTCTTTTAGGAATATTGTGGTGTTTCCGCAGGTAGATTTCTTGTTAACTTTATTTATATCTGTGTATGTGATTTTTTTTTTTTTTTGCTATCATAAATGGTGCCTTCTCTTTCATTTTATCCTCTGTTTTTCTTGAATATATGAAGACAGTTTTTTCATTTCTAGATTGCATGGTGGTTTTTCATGGTAGTTATTCATTTTATAACCTGCTGCTTTACAGAATACTCACGTTATTTGTATGAATTTTTCCCTTGATCCCTAGGGATTTTCAGGTATAAAAACTTGTCATTGGGCCCAGCGCAGTGTCTCACACCTGTAATTGCAAGCACTTTGGGAGGCCAAGGCGGGCAGATCACTTGAGGCCAGGAATTCGAGACCAGCTTGGCCAATGTGACAAAACCCTGTCTCTTCTAAAAATACAAAAAATTCAGCTGGGTTTGGTGGCACACGCCTGTAATCCCAACTACTTGGGAGGCTGAGGCAGGAAAATTGTTTGAACCGGGAAGGCAGAGGTTGCAGTGAGCTGAGATTGAGCCACTGTACTCCAGCCTGGCCAACAGCGCCAGCCTCCGTCTCAAAAACCAAAACCAAGACCTGACAATGGCAAAAGAGATTGTTTTACCTCTTCTTTTTCATTTTTAGGGACTCTAACTGCTTTTGTATTGACATAGTGCAGGGGCCAGTACCTCCAAAACAA
>NW_012102765.1:684708-689317 GCF_000951045.1 Mandrillus leucophaeus | reverse complement strand
TTTTTAACTGAGACCGAGTCTCCCTGTGTCACCTAGGCTGGAGTGCAGTGGCGCCATCTCGGCTCACTGCAGCCTCCACCTCCTGGGTTCAGGTAGTTATTTGCCTCAGCCTCCTCAGTAGCTGGGATTACAGGCACCTGCCACCATGCCTGGCTAATTTTTGTATTTTTAGTACAGACAGGGTTTCTCCATGTTGGCCAGGCTGGTCTCGAACTCCTGACCTCAGGTGATCCACCCACCTCTGCCTCCCAAAGTGCTGGGATTACAGACATGAGCCACTGCACCTGAACTCACTTGGGGGGTGTGTGTGTGTGTGTGTGTGTGTGTGTGTGTAACTAGTCTGTCTTGGACTGAGAATGGCATACTAAGGCCTCCTGTTATTAGTCTCCTATTAAGGTCTCCTTGCATTTTCTGTGGGTCCTGCTTTATGAAAGTTGTTGCTGCCATGTTGGTTGTCTAGATGGAAGTAATTTGTATCTTCACTAGAGTTGTCGTTTTAGCATATTAAGTAGCCTTCTAATTGTTTTCTCAGCAGAGTTCTACTTTGTCAGATATCAAGATGTGTGATCCCTGCTTGCTTTTCCTTGTGTTTATCTGATGTATGTTTGTCCATCCTTTTATTATTCTTTCTGAATTGTTTGTACCCAAAATATTGTTTGATTTTGCTTTTTAGTCAGTGTGAAAATGTTGCCTTTTATTGGATGACTTAAGCTCATTTATACTCATAGATAGGTGATTTAAGCATATTTATATGTATTGATATGATTGATATATTTGGCCTTAGTTTTGCAATATTTACATGTATATGTATTTAAACATAATCTTTTGCCATATAGTCCATTTTGTTGATTTATATTATATCTTTTTTGGTGCACTTTAGGGCAGACTGTATTTTTGTCTAATGGTTATCATTATATATAGTCCTTTTATTCGTGGCTGTTTTCTGTTGGCTCCCAACTGTGAGTAATCATGAAATTAGCTTGCATCTCTTCTTCCCCTCCCGCTTCTCCTTTTCAGCATCTGATTTGCAAAAAAAAAAAAAAAAGCCTTCTAATTAATAGAAATTATTAGCAGTCAACAAGTTTATTATATTTTATGTGCATTCTTTTCATGTTGCATTGGACCTGTATTGACAGAGGACAGAGCCATAAATTACTATACTTTTTCCCTTACAACTGCCATAAAAGCTTCATTTAAGAAAAGTTCTCTGTAGCATTGATTTTACCATATGTCTTATATCCTTTTCATACTAAAAGATTCTTTAATAGTTTATTGGGCATATGGTGCTATAAATACACATTCACGTAACACTACTTCCTGGAACCTCCTAAAAATGAACAAAACTAACCAAAAATAGAGAATAAAGCAGCTAAAATTCGTATCACATTTTATGAAATTTCCAGTGAAGTGTGGATCCATTTGCAGGAGGATACTGAGATGTGGCATTCCTGCCCATCTCTGGCTGGTTGCAGGTGTCTAAGCATACGTTTCTGAAAGCACCACTCACAGTCCTTACAGCAGAGCTAGGAGCTGATGGATGAATGGACCACTGCCAAAGAAGCATATTCTGGCAGCAGCTCCTTTCCGTCCTAAAATATAGCAGGGCATGCTGGGCTAAAAGAGGGATCATGTAGTAACAGTGTCATTATGTTCTTTGACTTTGTGTCACTAAAGGAGAAAACCTGTGAGGATGACCAGCTTATATCTGATCAGAAATTGCTAATATCTAAGATAAGGCATTTCCCCTTAAACCTGCCTGTCCTCCACAGTGAACTTCGGAATTAGACATATGCCCAGAACAAAGGATTTAGTAGAATTAGTAGGAAAGTATACCCAAATTCAGGCTCTGATTGCTCACTGTTCAGCCAGTTCTTCTAAACAACCAGAGGACTACACAGGGATTTCAAGACATTGTATTCACTATCATTGTAAGCAGGGCGAAGAGTTGTTGAGCGAGCAGGTCCAGGGAGACCTGCACCCATTCGAAGCTGAGTGTGAAGCAGAAAGGACCCACCATGGGACTGTGCACAGAAAATAAGGAAAGAAACATAATAAACAAAAATAGATGAGAAAGTATACTTTGGAAAGAGTACTTCAGTAATTAGAGTGGAATTTTATTTTTTTATTCTTCATTTTTTGAGACGGAGTCTCGCTCTATCCCCAAGGCTCGAGTGCAGTGGCTTGATCTCGGCTCACTGCAACCTCTGCCTCCTGGGTTCAAGCCATTCTCCTGCCTCAGCCTCCTGAGTAGCTAGGGTTACAGGTGCCTGCTACCACGCCTGGCTAATTTTCATATTTTTAGTAGAGGCGGGATTTCACCTTATTGGCCAGGCTGGTCTTGAGGTCCTGACTTCAGGTGATCTGCCTGCCTCAGCCTCCCAAAGTGCTGGGATTACTGGTGTGAGCCACTGTGCCCGGCTAGAATGGAATTTTAGATAAAACCACTTTGCTTTTAAATTTAGACAACATGAGCTCAATAAAACAAAAGAACAAAGAAGTAATTTTAAAAGATTAAAGAAAGCTAAAAGGAGGACATGGAGGTCAGTGAGCTGACATCCATAAGGAAAGAAATAGAAAACTGAAATCATTTCTGGAGTGAAAAGCATGTTGGGGGTTGCATGAGGTAGTACCAGTGGTTCTGAAATCTCTGACATGGAGGATCAACTTCCTGAAATTACATAGACCACAGTAGGAAAGAACAAAGGGGTAATGGTGATTAGAGAGAAGATGGAAGCTGTGGGAGAAGAGTCCAGAAGGGATCTACTGTAGTCAGAGCTGGTGTTCCTGAAGAAGAGAACAGAGTGTATGGAACAGATGTAACATTAATAAATAAAAGACAGAGTTTTCCTGGAATATAATGAAAGATCATATAATATTAATATAAGGACTCACTGTGAACTGGAAAAAATTCACTGAGTCATTAAAATGGAAGCGTATCCTGGTTAATTTATAAAACCTGAAAGATAGACCAGGCACGGTGGCTTGTGCCTGTAATCCCAGCACTTTGGGAAGCTGAGGCGGGCGGATCACCTGAGGTCAGGAGTTCCAGACCAGCCTGACTAACAGGGAGAAACCCCATCTCTACTAAAAATACAAAATTAGCCAGGTGTGGTGGCACACACCTGTAATCCCAGCTACTGGGGAGGCTGAGGCAGGAGAATTGCTTGAACCTGGAAGGCGGAGGTTGCAGTGAGCTGAGATTGCGCCGTTGCACTCCAGCCTGGGCAACGAGAGTGAAACTCCATCTCAAAAACAAAACAAAATTTTAAAAAACCCCTGAAAGATAAAAGAATCCTATATTTAAGCAGGAAAAAAGCAAACTGGCCACCTCTAATGGAAAAAATAAAATCACCTTAGTCTGGGGGTTTTCAGCAATGTAATGTGCCAAAAGGTGATGAAGCAATGCTTAAGAATGTGGGGGGTGGGTGGGGTGCGGGCACAGTGGCTCACGCATGTAATCCCAGCACTTTGGGAGGCCAAGGCAGGAGGATTGCTTGAGCCCAGGAGTTGGAGACCAGCCTGGGGAATGTAGCAAGACCCTGTCTCTATTCCCCTGGCCCCCGAAGGAAAAAGCCGGGTGTGGTGATGCGTGCCTGTAGTCTCAGTAACGTGGGAGGCTGAGGTGGGAGGATGGTGTGAATCTAGGAGTTCCAGGTTACAGTGAGTTATGGTTGTGCCACTGCACTCCAGCCTGGGTGACAAAGCGAGACTATAGCTCAAAAGAAAAAAACAAGAGTAGGGGAGTTAGGGCAAGAAGGAAGACAATGTGATTGGATTGAAATGTCATTAAAATGCAGCATAATAAGACATTTACAAATGGGCAAAAGCTCAGGAATTAATAGCATTCAGAAACCTCACTGAAAAATCTACTTGCAGATATAACCCAGCCAACTGAAAGATGAATCAGTGAGGGCTCCAGAAATAGAGAGGTTGAAGTATAAAGATACCAGCTTCAATAATTGAATAATCTTTCTTGGAGAAATAAGCCAGAACGAAAAAAAAAAAAAATTGAATAAATACTGACTCAACCTTAAAAATGTCAACACAATGATAACATGCCCTAGCAAAATTTCCTGAAAGTCAACAATATCATGGGGGATTAGGTTAGGACTGGGCTGGGGACGGGGAGTGGGAGTAGGAGCAGGAGATAGCACCGTGCTAATTGTTGTATCTTTCAGAATATGTAGTTAAGGAATACTGTTTCATTTTTTGAAATTGATAAATTGAGAAGGCTATTATACTAAAAATAGACTTTGTATACCTTTGAAATGTACAAATTGAGAGGAAGAAAAGCAAATAAAATAGATTAGGGAGTAAAAGGAAACAGGCAACAACAAGGAATAGTACAGAAGTTAAAACAAGAGTAAGACTGTTCTGTTGCACGTGAGACGACCTCACCTGGCATGGACTCAACTAAATTCACTTCCTGTACTAAACGAAAACTGTGTTGGTTACATATAAGTCAGTCATTCAGAAAGTAAAAGGATGGAAAAAAATTCAAAAAAGAAAGTAAAAGGGGCCGGGCAGGGTGGCTCACGCCTGTAATCCCAGCACTTTGAAAGGCCAAGGTGGGTGGATCACTTGAGGTCAGAGTTCGAGACCAGCCTGG
>NW_012102765.1:676687-678628 GCF_000951045.1 Mandrillus leucophaeus | reverse complement strand
TGGCTGGCAATCTGTAAGTATAGTTTATGTGTTTTTGAGAGTAGTGCCTACCTCCATCATGCTAGCATTTGGAAGGAGTGTTAAAAAAACCAAGGGCTTTTAATGTAAAGGTGATGGTCTTAAATGCTTATATACATGTGTTTGGGAAAATTGATTAGTGTAGTTCTTCCCATTTGGGATAAAATATATATGTGGAAGAGAAACGATATGAAATTTTAGCATATAGAGGGACTTTCAATGTAGAAACAGGAAGGAAATTATTCAGGAAAATAATTGGTAGATTTGATCACCTAGACTGTGTAAATATTTATATTTCAGAAAATGTAGAGCAAGGTAAACAACAAGCGGGGAAAAATTAGCAATGTTTGTGAGCAAGCACAAATATCCTCAGTATATAAGCAGTCACACAAATTGATAAGAAGCACTAAAACTCCAGTGGAAAAGTAATCTAAGGAGAATTCATGAGAGAAATAGAGATCACTAGTATACAGAAAAATAATATTCAGTAGTAAGTAAATAAATCACTGCATGATGAAATCCTACTTCTTTTGAATTAGGAAATATTATCCAAAAATGGCAACATTTAACACTGAGGTAGGGATTATTACGCACATTTTAGAGATGGAGAAACCAAGGAATGAACGGATTAATTTACTTGCCTGAAATCACATAGCGGGTGCTGGGATTTGAACCTAGCATTGTGGCCCTATTAAGCTGGCCTCACATTATAAATATATAATATTTTCAAGCACTTTCAAGCTATATTATACATCTGTTTATGGCAGTAACTATACATCTTCATTTTTGATGGTTGTATAGAATATTATTGAATGGATGTAATATAATATAGTTTAATATATCCTCTATTTTGAGTGTTTCCAGGTTCTGGTGTTTGTTTTGCTATTATATTGCTTCCCCGAACATTTTTTTGTGTGTCTATCTTTGCATACATGTAAAAATACTTATGTTAGGTAAGTTCCTAGAAAGGCGCTATTTGGCTAATAGGGTGGGTATATGCATTAAATTTTTTGATAGCTAGTGCGATCTTTTATAATGGCTCTTTAACCCTTTACTATCACCTGTGTATAATTTACCACCACCTTCAGTATTGGCACCAGTTTTGAGTGGCTTTGCATTAAATTTGCAGGTAGATTTAGTAATATTCAATATTTTTACAAATATTGACTCTTCCTCATCCTGAACTGAAAATTGACCAGAAAAATATAAAAAAGGAAGGACTCTTCCTGTGTAAGATTAAGGTATGTCTCTATTTGTCTGCTTGTATATAGAGAGTTTATTTAAAGAGCAATGTTATTTTTAAGGGTAGGAGTAATAGCTTATTCATGTAGTTATGTAGTGTATTCTTAAGGGTAATATTCTGTTGCTGTTGCCATTCTGAGTGGGATGTTTTCATCCATTATATGTTCTTATTGTTAGAGAAGTTGTTGATTTTTGTCTCTTCATTTAGTAACCGGTCATCTTTTTGAATTTTTTTATTGTTTTTAGTTTTTCACTTAATTTCCTTAGTTATTCCAGGTATACAGTTATCATCTATAAGGAATGAAATTTGGCGGGCACGGCGGCTCACGCCTGTAATCCCAGCACTTTGGGAGGCCGAGGTGGATTGCCTGAGGCCAGGAGTTCAAGACCAGCCTGGTCAATATGGTGAAACCCCGTTTTTACTAAAAATACAAAAATTGGCTGGGCATGGTGGTGCATGCCTATAGTCCCAGCTACTCGGGAGGCTGAGGCAGGAGAATCACTCACACCTGGGAGGTAGAGGTTGCAGTGAGCCGAGATTGTGCCGCTGCACTCCAGCCTGGGTGACAGAGCAAGACTCCGTCTCAAAAAAAAAAAAAAAAAAAAAAAAAAATTTTAATCTCCTCCTTCTTCCCAGAATCTTTTCCTTTACTCTGTTCTTTTTGATTTGTAATATCTAGT
>NW_012102765.1:674807-676382 GCF_000951045.1 Mandrillus leucophaeus | reverse complement strand
GCTCACACCTATAATCCTAGCACTTTGGGAGGCCAAGGTGGGAGAATCCCTTGAGCCTAAGAGTTTGAGACCAATCTGGGTAACACAGGAAGACCTCTCTCTACAAAAAATAAAAAAAACTTACCCGAGTGTGATGACATGTGCCTGTGGTCCCAGCTACTTGGGAGACTGAAGTGGGAGGATCATTTGAGCCCAGGAGGTTGAGGCTGCAGTGACCTGTGATCACACCACTGTACTCCAGTCTGGGTGACAGTGAGACTGTGTCTCCAAAAATAAAAAATAAAAAAAAAAAAGGACATATGGGTTCTTTCTTCTGAACTTCTGAACAGTATTAAACTTCAGTATTATAGATACATCTTGCTAAATGTGGGTGGAAGGAGGTTTTGGTAGAATGTGACAGTGAGGTTGGGGAGCTTGCATTATATAAAAATGCTAAAGGTGACTTCATGTGGTATAGTTGAGGTCAGTGAGTTCTAAGCTGGTTGACCACCAGAACCATGCGGGTGAGGGAGGGGTATTAAGAACACAGATGCCCAGCCTTCTCTGGAGATTCCCATTTACTGAATCTCGCACAGCCCCTGGGAATCTGTTCAGGAGTTCCCCAGGTGATCTGGTCAGCCACATGTGGCTTATTGTTTCTCGATGCCTACGGAGATCTTAAACTTGCCTTCCAGGTAAAGTAAGCCGTGATACAACTGGAAAACTCAATCTGAAGTCCTGTATCGGATAGGTAAACATTCTGAGGAACACTTTGAGGACCTGGGCCATGTCCACCCGCCTCCCCATCCTCAGTCTGAGTGCGGCTCAGTGATTAGTACAGTGCCTGCTACATTGTTTCTAGCTAGTAAATTGGTTGAAATAGGGAAGTTTCTTTTTTTGGTAAATGGTGTCTTGAGCACTTGCCATATTTAAGAATTGTGTTTTGCTGTTGCTTTTTTGGTCCTGCTCTTCATGGCGTTGAACTGTGATGTTATCATGGGACAGGCCAGTCTAGCACTGAATTTTCCTGGGAAAGAATTTGAGGATGCGTACTTTTTAGATGACATCTGCTGAATTATATTTAATAGATTGTCATTGAAGTTTGGGATGGATGAGGCTGTGTCGGTGCAGATTTTATTAAAATTTTAAATTTGAATGTCTCTTAAATTTTGTTTGATGTTTGTGACGTTATGATTATTCAAAGTAACAAAACTTCAAGTGTATTTGATACTATTAATGTATAAGGAATAGTCCAGGAAAATGGAAAGATATTACATTAGGATAAAATGATCTGAATAATTTGTGCTTTTGCCAGTGTTTTTTAAAATAACTTCAGTTCTGCTAGGAGGGTAAGGATCTTATAGTAAGTTGTTAGCACATGAGAATATTAGGGCCAGGCGTGGTGGCTCACGCCTGTAATGCCAGCACTTTGGGAGGCCGAGGCAGGCGAATCACAAGGTCAGGAGTTTGAGACCAGCCTGGCCAACATGGTGAAACCCCATCTCTACTAAAAACACAAAAATTAGCCAGGCATGGTGGCAGATGCCTGTAATTCCAGCTGCTCAGGAGGCTGAGGCAGGAGAATCGCTTGAAACA
>NW_012102765.1:666439-674152 GCF_000951045.1 Mandrillus leucophaeus | reverse complement strand
TAGGTAAAGTAACTTGCCCGAACATACATATTTGGCAAATAGTGGGGCTGGGATTTGAACTCAGTATGGTGACAAAGTGCAAAATATGAAGATGATATAACAGCCTCAAACTTAGCACCTAATTTTAATAAATGTTAACATTTTACCATATTAGTTTCAGTTTTTTTTTTTTTTCTGAAACCCATTACACATAGGCCACTGCTTCTGCTTAAGTAGGAAATTGTGGGAGATGTGATTTTTTTCTGGTTCCATCAGATTCTTTTTCTGACTTTCAGCATCCTTCTTGCAAATATTAGTCCTTCCCCTAGCAGTCTGACGATGATTACCTTTTTTATAACTGGTGAGAATACATTGCGCAGTTATTTCTGGAGTATTTGCCATGTGCCAGGTACTGTGCTGGGGGTGTAGATATAACTATGAGAAAGGACCCTGTTCTGGGCAGCGTGTGGAACTCACAGTCTAACAGTGTGGGAAGTTGAATTTATTTAAGCATAAGGTGCATCATTTTTGTAGGAAGGAGCTGATGTAGCTTGTTAAAGACACAGATTTGATGATTTTAGTGATTTCTGGTCTGCTCGTTGGATTCTGTAGGCATCTTTAGCCTTGGGTTAGTAATTCACTTATTTATATGTATTTTCTGGAATATAATTCCAGATGTTAAAATTGGGAAGGATCTGGAATTCTAAAGGTCAGGCTCTGTTGCCTCCATTCTGGGTTGGCTCTCGGTTGGCTCTGAACTCCACCTTGTAGGTGGAACCCTGGAGTGGAGTTGTTGTGGGTCCACTTGGCCTCGTACTCTGTTTGCAGCTCTTGAGTTGTGGAACTGGAGAGGGCTTCACATGGTCTTACCTCCAGAAGCTTCTTGTAGGGCCTGAGGAGTCTCAGGACTTGGCATTGCCCTGGCTCCTGTGGCTTGAAGACCTCAGATCCTGTGGAAGTTCAGCAGTCATATGTGATTTGAGGGGAACTGACTTTTTTTTTTTTTTTTGGGTCTCTTATCCATTCACTGTGTGTTCAAAAATAGTAAAATTAGCATATGGTAAAATATATTTAAAAATTGTAAAATTAATTTATTAGAATTTGGAAGTATTACCAGATCAAAAATTTAATATCAAGCATCTTGAAATAATTTTTAAGTAGGATGAATGAATAAAGTTAGTTTCAACACTGCTAGTATTAGCTAGCATTATTACAGAATGACGGCTTGGTTGTCCAGACGTTACTGTTAATTAGAGTAATCCTAATAAGAAGGGAAGTGCTGATGAGTCTTCTCAATTTACTTACCGCTTTTCAACTTTATTTCCAGCAGATGGTTCTGAGCGGTGTTTTTTTTTTTTTTCGCCACCCCCCCTTTTATATTTAGGGGATTAGCAAATGCTTTTGGAACAGATAGTAGTATTTTGGCATTTGTTTTAGTTAAGACTTTTGGAATCTATCATGCAGTGTCTTGACAGAAAATGGGCTCCTTCTGAAATGAGATGATAAAGAGATGTTCTTGTCAGATGATTCTCAGGAGACGGCAGTGGCTGTTTCTTAGACATATGCCATGACATTTTAAGAAAATTATATAATCATTTTCTAACCGCCGCCCCCCACCCCGCAAAGTTCAGGAAGCTTGTATGAAAGTTCTAGGAAGTAAGTGTACTTCTTAGAGAGCCAGCGTTGGAACTAGCCTGCACATGTAGATTGGAGTTCTTTTTCTGCAGTTCACTAGTGTGGGCAGTTTAATCAACTTCTCAGCACCTCCCTTTTCTCATTTGCAAAACAGGGATAATTTCTACTTTCTTCACAGGGTTTCTGTAAAGAGAGAGTGTAAAAGCACTTTTAAAGTTATTAGGGATGCATAAATGTAATTTATATGTTAGTATATATGTCTTTTTTTTCTACTAGAAACAAGCAGAATATTTTAAGTTTTTGCAAAACTGCTTTCTTTGAAATTAGTGTTTGATTCTCAGTAATCACAAGTTTTTTCTTTTTTAATTTCAAGGAGTATTCTGAGGCTTGATATTTTAGGAGTTGGAGAGCTTATAATGAAAGACATTAATCCAATATAGACGAGAGTATTATTATCTAAACATGTGTTGATGACTTTGTGCTTTTAGGTATACCAAGCTTGGCTACGCAGGCAACACTGAGCCCCAGTTCATTATTCCTTCATGTAAGTAAAGCTCTATCCTTGGGTTTATAAAGGTTTGTGTTTCTCAGAATTGTTCTAAGTGTTCTGATTCTGTTTTTCAAGGCATATTAATGTACTTATGTACTTACCATCTTCTTTTAGAAGACCGTTCTGGTTACCCACAACTTTCTAGTCCTTTTGTTCCATTCTGATAAAGCCCTTGTCACTGTCATTGGAATCTCAGCTTGGGTGGCCAGCAGGTCCGTTTATTCAGTTATAAATGCCTGAACTGCCTAGAAAAAGTGTATCTGGTCGTTAAGGTTAATTTGTAATTTTAAGTACATACAATCTGTTAGCTTAGTAACTTAATGGACTGAATATCTCCTGTACTACACTATTCACTCTATTGAAAGATTTTTTTTTTTTTTTTGGTGGAAATGATAGGCCTTGTGTTCAGTAGTGTTCTATTTTTGTTTAAGTTTTAATCAGTAGAGAATAAGTTTAACAGCAGTGTCCTTGCAGTTTGGCATGGGGCGTTCTACTCACTCACTATTTCCTGTAGGAGCCTTCCCGAGGTTAGTCAGTTGTTAAAGGATGGGATTCTCGGCTGGGCATGGTGGCTCACGCCTGTAATCCTGGCACTTTGGGAGGCTGAGGCGGGTGGATCCCCTGAGGTCAGGAGTTTGAAACCAGCCTGGCCAACATGGTGGAACCCCGTCTCTACTAAAAATACAAAAATTAGCTGGGTGTGGTGGCGGGCACCTGTAATCCCAGCTACTCGGGAGGCTGAGGTGGAGAATCACTTGAACCCGGTGGGTGGAGGTTGCAGTGAGCCGTAATTGTGCCACTGCACTCCAGCCTGGGTGACAAGAGTGAAACTCCATCTCAAAAAAAAAAAAAGGGATAGAATTCTCTGGAACTAACTATATTTCAGGTTATTATTTGGAAACAGTTTGCTGAAGAGTAGGATGTATTCATCAAGCGTAAGTGAAATTCTGTTTTCTACATGTAGCTCTCATAAGATAAGTTGTGATTTTAGAAATCGTAAGTTTTTAGGGGGCTATGATGTTGTAATAACAGGCTTTGCGAAGAGTGAGGAACTTGGAGAGGGAAAAAACAGCTGGAGAGAAGGTGCTTGATTCGTGTTTATTCAGGGTAGGGCTAAAGCGGTGTTTGGTGAATGTGGGTATTCACATCACTAGAAAGTGGACTCCAGATTCTTTGGGAACATTTAAGTAACCTCATTCCAGTTCCTTGCTTGCTGAAAAACTGGCCATGAATGTGATTTTCTAGATGTAAACGTGCTGCTGTGAATGGGTTATCGTGATGACAGGCGTGATTGGTCTGCTGTGTCCTCATTTTGAATTCGTAAATGAGTGTCTTAGTGTGCTTGGGCTGCCATAACAAAATACTAAAGACTGGGGAAATTAATGTTACCATAGTCTGGAGGTTGGAAGTCCAAGATCAAGGTGCTGTCAGGGTTGATTTCCGGTGAGGCCTCTCTCCACAGCCTGCAGAGGGCCGCCTTCTTTCTCTCTGTGTCATCCCATGGTCTCATCTCCGTGTCAGTGTGTGGGGTTGCTGGGGACCTCGCTGGTGTCTCACCACTCTTATTGATGGGGACCCCACATTTACCCTAACCGCCTCCCTAAAAGTTTCATCTCCAAATGCAGTCACATTGAGGGTTAGGGCTTCAGCATAGTGAATTCTGTGGGGACATGGTTCAGTCCATGACAATTGGTATGCTGTAGGATGAATCAGTCTTTTGTGAATTTCATTAATGTGAATGCCCCAGAACCCGATCATTCCATGCTGAGTTGATAAATTGAACTTCCTGACTTTTCAAAGCAGAAGATTAGATTTTAACCTTGTTAAGTGCAACAGCTATAAAAGGCTGACCTTGCACCTTTTGCTTTAATGTGTTGCCATTTAAAGCTGTCGGTAGCATTCAGTTGGCTGCCCCATTTAACCTGTCGTCATTAATAGAGACAGGAAGCGAAGACAGTTATTATCAGGATTTCATTCACTGTCAAAAAGCAGGAGAGCTCTCAGACTGCGGCTGTCAGAACCTTAGCAGTCGCAGAAGCTGGGAGGATAATACAAATGTCAAAGAGGTGGGAGTAAAAGAACAGTTACTTTGTTGGGCTGAGTTTGTTGCGAGAGATGGAGGCCCCAGGAGTCAAGGTTAGAAGATGTTCGGGCAGAAGTGAGGATACTGAGATGTGGAAGTGAGGGCCTGGGTCACTGTGGACAGTTAGCCTGCTGCATGTCTTGGGACTGGGAGTGGAACCGTTTTGTGCAAGTGCGTGGATGTGTGGTGAGTGCTGGAGCAAGACTTTCTCTGCTGGGCATGGAGGGGAGGCACTGTGGGGGTGTGGAGAAGCAGGGGTGCTGTGGGATGGTGGGGAGAGCGCCAGGAGGTGGAGATGACCTGTGGAGAAGGGCCGGGTGGCGAGGGACTTGCAAGTGTCCTCTTAAGAAATTCTGTTTTTGTTTTGCATACCAGGAATTTTCAGACTGTTTTTGAGGCTTCTCTCTGGGGCCTGGCCCACTGGACTAGAGAATCCTCAAGCCCTATCCTTGCCTCCAGGGGCATCTCTGCTTGTGTCTGTTTGTTGAAGCTTCTGTGCAGAATTTGGTTGCTTGAAGAAAGTTTTTCCCTACTTTTTCTGTTAAGTTGTTGGAGGATATCGGTGGTCCTGCCACAGCTTCAGGCAGAGAATGTGTGGTGATCAGAGAATGTGTGGTGTAGAAAGAGGCTGGAGGAGGAGCAGCGAGGGGCTAAGAGAAAGGGCACACATTTTGGAAATTCGATATGGGAAGAGTTCAGGTGTGAGGAAGTTTAAGACCCAGGGAAGAGAGTTAGGCTGCAGATAGAAAGTATAATAACGGGCGCCGTGGGTCATGCCTGTAATCCTAACTTTGGGAGGCCAAGGTGGGCGAATCACCTGAGGTCAGGGATTCGAGACCAGCCTGGCCAAAATGGCGACACTCCATGTGTACTAAAAATACAAAAATTAACTCTGCATGGTGGCGGGTGCCTGTAACCCCAACTACTCGGGAGGCTGAGGCAGGAGACTCTCTTGAACCCGGGAGGTGGAGATTGCAGTGAGCCGAGATTGAGCCACTGCACTCTAGCCTTGGGGGACAGAGTGAGGCTGTGTCTCAAAAAAAAAAAAAAAAAAAAAACAACAAAAACCACACACACACACGCACACACACTCCATTCCATGAACTCACCACCGAGGATGAACACATCAGCATTACTGCGTATTTCATCTCTGTATCAGAGTAAATGAATAAATAATACATTATAGGTCGAGTATCAGCCCCTTCTTCTGTCCCTCTTTCTTATAGGTCGAGTATCAGCCCCCTCCTCTTTCCCTCTTTCCTCTGGTGGATATTTTCTGATTGTATTTCTATTCAATTTTTATCTGTATATAACATGTACAAATATACATTGTTTTGTGAGTTCAAACGTTTCCAAAATGGTATCACACTGTAACTAACTTTCTCCGTGGTCTTTAAAAAGAAAAACCCTCAATATTATGTTTTTATCATGTATCAGTTCTGATACATACAGATGTACATCAGAGTTCTAACGTGAATATACAACAATTTTTTTCCTTTTGGGTATTTTTCACATTTCTCTGTTATATAAAATGGTGCGGTAAAAATCTCCTTATGCGTATCTGCTAGTTTCCTGAGAGGAAAGAATCAGAAATTGAATTGTTTTGTCACAGAGTGTACACTGCTTCATCCTTAGGCAACACCTTATTAGGGATTGCCACGTTGCTCCTGCAGGGGGCTGTCCTGATGTATATCCCATCGGCAGTGTGTGAGAGTTTCTGCTTCATTCATACATCTTTGATAATTGATATTGTTTGACTTACATTTTGGTCAGTCTAATGAATGTAAAACGATGGCTCATTCAAAAAATTTCTGTTTCTCAGATTACTGGTAAGGTTCAGCACCTTTCATTGCCTGTTCATATCTTTGCCCATTTTTCTATTGCATTTTTAAATGGAATTACAGGAACTCTTTGTAGAGGTTAAATATGAACTTTTTGCAGACACTTTTTTATTCTAGGACATTTTAAAAAATTATCTTTTATTATCTGGAAATTTAAAATTTTGATATAGTAATACTTTTCAGTCTTTTTCTTTTATAAATTGTTTCTATTTAAAAAATGCATTTCTACTCCAAAGTCATAAAGACTTTCTATATTTTTTCTAAGAAAATTTTAAGTTAACTTCTGAGTATGGTGTGAAGGAGATAGGTAATTTTGTTTTCCATGTGGAAGGCTGGTTGCCCCAGCACTATTTATTAAAAAGTGTGTTCCCATTTGGCACACCTCCTTGATCATATTGAGGTTCCATTTATGCTTGGGAATATTTTCAGTGTCTTTATTTTGTTTCATTGATGTATTTATCTGTGTTCCATACTCACAGTGTTAAATACTATTACTTTATCATATTTTAATCTAGTAGATTCAATTCCTACTCATTTTTTTTCTCAGAATAGCTTTGGCTGTTTAGAATCAGCTTAAGTTCCATGAAAATTATAATGGGGTTTTGATTATTATTATTATTTTTATTTTTTTGAGATGGAGTTTCGCTCTTGTTGTGCAGGCTGGAGTGCAATGGTGTGATCTCACCTCACTGCAACCTCCTCCTCCTAGGTTCAAACGATTCTCCTGTCTCAGCCACCCGAGTAGCTGGGATTACAGGCGTGATCCCAGCTAATTTTTGTATTTTTAGTAGAGATGGGGTTTCACCATGTTTGCCAGGCTGGTCTGGAACTTCTGACCTCATGATCCTCCTGCCTCGGCCTCCTACAGTGCTGGGATTACAGGCGTGAGCCTCTACGCCCAGCCTTGATTATTATTTATAGTTTTTTTTTTTTTTTTTGGAGATGGAGTTTCTCTCTTGTTGTCCAGGCTGGAGTGCAGTGGCATGATCTCGGCTCACTGCAACCTCCCCCTCCTGGGTTCAAGTGATTCTCCTGCCTCAGCCTCCCCAGTAGCTGGCATTACAGGCATGCACCACCACGCCCGGCTAATTTTGTATTTTTAGTAGGGATGGGGTTTCTCCATGTTGGTCAAGCTGGTCTCGATCTCCCGAGCTCAGGTGATCCACTGGCCTTGGCCTCCCAAAGTGCTGGGATTACAGTCGTGAGCCACTGTGCCTGGCCTATTATTTATAGATTAATTGGGGAAAAATTTGACATCAAATTTGACTTTTGTGGATTGGAATTGAGTATTCCTACCCTTGAAGATGGTATATGTGTTTTATTGTTTATTTATGTCTCTTGTGTTTTTCAGTAATGTTCTAATGTTCTAAAGTTTGTTTTTTTTTTTTTTTTTTTTTTTTTTTTTGAGATGGAGTCTCGTTCTGTTGCCCAGGCTGGAGAGCAGTGGCACGATCTCGGCTCACTGCAACCCTAACGTGAATATACAACAATTTTTTTCCTTTTGGGTATTTTTCACATTTCTCTGTTATATAAAATGGTGCGGTAAAAATCTCCTTATGCGTATCTGCTAGTTTCCTGAGAGGAAAGAATCAGAAATTGAATTGTTTTGTCACAGAGTGTACACT
>NW_012102765.1:658333-666324 GCF_000951045.1 Mandrillus leucophaeus | reverse complement strand
CAGGATGGGTGCAGTGGTTCACGCCTGTAATCCCAGCACTTTGGGAGGGCTAAGGTGGGTGGATCACTTGAGGCCAGGAGTTAGAGACCAGTGCAGCCAACATGGTGAAACCTTGTCTCTACTAAAAAATACAAAAATTAGCGTGGTGGCACACACCTGTAATCGCAGCTACTTGGAAGGCTGAGGCATGAGAATCGCTTGAGCCTGGGAAGTGGAGGTTGCAGTGAGCTGCAATTGTGCCACTGCACTCCAGCCTGGGCAGCAGAGCCAGATGCTGTCTCAAAACAACAACAGCAACAACAACAACAAAAAAGCCCTTGCAGTCTTACACAGAGGGCTGGACACAGTGGCTCACGCCTGTAATTGTAGCACTTTGGTAGGCCGAGGTGGGAGGATTGCTTGAGCCCAGGAGTTTGAGACCAGCCTTGGCAGCATAGTGAGACCTTGTCTCTACCAGAAATAAAAATAAATTGGCTACATGTAGTGACACTCATCTGTGGTCCCAGCTACTTGGGAGGCTGAGGTGAGGGGATTGCTTGAGCCCAGGAGATTGCGGCTGCAGTGAGTTGTGACTGCCCTGCTGCACTCCTGCCTGGGTGACATAGTGAGACCTTGTCTCAAAAACAAGCAAAACCCCAAAACAACTCTTTACATAGTTTTTGCTAGCTTTATTTTTAGGTACCTTTATGTTTTTGTTGCTGTCATCAAAATACTTTAAAAATTATATTTTCTAATTATTGCCAGCATATGGGAATGCTACTGAGGTTTGTAAGTTTTTTTTTTTTTTTTAAATCCAACAACCTTTATTGACCTCTCTTATTTGTTTTAATAGTCTGCAGATTCTTTAAAGTTTTCTATGCAGACTATTGTATTGCCTTCAAATAGTGGTTATTTTGTATCTTCCAATTCTAATACTTTGTGTTTCTTTTCTTGATCTTGCTGTGTTGACTAGAGCTTCTATTAAAATAATAATCAGGACTGGAGACAGCAGGTGCTTTTTGACTTTCTGACTTTAAAGAGAATGAGATTTTATTATAGTACTCTACTAGTGATTACTGTAGGTTTTTGCAGAAATGCTTTTTCAGATTAAAACAGTGCTCTTCTATTCCTAGTTTACCTCGAGGGTTTTTTTTTAAGAATTAAAAAAAATCATGAATGACAGTGAGTATTGACATGTAGTCAAGGCTTTTCTGTTATTGAGATGATCATGTGGTTTTGGACATTTGTGCTTTTTTTTTTTTTGAGACACTGACTGGAGTGTAGTGACATGGTCATGACTCACTGCAGCCTTGACTTCCCAGGTTCAAGAGATCCTCCCACCTCAGCCTCCCAAGTAGCTGGGACCACACGTGGGAGCCATCATGTCTGGCTAATTTTTAAATTTTTCATGGAGATGGAGTCTCATTATATTGCCTATGCTGGTCTTGAACTTCCTGGGCTCACGCAATCCTCTCACTTTGGTCTCTCAGAGTGCTGAAATTGTAGGTGTGAGCCACCCCACCTACTCTTAATAGGAGGAATTACTTTAATACGTTTTCAAATATCGAACAGTTATTTCTTTTCTTTTTTTTTCTTTTTGTAAAGATGGGGTCTCTCTTTGTTGCCCAGGCTGGTCTCAAACTCCTGGCCTCAAGTGATCCTCCTGCCTCAGCCTCCCAGAGCACTGGGATTATAGGAGTGAGCCACCGTGTCCAGCTTGAACAATTATTTCACTTTTGGGATAAATTCTACTAGGTTATGAAATATGAAGTACATGCTGAACTGTAATTGCAAATATTTATTTGAGAACTTTGCGTCAATATTCAAAAGTGAGATTGGACTGCAATTTTGATTTCTTGTTTTTGTCTGGTCGTGTATCAGGATTATATGGGCTTCATAAAATGAGTTTGTTAGCTTTCTTTTTTTATTCTCTGGAACAGTTTGAATAAGATAGGAATTGTTTATTCCTTCAGGCTTTAGTAAAAATATATAACAGTCTTTTGAGAAATATGCTGGATTAAAAAAATGACTCTTGTCGTGTCTCTCAACTGTTGTAGCAAATGTTCTGAAGTATCTGTGTGTTAAGTCCTTAGATACACTCTTCTTGATGACCTTCCTTAGATTGCCCTCAGATGACTTTTTTGGCATTTAGGAAAGTAGTCATGTCTTTTGTTGGTTATCCATGTCCTGTAATCCTATACCCAAACAATTTTTTTTTTTTTTTAACTGCAGAGCTTGTTAAAAAAAAGAACTGTTCTGTTTGTTTGTTTGTTTGTTTGAGACAGAGTCTTGCTCTGTCGCTCAGGCTGGAGTACAGTGGCACCATCTCAGCTCACTGCAACCTTCACCTCCTGGGTTCAAGCAATTCTGCCTCAGCCTCCCAAGTAGCTGGGATTACAGACGTGTGCCACCATGCACGGCTGACTTTTGTAGTTTTAATAGAGACAGGGTTTCACAGTGTTGCCCAGTCTGGTCTTGAACTCCTGGCCTCAAGCTGTCCGCCCGCCTCAGTCTCTCAAAGTGATTACAGGCATGAGCCACTGCGCTGGCCCGTTGTTCTTTATTATTAAGTTTAATCTTGTTAGTTTTGATTCATCATTACAGCTGAAGTGTTTTATTTTCTAGTTTAAGTCATTTATAAACTCTGTCTTTAAAATATTTTATTTTGAAATAATTATAAATTAATAGGAAGTTGCAAAGATAGTTTAGAGATCCTGTGTACACTTTTCCTATTTTTCCCCGAAGGTTGCATCTTACAAATTGTAGTGCAATATTATAACCAGAAGTGAGACCCTGTCTCGAAAAAACAAAAGCAGACCAGCCCCAGGAAGTGGACGTTGGTACAATGTGTGTGTATAGTTCTATGTCATTGTAATTCTATCTGTAGATTCCTTGCTACCACTGTAATCAAGTTACAGAATTATTTTCTCACTACCAAGATCTCTCTGGTGCTATTCCTATATAATTACACTTACTTCTTTCCCTCCACTATTCCTAACCACTGCTCTATTTCCATCTCTATAATTTTATCATCTCCATAATATATGTTCCTCAATAGATTAATATTTAAACTGACGGTGGTATATCATATACTAAATACTACTCAGCAGTAATGCTACTACTCATACAGTGTGTGCCTGTTTTTTTTTGAGACAGAATCTCGCTCTGTTGCCCAGGCTGGAGTGTAGTGGTGCGATCTTGGCTCACTGTGACTTCTGCCTCCTGGGTTCAAGCAATTCTCCTGCCTCAGCCTCCTGAGTAGCTGGAATTACAGGTGCCCGCCACCGCGCCCGGCTAATTTTTGTATTTTTAGTAGAGATGAATTTTCACCATGTTGGCCAGGCTGGTCTCGAACTTCTGACCTCAAGTGATCCACCTGCCTCGGCCTTCCAAAGTGCTGGGATTACAGGTGTGAGACACCGTGCCCGGTCACTATTTTTTATTTAGCTGATCAGTAAGTGTGTTATGATTTCTCATCATTTTCAGTTCCCTAATGGCTAGTGATGTCAAACATCTTTTCATGTGTTTATTTGCCACCTGAATGTCATCTTCCTTGAAATGCCTTTTCATGTATTTTGTTCATTTTTAAATTTGACTATTTATATTTTTACTGTTGTGTTTTGAGAGTTCTTTATTTTTACTTTTATTTTAAAATTTGTATTTTTTAGAAACAGGGTGTCTCTCTGTTGTCCATGCTGGAGTGCAGTGGCGCAATTGCAGCTCATTGCAGCCTTGAACTCCTGGGCTCAGGTGATCCTCCTGCCTCAGCCTCCTGAGTAACTAGGACTACAGGTGTGCACCACCACACCTGGCTAATTTTTAAATTTTTAAAGTTTTGTAGAGATGATATCTCACTATGAGTTGTTTATATATACCAGATATAAGTCCATTGGTCAAATGTGTGGTTTATAATAATTTCTTCCAGTCAGGAGCTTGGTTTTTTACCTTCACAGAGTTTTTCACAAAGTTTTTATTTTTGATGAACTAGCTTTTTTGATTCATTGATTTTCTCAGATTTCCTGTTTGAAATATCAGTGATTTCTACTGTTATCTTCATCATTTCATTCCTTTTGCTCGTCTTGTGTTTATTTTGCTTTTCTTTTTCTAGATTCTTAGGGTGGGGTGGGGTCATAGATTATTAGTTTGAGACTCTTCTTTTCTCATATAAGCATTTAGTGCTAAAATTTTCTGTATTAGCATTTTGTTAGCTGTGACATTCCTCCCAATTTTGATATGTTTTCATTTCATCCTGTTAATGTATTTTTTAGATTCTTTGAAACTTCCTCTTTGACTATGGACTCTTACAACTGTGTTTTTAAATTTCCAAATATGTAGGAGATTTTCTCATTATTATTTGTTACTGATTTCTGGGTTAATTTTATTGTAGTCAGAAAATACACTCTGTATGACTTAAATTCTTTTATATTTGTTGAGGTTTGTTTTATGGTCCAGCATAAGGTTTCCTTCGGTATAAGCTGCATGGGCACTTGAAAGCAATGTGATTTCTCTTCTTGTTTGGCAGAGTGTTCTATAAAAATGTCAGTCAGAGCCTGTAGGTTGATGGCATTATTGAATTATTTGATATTCTTGCTTATTTTCTGTGTACTTGTTCTATTAAGTGTTGAGAAAGAGACATTGAAGTTTACAATTATAATTGTGGATTCGTATATTTTTTTCCCCATCAGTTTTTGCTTCACGTATTTTGCAGCTCTGTTTTTTTGTGCATACCCATTTAGGATTTCTGTGTCTTCTTGATGGATTGACTCTTTATCATATATAATGTCCCTGTCTATAAGTGGTAATTTTCTTTGCTTGAAAGACTACTTTTTCTTATAGCAGTATAGCTGCTTGTGCTTTCTTTTGATTAATGTTTGTGTGGAATATCTTTTTTCATCTTTCTACTTTCAACCTACTTATGTCATTACATTTGAAGAGAGTTTCTTGTAGACAGCAGAGTTCTGTTTTATTTTTTAATGCACTCTGCCAGTATCTATTTTTAATTGGTATATTTAGACCATTTATATTTATTGTAATTATTAATGCTTTTCTGTTTATTCCTTTTGTTTTTTGTTTTTCTGTTTTGTTTTGCCTAACTTCTATGGGTTATTTGTACATTTTTTTTTAGAATTGCATTTCCATTTATCTATAGTTTTTTTTTTGGAAACAGAGTCTTGCTCTGTTGCCCAGTGGCGCGATCTCAGTTCCCTGCAACCTCTGGCTTCTGAGTTCAAGCTATTCTTGTGCTCCAGCCTCCCAAGTAGCTGGGATTACAGGCATGTGGCACCACTCCCAGCTAATTTATATATATATTTTTAGTAGAGACAGAGGTTTGCCTTGTTGGCCAGGCTGGTCTGGAACTCCTGAACTTAAGTGATCTGCTTGCCTTGGCCTCCCCAAATCCTGGGATTACAGGTGTGAGCCATTGTGCCTGGCCTGTCTATTGTGTTTTTGCATACATCTCGTTGTATAGTTTTTTAAGTGGTTGTTCCAGTTGTTATAATTAAAGAAATATATATTTTCCCCCTTAGTCTACTGGTATCAACATTTTACCAGTTGGAATGAAATGTAGAAACCTTACCTCCCTGTAGGTCCCTTTACTCCCATTTCTTTTCTTTTCTCTTTTCTTTTCTTTTCCTTTTCCTTTTCCTTTTCCTTTTCCTTTTCCTTTTCCTTTCCTTTCCTTCTCCCTTCCCTTCCCCCTTCCCTTCCCCTTTCCCTTCCCCCTTCCTTTCCCTTCCCTTCTTTTTTTTTGAGACGGAGTCTCACTCTGTCTCCCAGGCTGGAGTGCAGTGACGTGAGCTTGGCTCACTACAACCTCCGCCTCCCGGGCTCAAGCTATTCTCCTGCCTCAGGCCTCCCAAGTAGCTGGGATTACAGGTGCCTGCCACCACACCCAGCTGATTTTTGTATTTTTAGTAGAGATAGGGTTTCACCATGTTGGCCAGGTTGGTCTCGAACTCCTGACCTCAGGTGATCCCCTTGACTCAGCCTCCCAAAGTCCTGGGATTACAGGCGTGAACCACCGTGCCTCCCCCCCAATTCTAACGTAATTGTCTTAAATCTTTCCTTGATATACATTGAATCTCATGAGATTCACATCAGTTATAATTTTTGCTTCAACTGCCAGACATAATTTAGAAAACTCAAGAGGAGAAGGAAAATAATTCTCCACATTTTTGCTCTTTCCATTGTTCTTTTTTCTTGATGTACCCAAATTCCTTCTTTTATCATTTCTTTTCTCTTTAGAGAACTTCCTTTAGCCATTCTTTTTAATATTTATTTATTTTTTCATAATAAAAAAAACATAGGCTGGGCACGGTGGCTTACGCCTATAATCCCAGCACTTTGAGAGGCAGAGGTGGGCGGGTCACAAGGTCAAGAGATTGAGACCATCCTGGCCAACATGGTGAAACTCTGTCTCTACTAAAAATACAAAAATTAGCTGGGCATGGTGGTGTGCACCTGTAGTCCCAGCTACTCGGGAGGCTGAGGCAGGAGAATCGCTTGAACCCAGGTAGTGGAGGTTGCAGTGAGCCGAGATTGCACCACTGCATTCCAGCCTTTGTGACAGAGCGAGACTCCGTCTCAAAAACAACAACAACAACAAAACAAAAAAACCCAAAAATCATGGACTGCCTGAACATCCCAAGCCATTCTTTTGAAGTAGGAATGCTGTTGACAAATTGTGTCAGTTTTATTTCAATAGAAAGTCTTGATTTGCTCTTTATTTTTAGGGGATATTTTTGATGAACACAGAATTCTGGATGGACAGTTCTTTCAGCACAAAAATGTTGTGGCACCTTTTTTTTGTGTGTATGTCATGATTTCTGATGAGAAATGTCCTTGGAAGCTGAATTTTTTTCTTTTTTTGGTCTTTAGTTTTTTAGAAGTTTGAGTATAATGTGTTTTGGAATGGATTTTGTTTTGTTTTGTTTTGGGTTATCTTATTTGGGGTTTGTTAAGTACTGAATCTATTAGTTTATTTCTTTTTCTTCTTCCCTTTTTTTTTCTTGCCAAATTTGGCAGTTTTAGCCATTATTTCTTTGCATCCCTTCTGGTCCTGCCTTCTTTCTTTTTTCCTTCTGGGAATTGTAATCCATGAATGCTGAATCTTTTCTTATATATCCCAGATGTCCCTGAGGCTCTGGGCTCTGGTTTTTTTTTTTTTTTTCTTCTTCCAGTCTATTTTCTCTCTTTTGTTTGGACTGGTTAATTTCTGTTATTCTGTCTTCAAGTTCAGTGTTTCTTTCCTCTGTCCTTTTCTTCTGTTGAGGCCATCTCTTAAGATTTTTATTTCAGTTATTGTGATTTTTAATTCTGTAATTTCCATATGGTTTTGTCTTTATATCTTGTTTCTTTGCTGTGGCTTTGTACTTGCTTGCTGAGACTTCCTTTTATTTTCCATTTGTTTCAAGAGTCAAGAGTATTTGAGACTGCTCATTGAGGCATTTTGTGATGGCTCCTAAAATCCTTGTTTGATAAGTATAATGTCTGTATTATCTCGGTGGCATTGTCTATTCATTGTCTTTTCTCTTTTCAGTTGAGATGTTACTGGTGTTTGCCATGGTAAGAGTTTTAAAATGGAAACCTAGGTACTTTGGGTATTATGTTATGAGGTTCTTATTTTAATTTTGTGTTTTAGCAAGTCTTTTCTGACACTACTCCAGCAGGGGAATGGGGATACCACTTCATTATTGCCAGTTTGGGAGTCAAAGTTGAGGTTCTTTTTTTGGCCTTTGTTGACAGTCACTTGGGGAGGAGTTCTGTGTTACTGCTGGGTTGGGATGGACTGTGGTATGTTGTGGTGTACTAGAGATAGCTTGGGTGACATAGAATATTTAGACAGATTTCTTCATTGTGTTCATAAGAACTGTGTGGGCCACATCTTGGTTTCCATAGGTATAGACAAAATATTTGGAATATAAGTATATATTGGAATATAAGCTCTATATACTTTTATTCTCTTGCATGGATACAGTTGCTTCCTGTATAGTAGTTAAAAGAAGTATACT
>NW_012102765.1:650582-658023 GCF_000951045.1 Mandrillus leucophaeus | reverse complement strand
GTGGTCTCGATCTCCTGACCTTGTGATCCGCCCGCCTATTATTAGTTTTTAGACGGAGTCTTGCTCTGTTTCCAGGCTGGAGTGCAGTGGTGTGATCTCGGCTCACTGCAGCCTCAGCCTCCCGGGTTCAAGCAATTCCCCTGTGTCAGCCTCCCGAGTAGCTGGGACTACAGGTGCGCACCACCATGCCCAGCTAATTTTTGTATTTTTGGTAGAGTTGGGGTTTCACCATGTTGGCCAGGATGGTCTCAATCCCTTGACCTTGTGATCCGCCTGCCTCGGCCTCCCAAAGTGTTGGGATTACAGGCGTGAGCCACGGCACACGACTGTCTCTTTACAATCTTTTATATTGACTTGACAGTTTAATTCTGAATTCACACACAATTAAGTTTGATGTTGCCCAGAGGATACGATCTGTCACTTGTATTGGCACTTTGGCCAGTGGCCCTTTGGAATACCAAACTTGTGCATCAGATGGTTCTGTGTGGTGCCAGTGTGCCACTGAATGGTGTGGTCAGAGATGGGTGTTACCTATTTCTGCAGATCATTGCAGTCGTCGTGGCCCACCAGACTTTTCTAGCCCATGTTCAGCCCAAGGTCTCCGATGTCCTCTTTGCTTCTCATTCTCAGCCTCAGTGTTTCCACTTCACTCTTGCTTTCTTCAGTTCTGCTTAAGTTCTGTCCTTTAGTTTTGTGCCACTGTTTATAACTTGATATCTTCGAGACTTTAAATGTGGCAGTGAGTTGGAATGAGAAAAGGAGATGGGGAAAGTGATTTCTGCCCTGTGTCTTTTTCTTTTCACCTTTTTATCCTGTTACTTCAAGATGCCTTTCTGATAAAGTCTTCAGTTTCACTCTTTTTTTTTTGTTTTTTTGAGACGGAGTCTCACTCTGTCACCCAGGCTGGAGTACAATGGCATGATCTCAGCTCACTGCAACCTCTGCCGCCTGAGTTCAAGCAATTCTCCTGCCTTAGCCTCCCGAGTAGCCGGGATTACAGGCATGTGCCACTACGCCCAGCTAAGTTTTGTAATTTTTTTTTTTTAATTGGAATATAAGTATATATTGGAATATAAGCTCTATATACTTTTATTCTCTTGCGTGGATACAGTTGCTTCCTGTGTAGTAGTTAAAAGAAGTACACTTTGTGTGTGTGTGTGTGTGTGTGTGTATGTGTTTTAATTTATTTTTATTTTTATTATTTTTGATTATTATTAGTTTTTAGACGGAGTCTTGCTCTGTTTCCAGGCTAGAGTGCAGTGGTGCGATCTCGGCTCACTGCAGCCTCAGCCACAGTTTCACTGTGTTGGCCAGGGTGGTCTCGAATTCTTGACCTCAAGTGATCCACCCACCTTGGCCTCCCAAAGTGTTGGGATTACAGGCGTGAGCCACGTTCCTGGCCTCAAATTCACTCTTACAGCTGTGTTGTTATTCATTTGTAGTAAATTGGGGATTCCGGATAATCTACTTTTAGAAATAATTGTGTATGTTTACTAATTTGTCTTGGAACAAAATATAAATTTCTAGCTAGCTTAGTAGCTCTCTGAGAAAATTCTACAGCCTGACTTACCTTGAAAACTTTTCATATGGAAATGAGGCGTTAAGGGTAAATGATTTTGAGAGGTAACAGAGTAAATACTTCAGCTCATAAACAAAAGATTAGGTTTTACTTTTATTTTGTTTGTTAGCTTCTTTTTAATAGTTGAAAAACCAATATACCCAGTAGAAGCAGCAAAAGTCACCAATAGCTCTACCATCCATGGTTAACCAGTATTAATCTTTTGTCTGGGCGTCTTATATACATTAAACACACACGTGCAACTCTGTATTTACTGAAGTGGAGTCATACTGTGAATATTCTAAAAGGCAACTTAGTAGCTCTTGTTTTTTTTTTTTTTTTTTTTTTTTTTTTTGAGACTGTGTCTTGTTCTGTCGCCCTGGCTGCAGTGCAGTGGTGTGATCTCAGCTCACTGCAACCTCCACCTCCCACGTTCACGTGATTCTCGTGCCTCAGCCTCCCAAGTAGCTGGGATTATAGGTGCCCGCCACCATGCCTGGCTAATTTTTGTATTTTTAAGTAGGGATGGGGTTTTACCATGTTGGTCAGGCTGGTCTTGAACTCCTGACCTCAGGTGATCTACCCGCCTTGGCCTCCTAAAGTGCTGGGATTACAAGTGTGAGCCACTGCGCCCGGCCTTAGTAGCTCTTTCTAAGGATTTGATATAATTTATTTACCTGATCTCTGATTTCAGGTCAGTTAACTTTCCCCCTTCAATTTGTTGCTATTATTAGTTCTACAAAGAGTATTGTTGTATATATACCTTTATTTACTCAATGATTATTTCTTTAGAATGAAATTTCTAGAAGTGGAATTGTTGGATAAACATAATATTTTTCTCTGTTCTTCTCTGGAATGATTGTATCTGGGTACCTGTTCAGTGTTCAGCCAGTCACAAATTTGGTCTCCAATTTAGTATAGATAATATTGTTTATTGAGTACTATTCTCTTTTTTTTTTTTGAGACGGAGTCTTGCTCTGTTGCCTGGGTTGGAGTGTAGTGGCCGGATCTCAGCTCACTGAAAGCTCCACCTCCCGGGTTTACGCCATTCTTCTGCCTCAGCCTCCCGAGTAGCTGGGACTATAGGCGCCTGCCACCGCGCCTGGCTAGTTTTTTGTATTTTTTAGTAGAGACAGGATTAGCCAGGATGGTCTCAATCTCCTGACCTCGTGATCCGCCCGTCTTGGCCTCCCAAAGTGCTGGGATTACAGGCTTGAGCCACCGCACCTGGCCTATTGAGTACTATTCTATAGCACAGTCTCTGCTAAACACTTTATAAACATTGTTCCATTTAATTCTCACCACCCTGATAGTAGTAGTATATGCATTTTAGAGGAGAGAGCACTGAGGGTTAATAATAACTTTTCTCAAGTCAGCTAACTAGTAAGTGCTCAAACCTAGGTTTTCATCCCTTCACAGTCTGTGTGCTCATTCATGAAGTAGCTGTATGGAAAAATTAACTTGCCTGGACTGTTTGAAGAAATTAGTTCATATCAGAAACTTTTTGTTTGTTTGTTTGTTTTGTTTGTGACAGAGTCTGGCTCTGTTACCCAGGCTGGAGTGTGGTGGTGTGATCATGACTCACTGCTTCCTCAATTTCCCAATCCCCTTGTCTCAGGCTCCCAAGTATCTGGGACTCCCGGCTAGGTTTTGTATTGTTTTTGTAGAGACAGGTTTTCACCACGTTGCCCAGACTGCTCTCAAACTCCCAGGCTTAAGCAATCTGCCTGTCCCCGCCGCCCAAAGTGCTGGGATTACAGGTGTGAGCCACTGTGCCCAGCCTAGAAACATTATTTACTCTCTCCTGAAATTCAGTCACAAGGATTTAAAAAAAATTTTTGATTAAAAACAGTTTTAAAAAATTTAAACTTTTTTGATATAGGATCTCTCTCTGTAGCTTAGGCTGGAGTGCAGTGGGGCAATCATAGCTGACCACAGCCTCAACCTCCTGGGCTCAAGTGATCCTCCCGAGTAGCTGGGACTACAGGCATGTGTGCCATTGTGCCTGGCTAATTTTTTAGCTTTTTAAGAGATGGGGTCTTGCTGTGTTGCCCAGGCTGTTCTGAAACTCCTGAGCTCAAGTGATCCTCCTGCTTTAGCCTCCTGAGTCTCTGGGATTACATGCATGAGCGATGAGCTACCGCAGCTGGCTCTGATTTTAATTTTTTAAATTGACAGATAACATTGTGTGTTTTTATCATATATAAAATGATGTTTTGAGGTATATATACATTGTAAAATGGTTAAATCTAGCTAGTTAACAAATGCATTACCTCATATAGTCATCATTTTTGTGGTGATAACATATAACATGTACCCTACATTTTTTTTTTAAGAATGCAATATATCGTCATTAACTGTTGTCACCTTGTTGTATGCTATATCTCTTGTAATTTATTTCTCCTATCTAACTGTAGTTACATATTTTTTGACCAACATCTCCCTGTCCTTCCCATCCCTAAACAGCCTCAGACCCTGGTAGCCACCATTCTACAGTCTGCCTCTATGAGGTCAACTTTTTAAGATCCCGTGTATAAGTGAGACCATGTGATATTTGTCTTTCTGTGCCTGGCTTATTTTAATTAACATAACCCTCCAGGTTCATCCATGTTGTGGGCAGATGGCAGAATTTCCTTTTTCTTTAAATGGCTGAATAGTATTCCAGTGTTTATAAAGCCACATTTGCTTTATCTGTTCATCTGTTAATGGACACTTAGGTTGATTCCAGATCTTGATTATTGTGAATAGTGCTACGGTAAAAATGGGAGTGCAGATAGCTCTTCAACACACTGATTTCATTTCCTTTGGATATATGCCCAGTAGTGGGATTGTTGGATCATATGGTAGTTCTATTTTTAATTGTTTGAGGAGCCTCTATACTGTTTTCCATGATGGCTCGACTGATTTGCATTCCCACCTATAGTGTATAAAAGTTCTCTTTTTGTCACATCATCACCAACACTTACTATCTTTTGCTTTTTTGATAAATGCCATTCTCAGTGGGGTGAGGTGATTGATATTGTGGGTTTGATTTGCATTTCCCCGATGGTTAGTGATGTTGAACATTTTTTCATATACTTGTTGGCCATTTGTATGTCTTCTTTTGAGAAATGTCCATTCAGGTCTCTTGCTCATTTTTCACTTGGGTTATTTGTTTTTTTATTGCTGTTTTGAGTTCTTTATATATTTCAATTATTAATCTTTTGTCAGGTAGATAGTTTTTAAATAGTTTCTCCCATTCTATAGATTGTCTCTTCACTTTGTTGTTTGTTTTCTTTGCTGTGCAGAAGATTTTTAGTTTGATGTAGTCCCAGTTATCTGTTTTATTACCTGTGCTCTTGAGGTCTTGTCCAAAAAAAATCCTTTCCCAGACCAAAGTCATAAAGCATTTTCCCATTTTCTTCTAATAGTTCCACAGTTTCAGGTCTTACATTGAAGTCTTTAATCCATTTTGAGTTAATTTTTGTGTATGGTTGAGAGATAAGCATTCATTTTCATTCTTCTGCATGTGGATATCCAGTTTCCCCAGTAACATTTACACTTTACCCATTGTGTCAAATCAGTTGAGTGTAAATACATGGATTCATTTCTGGCTGTTTTTTCCACTGGTTTATATGTCTGTTTTTATACCAGTACTATGCTGTTTTGATTACTGTAGCTTTGTAGTGTACTCTGAAGTCAGGTAGTGTGATCCTTCCAGCTTTGTTCTTTTTGCTTAAGATTCCCTTGACTATTTGGGGTCTCTTGTGGTTCCATGTGAACTTAGGATTATTTTTTCTATTTCTGTGAAGGATGCCATTGGTATTTTGATAAGGACTGTACTGATTCTGTACATCACTTGGGTAGTAAGTCACAAAGATTTAGATGTTTTAATTTGGAGAAATTTTATCTAGCACTTATATTTGTATAGCTAGGAGAGTTGTACTTTCATCTGAAATACATTAAGGATAGTGAGATGCCATTAGTGTATTTATGGAATTAGGTTTATGTTAGAATTCTTTAGGTATAGTTTGACCATTTTTCAAACCCACAATAACTATTTTAGTGAAGTAAAATGTTAATTTAACAAATATTTCTCTAATGCCTATTCTGATAGTCAGCGGCCTGCTTAGGTGCAAATCCTGTCTGTGTCTCTTAGAAGCTGTGTGACCTTGATAGATTGTTAAGGTTCTGTTTCTGTAAAATGCAGATAATAGTACCTGTCTCATAAGTTGTTGTGAGGATTAAATAAAGTAGTGTGCAAAAGGAAACACTTAGCAGAGTGTTCAATAAATGTAAACTTTTAGTTATTGATATCTGAGCCTCTCACTGCAGAAACAGTGAAAGGTGGGTGTTATTTGATGTTAAGGAATCTACAGTTTGGTAGACTGATCTTAAACAATTGTAATTCATCCTGAAAAATGCCTTAATGCAGGTATAAAAGGGCCAGTGGAAGCATCAAACACATGTGCAGAACTGCAGGTTGTCAAGGAAGCCTTCAAGGGAGGAGATGGTGTTGATGTCAAGACCTGATGGATGAAAATAGCTCATGGGAGAGCTCAAGAGTGTGACCAGGAGTTAGGAATTTCAATGGAAAATGGAATCTTTGTGATGCCCTCCACATGTCATTAGATGTTAAATTCTAGAGTGAAGTTTGATATGATTATTAACTACTAAGTATATTCCCAAATATTTAAGGTTAAGATCTTACTAAAATAATGAATTATAAAGCCATTAATATTTGGAATTTTTATGTAATCGTTATTTGATTATGGTACTTTTTTTTGGCTACAGATATTAACCAGTAACATTCTAATTTATCATTTTAATGGGAAGTCGTGGCTTTTTTTCTCCCTGTAACAATACTAAAAATACATTTTAAGGCTATGTGATGTAGAGTTTTATTAGAGACATTATTTTTCTGTTTACTCTCCTTTTCTGTATTGTACAGAATTTTGTCCCCTTCTATATTGTATTTTAAATTTGGAACCTACTGATGTATAGGCATTTCACTTACTATCTTGAGGGATTTTTCCAGATAAAACAGAAATTTAGTAATGTAGCTTCTGTCAGTATAAAAGCAGAGCAGCTCATTTCCTTTGTACCATTCTGAAAATCATACCAGAATAGAATAGCTTGTTTCTGTATTATTTTGTGTACTCATTGACATTGTCTTTTTTGTGAGCATCCTTCACCCCACATGGAACCCTAACAATGAAAATTTACTTGTGTGTATATAGGGATATTATCCCTTTTGATCATTTAAATAGATATGGATAGTGATAGAAATCTGTGTGTATGTGTTTTTTTTAAGGTATTGCCATCAGAGAGTCGGCAAAGGTAGTTGACCAAGCCCAAAGGAGAGTGTTGAGGGGAGTTGATGACCTTGACTTTTTCATAGGAGATGAAGCCATCGATAAACCTACGTATGCTACAAAGGTAAATGTCCGACGGGTGTTTGCTTCTCTAAGTGTAGAGCAGTAGGATGAGTAATGCAAAATGGTCATCTAGAAGTTGTATTTGTGAGTTGTGGAATGTGTTTCTATTATGTTTGAATATAGGTGGTGGTGGTGGTTGGTTTTTGAATGGGGGTGTTTTTGATTGGAGAATTAAGGGAATTAACAGATCCCTGGAATGCAGAATAGACTCAGGAAACACCAGGTCACACATGAAAGCAAGATCCCCCCCTCTGGAAAATTGTTGACAGGTTGACTAACCTGTCAGTTGAGGGAAAATTGCAGATTGGTTAATTAAAAAGAAACACTAATATTATTTAAGCAGACTTTTTTTTTTTTTTTGAGACGGTGTCTTGCTGTGTTGCCCAGGCTGGAGTGCAGTGGCCGGATCTCAGCTCACTGCAAGCTCCGCCTCCCGGGTTTACGCCATTCTCCTGCCTCAGCCTCC
>NW_012102765.1:632780-650532 GCF_000951045.1 Mandrillus leucophaeus | reverse complement strand
CGGGTTTACGCCATTCTCCTGCCTCAGCCTCCCAAGTAGCTGGGACTACAGGCGCCGCCACCTCGCCCAGCTAGTTTTTTGTATTTTTTTTAGTAGAGATGGGGTTTCACTGTGTTAGCCAGGATGGTCTCGATCTCCTGACCTCGTGATCCACCCGTCTCAACCTCCCAAAGTGCTGGGATTACAGGCTTGAGCCACCGCGCCCAGCCTAAGCAGACTTTTTTTTTTAAAGCTCCAGATCCAGTTGTATGATAATTAGCTGCAGTATTCTATCTGTTCCTCATTGTTTTTTTGTTGTTGTTGTTGTTGTTTTAGAGATAGGTCTTACTCTGTCACCCAGACTGGAGTGCTCTGATGCCATTTTGGCTCACTGCAGCGTCGACCTCCTGAGCTCAAGCAATCCTTTCTCCTCAACTTCTCAAGTAGATGGGACTACAGGCACGCATCACCATGCCTAGCTGATTTTTTAAATTTTTTGTAGAGACTGTCTTGCTATGTTGCCCAGGCTGGTCTCGAACTCCTGGGCTCGAGTGAGCCTCCTGCCTTGGCCTCCCGAAGTGTTGGATTAGAGGCGTGAGCCACTGTGCCTGGCCTGTCTCCCTGTCATTGTTAAGGTGATTCTTTGTTTGTAGAAATGAGTGGAGGAGAATATGAACAATAATATAACTTAATCTTTTTTTTTCAAATGCTGTTGTTTCTTTACAAGAATTAAAAACTGCAATGAGAAGGAGACCTTTATTCTGTAATAACACAGTTTCTTCTGTGCCACTGTTAAACTGCTGCTCTTATTGTCATGAACTGAGGCTTGACAACTCTGGTTTCTCTTCCTCCAGTGGCCAATACGACATGGAATCATTGAAGACTGGGATCTTATGGAAAGGTTCATGGAGCAAGTGGTTTTTAAATATCTTCGAGCTGAACCTGAGGACCATTATTTTTTAATGGTGAGTAACTGGAACTAAGAGGAATATATTCCTGTAAGTTCCAAATTGCTTAGATTTGAAACTGAAGATATTCTTTTCTAGGGTGTTTTAAATTTCTTCTAAAGATATGTGCATGAATCAGGCTGCTTTTTTGAAAATACTGGAAAGCTCAATAAAAATGTTCAGAACAAAAGGGGCTTGTTAGCTCACCAAACAGGAAGCCCAAGTGAGGCAGCTCTGGGGCGTTGTTTTAGCAGCTCAGTGATGGCATTGCACATGCAACCTAGGGCACAGCTTGAGCTCTTCTGTTTGTTCCCTTTGGGTCCCAGGGTGGCTGCCAAATTCCCAGATCACCTCTTTGGACATTTCCATACAGAGATAGAAGATTTTCCTTTCACTTTTTAAGAATTTAGAGACCCTTTCCCAGAAACCTTCCCAGCAGATTTGCCCCATCTGCCTATGCCTAACCTGGTTAGAGCAGTAGGAATGGATTTACTGTGACTGGTTTAGATTCATGAAGACTTTCTCCTTGGGGCGGGGACCAGGAGCACCTGTCTGATGTTCTGGACCCTGGAGGAGGGTAAGTAACTAAACAGGCCTCCAAAAGCAAGGACAATAGAAGGAGGAATGGATTTGGATAAACCAACTACCTGCTTTAGTTTTCCTGAGACATAGCAAGATGATTGTAATTATTGCCACTTATAGCAGAGGAAACCAGGTCAAGATGTTATTTTTTTCTAGGGTTCAAATGTTACTGTAAAATATAACTGAACTGAGTTATGGGCCCTAATTATGATACTTAATTGATTTCATTCAGATGAAATGAAACATCACAGATAAATGAGAAGAAATATCTCCTGGTTCTCTAGTGGTTCTACTCAGCATTACATGTTTTCTTCTGTGAGATGCTCTTTTCAAGTTAAAATTAATTGCATGTACAGAATGCTTGCTTTATAGAGGGCAGTTTCATGTGACGTCAGCTGCATATTAAATCTACATAGTTTAGGTTTGGATTTTTTTTCATGCAAGTGCATTGTCAAATGGTCCCAGATCCAATTATAAAATTGTTTCTAACATTAGAATATGAAGTGTTTTTAAGAATTATCTGGTATAAGAAATATTTTAACTATAAGGCTAATAGTTAATGGAATAACTATTAAATATGGAATAACTCTATAACGAATATATATATTTAATGTATATTAAAGCTGGTCTTTGATCTTTTCTCCCTGGCTGTGTCTTCACAACTGAAATTGCCAAGTATGGCTGCTGCGTTTCACAGGCCACTCTGTTTTCTCTGTACATCCACAGTAGTTTTATTTTATTTTGCTGTTTTGCTTTGTATTTTATTTTTCTAGAAATGGGATCTTGCTCTGTTGTCCAGGCTGGAGTTCTGTGGCACAATCCTATCCAGTCACTGCAGCCTCAGACCCTGGGCTCAGTTGATCCTCCTGCTTCAACCTGCTGAGTAGCTGGGACCACAGGTAGAAACCACTAGCCTGGCTAATTTTTAAACATTTTTTGTGGAGACGGGGTCTCGCTATGTTGTCCAGGCTGGCCTCAAACTCCCAGGCTTAAGTGATTCTCCCACCTTAGCCTCACAAAGTGTTGAGATTATAGGCATGAGCCACCATGCCCGGCCCACAGTGGTTTATGTGGAACAAATGGAGCCAATAAACTGACTGTGTGTGAGTGGCTTTGTCTTTACAGCCAAAACAAATCACAGATTCCCACCTGTCAGATTTGGCATTTTTCCTTCTCTAGCATATCACATCAACTACCTGTTGGATAGGGTTTTAGGAGCAGGCACGGAGCCCAGCTGCTTCCTTCTGTCTACTTCAGCTTCCCGTGCCAGGAGTTCTTGCTTTACTTAGAGGGACATCTAATCTCAGGCATGTGGAGCAAATACGGACCACCACACAGCTCACAAGAATTTTTATTAAAGGGGATTCTTTTTGTGATTTAGCTGGCATATATGAGATAGTAAAACATAACCACTTGCCAGGATGGAATTGGAGAGGTTTGGTGTGAACATAGAAAAGGCCATTTGCTAAAAATGGGTACCTGCAATGAATGTTCAAAAACAATCAAGTTTATTATTAAAAAGATAAGAAAATACTGTATTACATGTGTTGTGCTTTGAATTCTGCAAGTCATTTTGTTGCATGTCGTGGTTGAGGAAGTGGTGAGAATGGTAAATTTCCTTCAGGTATATGTCCTTAACCGTGTGTTGATGGAATAAAGGGGAGTGAACCAGGTGGAAAGATTTAAGGCCAAGCCATCAAAGTGAATTGAAGACATTAAGAGAGTCTAAGAGGCCCAAATGATGGACCCCCAGGAGCTCACAGAATTATCCTTTCTAACAGCCTTGCCCAGTCATCTGAACATGCAGAGAGAATGACCTCCTTGCCACTGGCTGTTTTCAAGGAGGTGCAGAGACAGCTTACACTGGTTATGCGGACTGAGCACACGGCACCTGGGAACTCCGCTCTTCCCCAATACTGCATTGCCCAAAGCTCAGAACACACTCAGAGATGTCAAAGAGATGCAGTGCTCCTGAGTGGAAATTGGATTAGAACTTCAGAAGGGATTTTCAAACTTTTTGAATATAAATCCTGCAAGAGCAAACAAGCAGCACATGCAGACGACCAGCAGTGAGAGGGCGTGGTGACTCTGAGGACCTGACTGGGTTAGGGTGATTAGAGCAGGGGAGTGTGAAGAGAGGAGGTCAGGCAACCTTTGTGCGATGTAGACAGTGAGCCGCGAGGCCGGTTTTGTGTTTTAGGGAGACTTTATGGGCAGGCACCTCTGGCACACAGAGTCTAGAAGATGACCCCATGTGAGGTAACAGGTGCCTGTGAGGAGGGCGTACGGTGAGAATGGCAGGAGTGGGTGGAGGGGAGTTCTGTCATTTGCGAGGTTCTTAAAATTATGTAAGGGGATATGTATAGTCGAAACCACCCATGAAAATCCCTCAGGAAGGGCCCGTTTATACAGCTCTGAGTCAGTGGAGAGAAAATGGATTTTCCCTCAGCATAGAGGAACTTTCTTCTGCACCAGCTGGGGTGGTTGACTTACATTTAGGAGGACAGTGTGGTGTGTGGAAGCACATATGGTTCATTAGGTTGCCCTCAGTCCAGCACTTTGCTCCCAGTCCCAGTACGTTGAAGCTGAGACCACCTGAGAGCAGTTGGACTCCCAGAGCCAGTACTCATTAAGGAGCCCGGGGCAGACATCGTATTACTCATGTAGTTATTTCACCTGCTCTCATATTTGGCCTCATTGTTCTGGCTTGTACCCTCACTAGCTTTTGTATGCTGTTGTGTTTTTGGAGCATGTACAGTTGGTTGGGGTAAGTTATATATAGTTAGCAGAGATAAACAGGAGGTAGACTTGGTGGGTCTTAGTGATGAGAATTGGTAGCAGTTAAGAGAAATCTAGGCTGACTCAGATTTTGAGATGGGGCAGTGCATGGATGATAATGTGATTGGTTAAGATGGGAAACATGAGAAGAAACTCACTTGAGGGAGGGAGGAGGAAGAAGGAGAGTTTGGTTTTGTACATGCTGAGGTCTAAGGGTCTAACTGGGCTGCACAGGTAAAGAAGCCGAGGAACAGCCAGCTCCAAGCTGCAGGTGTTGATGTAGGAGTCAGTAGCGTTCACGTGTTGATTGTTGATGGAAAATTAACTCTGATTACTAAAGATAAAACATACCATCCTTGGTATTTTAGAGATGAATGTACGAATATATGATCATTTTGAGATCTCTAGGTAAAGTTAGTGCTCTGTGAAATCATTTTCTTCATGAACCTGGTGAAATTAAAAAATGTTAGCCATGGCAGTACCCTACATCTGAATCACAATTGCGTTATGTCCTGACTTACTCTAGTTTCCTTTCTGAATTCTTGAGAATGGTTAGACCTGCCTTGTGCACTTCACTAACCAGTGTAGACCTAGCCAGTGTAGACCTAGCCAGTGTAGAGGTCAGCTTTCTTGGATTTGCTAAGCCACCTCCTGCACGTACTTTCCAGCTTCCAGTATATGGTCGCCTCCTCTCCTATTCTCTCTTCCTTGAGGATTTGTATTTTAAAAAATGTTTCTTTACTGTAGTTTTAGAGGGGCATGAAGGTGGAGTAATATTAGATACATGTGTTCAATTTTCTGTCTTTATCCAGAAATATGGGTAGGTTTTATGATAGTCATTATTCATTTTTAAGTCAATACCAGGTGATAATTTTACCATTGTTATGTATAAAAATGTTTATGTAGCTTGCATTCATTGATGCTTTGATCATATGCTTCTATATTTAAAAAAACCAGATTATTCTCTTTCTCTTCTTCTCACTGTTGCACTTGACTAGTCTTAAAGAGAGGAAATCCTCCAGAAAAACTGGACATCTCCTATTTAGATCTTGTTATAAATAATAGTTTGAGAAAATTTTAATTACATTTGTCTCCTAAAGGAATAATTACAACATCAATAATGGTGGATAGAGATGAAATGGGAGATTAAGGAAGATGGAGGGTTTGTGATTGTGGTCCTCAGAATCTATAAGGACATGGCCTGAATAATGTCGATTTTGACTCAAGAACCAGGAGAACGTCGTTATATTGTAAATGTTCCCTTAAATGGAAGTACATAGATTTTAATTCTTCAAAGATGGTGAACTGTTTTTGGCAGCAAGTAATAGAAGTATAAAAGCAGTAGTTTAAAAAAGTTACAGTTTTATTTTTCTTAAATAAATTTGTAGCAGAGTCCAGTGCTGATACGGCAGCTCTCTGGTGTTGCTAAGGATCTCTGTACTCTAGTGTCTCGAATATATGGCTTTCATTCTAAGGATGCCTCATGATCACAAGTTGATTACTGCAGCTCCAACTGTCGCCTCTGTGTTGCACGAAGGAAGAGGGTGTTAAGAGCAGGAGGCAAGTCTACTCAGCTTTGTAAGGAGCTTTCTTGGCAACCATATTCCAGCTTTTGTGTCTTACTGGCCAGAACTTACTCACTTAGTCATCCCTGTCCACAAGGACGTCTGGGAAATGCTTTTGTCTGGGCCTGTTGCCGTTTCCCATCATAGATCAGTGGTCTGTCCGTCACAAACTTGCAGTGTCAGTAAGTGTAACTCACAATGCGTGCCGTAGTGGTGTCACTCACAGGCATGAAGACAGTAGCAAAGGAAAGATTCAGCTGCTTTCACAACTCTGACTGGATTTTACCTATCTGGAGAGTGTCACCCATGTTAGGGAGCCGCTGGCCAGGAGAAAGCTGTGGCAAGATGTGCTGCGTCTCCTGCTTGGCGTTGCCATCTTGCTGCCGTAAGTTTCTCTGTCTGTAGATAAAGTACATTAGGAAATTAGGAAGTTATATTAGGAGTTTGTGTGATCTTGCCCCATGGCCCTAACTCAGAGTTTAACACTTGATGTAGAGATGATTTCCCCTCCATTATAGTAGAATTGTAAGTATGATAGAGAAAATTTGGAAGATATCTATGGGACTTTTTATAGTCTTATCACATTAACATAGGTACTGTTGACATTTAGTATATTTTCATTTCATCTTTTTACCCATTTAAAAATGATTTTACACTCAATATTGTACTCATTTTCTTAGTTTTCATAACCCTTATTTTAATAGCTATATGATTAGCTGTCTAGTAGGTATTTCCTGTGCAGCAGCTCCACTATTTTTAGTCATTTTCTCGGTTTTATAAGAAATAATGTAATCTTTGTGCATACAGTTTTTCCTATATTTTGAGTATTTTTTGTTTAAAAAGAACTAGCAGTGTTTGATTATGGAGTTCAGCAGTGTTAATAATTTTATCAGTCTCTGCACAGTGTGCTATTTTGGACTGTCATCAGCACTGTACAAGAGGTTTGCTTTCTTTGTACTCTTGTCAGCATTAATATTTTTGATTAATGGATTAAAATTTACCATATGCTTTAAATTTGCATTTTTGATCACTTTGACCTTATAAATTTTTTCCACATATTAGTTGTATTTCCTCTTTTGTGAGCTATCCATTCATGCCCTGTGCTCTTTTATGTATCATTTTTATTGCTTTTCTTGTTGCTGTGATTTCTATGAACTTTGTTTTTACTTAACATGTTTTTATTCTAAAATACACATAACAGAATTTACCATTTGAACCATTTTTGAATGTACAGCTTGGTGGCATTAGGCACATTCACAAACCATTGCCACCGTCTGTCTCCAGAAGGCTTTTCAGCTCCCCAAACTAAAACTCTGTCCCCATTGAACACAAATTCTCTTTACTCCTTTACCTGCCCCTGGAATGCCCATTTTGCTTTCTGTCTCTATACATTTGATGACTCTAGGGCCCTCATATAAATGGAATCATATAGTATTTATCCTTTTATGATCAGCTTATTTCACTTAGCTAGCGTCTTCAAGCTTCATCCATGTTGAAGCATGCACCAGGATTTCCTTTCTTTTTAAGGCTGAATAATATTCCATCGTACATAGATACCACATTCTGCTTATTCTCTGGAAGCTCTCATGTAATTAGGATAGCAAGCTTCTTTTGTTGTTATATTTGCAGCAGGTTAGTTTTACTCAGTTAATTTTTTGCCTTTCTCTTTTGGTTATTTCATTTGGACATCCATAACTTTAAATTTGTATGTGGTAAAACTCATTTTCCTTTGATGTTTGTATTTAATCTTCATCCATCTGGGATTTATTTGGATCATCATTTCACACTGAACTTAGACCCAGAGAGCATGCAGGGAGCTAGGGGTAATCTGATTCTTGTTGGTGATGTCTTCTTACAGGTCTGTTTTTGCTTCAGGTTTAATACGCAGCTCTATGCTGGGAGGCAAGAAACCTTCCCATCTGTTCTCAGACATCTTCATACCTTCTTACCGTTTCTCTGCTGATACCTCTCCCCTCTACTCAGTTTAAATGTTTGTTTATTTCACTTATAATTATGCTTGGGTTCCTATTCAAGATGAGAAACAACTTTATAGGTTTCTTTAGTTAATATGTTATTTCTTCTGGAATGAGATACAATATTGGCTATTATGGCTGTTTATTGAGTGCTTCTATGTGCCCAGCCCCATTCTAAATGTTCACAAGTATTAACTCATTTTCTAATGCCACCAACAACCCTCTGCGATAGGTAATGTTATTAGGCCCATTTTTCAGATTGATAGGAAGTGCCTTAAGAGAGCGATTGTACACACTACTGTTGGAATCTGCAGCTCTTACTCATGTGCTTTAAATGAAGGAAATTTAAAGTATTAATCACTAACATTTATGCTATTAACTGTGTTCTGGGCACTTCACTGCTATTAGCAAATGTAATCTCCTCAGCCCCGAGTAGGCACATTGAAATAAATAACATGTCGTGGAGTGTTTTTTAGATTCCCTATTTGCAGCCTGTGTTTGAGTATGACTCCATTATTCTCTCTTCCACATTTTGAGATGGCTTCCTCTCTCCCATCCAGGAATTGATGGATTCTAATTACAGTGACTAAAACTTACTTGAGGCAGCATGTTTGAACTTTGCACCAGCTGTTGTGCCAGAGTTTAAAGTGCCAGGCTAGTTGGTAGGTAGATTTGCTTGCTTGTTGTTTGAAGAAGTGATGCACACACAGTGCAGAATTGAAAAGGCGCTGGAAGATTTCTAGGGAGCGTGCCCCCCTGGCCTCTTTCCTGCCTAGAGGAAGCTGCCCTTACCAGTTCTTAGCCAGCTGATTGTTCATATTTCAGGGGTGATTGTATGTAGGCATATGGGTTAGCACACACTTTTTTTTTTTTTTTTGAGATGGAGTCTCACTCTGTAGCCCAGGCTGGAGTGCAGTGGCACGATCTCAGCTCATCGCAACCTTTGCCTCCCGGGTTCAAGCAGTTCCTCTGCCTCAAGCCTCCTGAGTAGCTAGGACTGCAGGTACATGCCATCACGCCTGGCTAATTTTTGTATTTTTAGTAGAGACGGAGTTTCACTATGTTGGTCAGGCTGGTCTGAACTCCTGACCTCGTGATCCACCCGCCTCAGCCTCCTGAAGTGTTGGGATTACAGGTGTGAGCCACTGCACCTGGCTAGTACACAGTTTTATTTTACACAAATGGTAACACAGTATGCATACTGTTGTACACCTTGGATTTTGAATTAAACTTTTTTTTTTTTTTGGTTTAAATTGTAAAAAAAACTAATACTATTTGTACCCTCTTAGCCATTTTTAAGTGTACAATTCTGTAATGTTAACTATATTCACACTGTTGCATAAGAGATTCTAGAACTTTTCTGTCTTGCAAAACTGAAACTCTGTGCTCATTGAACAATTCCCCATATTTCCCTTCTTCCCCCACCTTGTTTTTTGTTTTTGAGATGGAATTAACTCTTGTTGCCCAGGCTGGAGTACAGTGGCACCATCTCAGCTCACTGCAACCTCTGCCTCCTGGGTTTAAGCAATTCTCCTGCCTCTGCCACCCGAGTGGCTGGGATTACAGGCATGTACCACCACGCCCAGCTAATTTTTGTATTTTTAGCAGAGATGGGGTTTCTCCATGTTGGCCGGACTGGTCTTGAACTCCTGATCTCAGGTGATCCACCTGCCTCTGCCTCTCAAAGTGCTGGTATTACAGGTGTGAGCCGCAGTGCTCAGCCTGTTTCATTTTTTTTTTTTTTTTTTTTTTTCTGAGAGGAAGTCTCTGTGTTGTCCAAGCTAGAGTGCAGTGGCTATTCACAGGTGCAGTCATACAGCCACTACAGCCTCAAACTCCTGGGCGGGAGTGATCCTCCCACCTCAGTCTCCTGAGTAGCTGGGACTACAGGCACACACCTGGCTACCACACTTTGTTTTTTAAAAATAGTTTTTGGCCTGGCGTGGTGGCTTATGCCTGTAATCCTACTACTTTGGGAGACTGAAGTGGGTGGATCACTTGAGGTCAGGAGTTTGAGACCAGCCTGGCCAACATGATGAAACCCTGTCTCTACTAAAAATACAAAATTTAACTGAGTATGGCGGCGTGTGCCTGTAATCCCAACTACTCCGGAGGCAGAGGCAGGAGAATTGCTTGAATTCTAGGAGGTGGAGTCTCCCAGAGATCCGAGATTGGGCTACTGCACTGGAGCCTGGGTGACAGAGTGAGACTCTGTCTCAAAAAAAAAAAAAAAAAAAAAGTTTTCATTACAAATTGTTGAAGCAGAAGGATATTTAAGAATGTGTATGGAATGAAGACACTTTTCTCTTTTTAATTTAGCAATTCCTCATAGAGATTGTTTCTTCATAGAGTTCATTTTTAAAAATTGTTCCAAAGTGTTTAGTGGTGGGTATTTAGGTTGTTTCTGATCTTCTGATACAGACAGTGTTGACTTTTTACCTTTCAAAGCTACTTTGTTTTAGTTGGGTCTCTTAACCTCAGAATGTAATTTGATTTTGGTTTTGTTTTTAACTGAGAGATTTTTAGTAGTTGCATTTCCCATTTATATTTGCTGATAATTTTAGTAATAGCAACTCACTGCCATTGAACACATCTGTGTGTCCAATACTGCTCGAAGCACATTATTTAGACTGCCTTTAATCTTTGCAACTCTCTGAGAGGGGTACTAATTATCTCCACTTTACCCATGAGGAGACTCGGAGAGAGAGGAAATAGTTTACCAAGCCTAGTAAAGTGGAAGTCTGGGATTTGATCGCAGTCAGTTTGACCTCAGATCTCTTAATCAGACTGGTGTGGCATGCCACTGTGTGACAGATATGTTTGGTCTTAATTTAACTATTTTTTAAAATGTTATGCTTCATGTTTTTAATGTGTTTTATTTGTGTATTAGTATTAACTGAAGACTTATTTTTCTCTTTGCTTTGTATTAGGTGTGTGTTCTTAGTAATAATTAAAAGGACTCATTTTTGCATATTTTAGTATAATTTGATATATTTACCCTGTATTTGTTTAGGGGTAACTATCTCCTTCCTGCTGTAATCAGTGACCAGGTTGGTATTGCCACATGTTCTTGCCTCCCCTTCCTTCTCTCCACCACCTGCTTTTGATTAATGATGTTACTAAACTTATTCCAATGTTAACATTTATAACTTTATGTTTACTAATGCCTGTGATTCTTTATCGGTTTTAAATAATATCTTTTGATCTCACTGTAAGAGGCAAATGTCTTTACACTCTCTCCTTCTTTCTTTGTACACTGCTCAACTTGATACCATTTTTTCTGTTAAAATTTATAACATTTACATTCTGTTCTTAATTCCCAGAAAATAAAAGTCTTTTTTTTGAGACAGAGTCTTACTCCATTGCCTAGGCGGGAATTCAGTGGTGCAATCTCAGCTCACTGTAACCTCTGCTTCCCAGGTTCAAGCAATTCTCCTGCCTCGGCCTCCCAAGTAACTGGGACTACAGGTGTGCACCACCATGCCCGGCTAATTTTTGTATTTTTAGTAGAGATGGGGTTTCACCATGTTGGCCAGGCTGGTCTCAAACTCTTGACTTCAGGTGATCCGCTCGCCTCGGCCTCCCAGAGTGCTGGGATTACAGGCATGAGCCACTGTGCCTGTCCAAAGAAAAGTCTTTATTCCTACATCTTAAATGGCTTCATTGCTCACTGTAAGTCTTTGCTGGACTTTCTGCATTCTTCTTGGTTGGATAAAGTTTATCCTCTAATAGTTCATGAATCCGTACATTTTGGCTCATGGGAATGAAATTTTCCAAGTTCTTACATGTTTAAGGATATATATTTTTTCTCCTTAGTATTTTATTTTATTGTTTTATTTTTTTAATTGACACATAATAATTGTGCATATTTATGGGGTACAGAGTGAAGTTTTGATACATATAATGTGTGGCTATCAGATCAGGGTAATTAGCATATCAGTCGTTTCAAATATTAGATATTTTGATTTTGTAACATACTTGACTGACATTGTGGCCAGATGTAGAATTCTTGGGTTGTACCTTCTTCCCTTGAAGACTCTTAAGTGTGGCCGCATGTGTCCTAGTGTTAAATGTAGCAGTGTTGAAGGCTGAGGCTGACTGTACTTTCCCTGTCATAGGGGTGTATTAGTCTACTCGGCTGCTGTAATTTTGTTTATACCACAGGTTGGGTGGCTTAAACAGCAGACAGTTCGTGATTTTCTCACAGTTCTGGAGGTTAGAAGTCCAAGATCGAGGTCTGTCGGGGTTGGCTCCTGGTGCGGCCCTCTTCCTGGCTTATATGTGGTCCCCTTGCCTGCTGTGTCCTCACAGGCCTTTCCCCTGTGTGAGTGTAGAGTGGGGAGAGAATAGGAGAGAGAGATTGATTTCTGGTGTCTCTTCCTCTTCTTAGAAGACCTTCCTCCAGTCCTGTCAAATTAGGGCCCCACCCCTATGACCTCAGGTAACCATGACCTCTTGAAAGGCCCTGTTACCAACTACAGTACAGTGGGAGTTAGGGCTTTAATCTATGAATTGGAGGTGTGGGAAGCACAGTTCATTCGTAATAAAGGGTAATGTATACGTTTTGCCCAAAGGTCCAGGGACTTTTTATTTTTTCTGTTTTAAATATGAGATGTAGACCCATGTTTGTTGACAAGGAAAAATGTTCATAGTATATTGTTGAATGACAAAAATCAGGTTTATTTATTCTTTTTCTGTTTCTGTTTCTGTCATTTCCTCCTGTTTGATGATGGTTATTTTAAAATAGATACTTGGATTCTTGGAAATGTCTTTGGAAATTCTTGGGAATTTTTATCTGCTTTGTTTTAATATTTTTCCAGATACGTTTTTTTTTTTCTTTCTTTTTGGAGACAGGATCTTGCTCTGTCACCCAGGTTGGAGTGCAGTGGCACAATCTCGGTTCACTGTAGCCTTCACCTCTGAGGCTCAAGTGGTCCTACCTCAGCCCCCCGAATAGCTGGGATCACAGGCATGTGCCACCACACTTGGCTGACTTTTAAATTTTTTCGTAGAGGTGGGGTCTCGACCAGTTTGCCCAGGCTGGTCTTAAACTCCTGGACTCAAATGATTCTCCCTCCTCAGCCTCCTAAAGTGCTAGGATTATAGATGTGAGCTACCCACCTGCCCCTAGATAGGCGTTTTTTTGTCTGCCATTTGTTTTTCCTATTTTCTCTGTCCCTTTTCTTTTTCTTTGAGTGTTTTTATATCACTGTTGGCTGGCTTCTTTGTGCCCCTTACTCGTCTCTGAATGAGCAGAGTTCTTCTGAACTAATGGCGTGTGGGTAGGCTGGGGAGGTCCTGGGCAGTGTCAGGGGGAAGCTGTGCTCTGCCCTGGGCTCTTCCCTTGCCACTGGACTGTAAGGGTGCTTGGCCTAACCTTGCCTGCTCTGCCACCCTATGGCTCCTCACACTGGGCCTGTCCTGAGCAAGGGCTTGCTGCTCCTCTGGCTCTCCTTTGCTGAGACCTGAAGTCACTGGTTTGGCTTTGGTGTCCTCACTCGTCTTGGTTGTGTTTTCACAGCCCTTGGCAACTTGCTTCTGGGATATTCAGTTTCATGGTGTTTAGGTGTTATGTTATTGAAGACAGAGTTTCTTTTTCTGTAACTCGTTCTTATTTTGGGTGGATAATAAGAACAGAAGCCTTCAGAGAGGTCTTTACTCTGCCATCTTAAAGCTTTTAAGGCCCACAGCCAGATTTCTTTAATACACTTTGGGCATCTTCTATCTCTAAAATCAGGGAGTTGTATAATGTCCTTGCTAACATACTTTCTGGTTAACCTGTTTATGGTGCTGATGTATTTACATGTAATTTGGGCAAATACTAAATATAGTGAATGTTTTCTTACAGACAGAGCCTCCACTCAATACACCGGAAAACAGAGAGTATCTTGCAGAAATTATGTTTGAATCGTTTAACGTACCAGGACTCTACATTGCAGTTCAGGTAAAAGCAGTTGTTTTTGTGATTCCTGAAGCACGTGAGCTGTCTAATAGTGGAAGCAATGGCATTTCCCAAGGTTCTCCGCTGGAAGACTGCACTGTGCACCCTTCCTTTTTCCACTCCCTGCCCCGCCCCCATGCCATTCAGGACTACAGGGAACGTGTCCTGTGACTTTTCTTTTCATATTTATGCCATTTTTTGGTATAGACGTCGTCTGGCTCTTTTTACATGCATTAAAGTCTAATGCATTTTTATCTGAGTGACAAGATACAGGTGTAGACGTGCCTCTTCTTTTGGCATCTCTGACTTACTTTGATCAGAAAAACAAAATAAATACCTTTAGAGGTTTCCGCTTTCTGATTTTGGGCTCTTATGAGCCCCGGTGTACTTGATTCTGAGGGGCCCTGTGTTTTCATGAGCTCGCAGAACTTGTTCTGGAGCTGCGGTTCTGGGTATGATGGTTTTTGGTTGCATTTGGTCGCATTTGGTCATTATTTGCCTGCCACCTTATATAAGGGAATTGACCGAAATTTTGGGGAATAAATGAGATGGGTGTTGCCCAAATGTTTCCTGCTACTACTAGTCACTTCTAAGGAGGAGAAGGAGGAAGAGTTCCATAGAAAGATGAATTTGGGCGGTGCTGCATCCTGCAGCTTTCTCGGGCTGATTCACAGTGCCTGTCAGCACAGTCTAGGCTCTGAGGATTCCTGTGTCGAAATCTATGTATTCTAGCACTTCCAAATTCATTTAACTACAGATCTTCCCCCTGGCTAAGTTATTTGTATTCCATGGGATAGGGAAACACTTTAGGAGACATAAGACTGGTGATTCTCAAAGTGGTCTGTGCAGCAAGTTTACCTGGAGAATGTTTTTTAGAAGTACAGATTTTGGGCTTCATTTTTGAGCAGCGTTTTCCACCCTCAGTACTTTGGGCTGGGTAGTCCTGTGTTGTGGGCGCTGCACTGTGCATTACAGGGGACTTAGCAGCATCCCTGGCCTCTGTCCACTAGAAGACAGCAGCCCCACCTCAAGCCTCCCCACCCCAACAAAGAAAATGGTACCAGACATTGCCAGATGTTCCCTTTGGGGCAACATTTTCTTTGGTTGAAAAATTACCCTGTACCTTCCAGTTTAGAATTCCTGGGTGTGAGGCCTAGTAGTCTGTATTTTAAACAACTCCACAAGTGACCTCATTGCCAATCTGTGGCCCCACACTGGAAACCAATGAATTAGAAATTAAAATCTTACGATTCTATAATGAAATATCTTTTTCACTGGCTTTTCTTTGCAAAACTTTAGGTTTCTTTTCTTTTCTTTTCTTTTCTCTTTCATTTTTGAGACAAGGTCTCACTGTGTTGTCCAGGCTGGAGTGCAGTGGTGCAATTATGGCTCACTCTAGCTGCAACTTTCTGGGCTGAAGGGATCTTCACACCTCAGCCTCCCAAGTAGCTGGGAGTACAGGTGCGTGCCACCACACCTGGCTAATTTTTGTGTTACTTGTAGAGATGGGGTTTCACCATGTTGCCCAAGCTGGTCTTGAACTCTTGGGCTCAAGTGATCTGCCCACCTTGGCCTCCCAAAGTGTTGGGATTACAGGCATGAGCCACCACATTCAGCCAGGTTTCTTTATCGAAAACTTGACTCCTATAGTTTTAAGTCTCAACATTTTCGTGTTAGTTGTCCAAGTCTGAATTGGAATTTGAGGGACAGGGGTCAGAGGATGGATAGGAAAAGGAAAGAGTTACTCAGACATATTTAGTAAGAGAGTTTGTTGATTGGACCTGGAAAGGCCCACAGATGCTTTAGAAAGAGTTCCCATGTGCGAGTGGTTTCCATGTCTTTTCTCCAGGCAGTGCTGGCCTTGGCGGCATCTTGGACATCTCGACAAGTGGGCGAACGTACGTTAACGGGGATAGTCATTGACAGCGGAGATGGAGTCACCCATGTTATCCCAGTGGTAAGCAGAATGGTTAATGTATATATGTCTCTGTAGGCTTAACACCTGATTCGAGGTAAGGATGCAAATAAAAAAAAACAGCCTTCTGCAATGAAAATACATTTCAGATGATAGTTATACTTAGAAAAGGTAATAAAAGTTTTTTATTTTTTTGCCACCTTATATAAGGGAATTGACTGAATTCCCCAAGTATGTGGGAAAGAATGAAAAAGATGGCCAATTATTGTGGCTTTGGCAATTTTAAATTCATGGTGGCATATTTCTACAGTCAGAATGTCAGAGAATGTCCAGGATGTCTCTGGATCTACAGAGCCTCTGTTACACCATGGGTGTAACATCAAAAGAATATTTTCCAGAGTTATCATTCTGACGTGTTGGGAGATAGACATCATTTTGGATGTTCAATTTGTAGGTGCAGTGCATGGCCATTTGAAGGAGCACATCTGTGTTCTGTGAAAAGATGTGAATTGCAACCAGCTCAGGCTTGGAAAAATTGCTTCTTGTTTTAAAAATTTATTTAAGGGCCGGGCATGGTGGCTCATGCCTATAATCCCAGCACTTTGGGAGGCCCAGGCAGACAGATCACCTGAGGTCGAGAGTTCGAGACCTGCCTGACCAACATGGAGAAACCCTCTCTCTACTAAAAATACAAAATTAGCCGAATGTGGTGGCACATGCCTGTAAACCCAGCTACCTGGAAGGCTGAGGCAGGAGAATTGCTTGAACCTCGGAGGCGGAGGTTGCAGTGAGCCAAGATCGCGCCATTGCGCTCCAGCCTGGGCAACAAGAGCGAAACTCCGTCTCAAAAAAAAAAAGGTTATTTAAAAGCCAAGAATGGGAGATTGTACATTTTGGCTTGCAGAAGGCTCCGCAATACCACTTTTTGGTTTTAGATAAGTGATTCCTAATTTGGGTCTCAAGAGATCTCTGAATTTTTCTTTTGGTCCAATGGACTGTTTAAAGGAATTATCTTAAATTCATGTTTTTGGAAAATGTATCGGAAGTGTCTGAAGAAGGTATTCAGAGGGAAGTCAGACTCATCCTGGTTTTTCTCCTGTGAGGTCTCCTCCTCAGGAACCACCATTGCTAGTTACTTCTGTTATGTTACAGATGTGTTTCTGCATATGTATATGGGGGTGTGTGTATGTGTATTATTTTTACATACACACATAGCTCTTTTAAAATGCAAATTAGGATTTTCAAAAACCATTTAATTGAAAAAATAGTCACCATTTCATTTTGAGAGGTGATGGGATGATGTACTAATACTAATGCCTTTAATTCCTTGAAGGTTAGGAATCACTGCAGTGGAAAGGCTTCATGGTCCATGTGCCTACAGTCAGGGAGAAAAAGGCCAACCTCCTGCACCCGTGCCTTGTACTCCTGGCCATGGTCCTTCCCGTGGGGAGGAGAGGTGGCTGCCCTGCCCTGTGAAGTGTGCTCTAGACTTGAGCCTCCTTCAAGCCAGTGTCAGCACTCCTGTCCGTGGATCTCGAGAAGAGTTAGTGCCCTGGGTGCAGAGCCCTCACTGAGAACTCAGGCTGCTGTTTACTCAGAGAGCTGCGCTGCTGAGATCCAAGATGAGGCCCCTAGGCCCCTGGCCCGCACCGCCTTTGGTTCTCTGCCTATTTCTTATGTCTGATTTAGGAAAAGGGAAGAAAATACATTTCACAGCATGTCCAGGCCCACCAAGAAAGTTGTTTGAAAAGATTTTTTATCGTATCTTAGTTCGGTTTTTCCCCCCGTTATAAAAATTACATTGTCATTGAAAATTTGGATAAAATAGAAAAATTTGAAGAAATAAAATTACCTGTAAAGCCACCCAAAGACTTGTATTATGCCTTTATTTGTGTAGTCTTTAAGCTCTTTTTCTTTTTTTTTTTGGAGATGGAGTTTCACTCTTGTTGCCCAGGCTGGAGTGCAATGGCACGATCCGGCACACTGCAACCTCTGCCTCCCAGATTCTCCTGCCTCAGCCTCCTGAGTAGCTGGGATTACAGGCATGCGCCACCACGCCTGGCTAATTTTGT
>NW_012102765.1:630286-631185 GCF_000951045.1 Mandrillus leucophaeus | reverse complement strand
TAAATGCTTGTTAATGCTGTGAGGGGCAGACAGGGAGGCTGAGACAGGAAACCTTGTGAGTCCAGGCTGCTCTCCACTACAGAATCACTAACACAGCTGTTTTGCCTCCTCTTCTTCCCTAGGCAGAAGGTTATGTTATTGGAAGCTGCATCAAACACATCCCGATTGCAGGTAGAGATATTACGTATTTCATTCAACAGCTGCTAAGGGAGAGGGAGGTGGGAATCCCTCCTGAGCAGTCACTGGAGACAGCAAAAGCCATTAAGGTAAAAACAGATGGGAAACCGGCTGGTTTGGGGGTGAGAGAGATGGTGTTCTGGACACTTCCCCTCGGTGCCATCATCCCTGCTTCTCCTTTCCTTCCTCTCCCCTTCCCATGAGTGTGGGGCTTGATTTGTTTTACCCCTTGAGTTAAGTGGGCTGAAGATGTAAAGCTTAACCTCTTCCAAACTAGATGCTCTGAGGTTCCAGCTGTCACTGAGAACAGCTTGGTAGCTGGTGCAGTGTACCAGCATGCAGAGGCGCATTGTTCAGCTGGAACCTCACTGCCAGAGCCTCAACTACCAGAGCGCTCCTTCCATACTGCCTCCATGCTTCACTGTAGAATCAGGAGGCGACTGCAGCAGCAGAACACTGCCACCCTAGAATCCAGAGCTATTGCACAAAATTCACACACAGGTGTAGGTGTGACGTGTGGCCATAAGCATCTCCTTCCTTTACTGCACAGTTTCTGAGTGTAGTGGAGCTTGAGGAGGGTGAGCCTGACACCCACCCTTCTCCTCACTGCCTTCCTCCCTTCTCAGCACCTCGTAACTGAGGCTGCTTGAAGGAAAGGAAGCATCAGAGATGATTCCCGAGGTGTTTTTAGGACAGGAAGCACTGGCATGGGGCAGGCTCTG
>NW_012102765.1:601174-629646 GCF_000951045.1 Mandrillus leucophaeus | reverse complement strand
CTTGGCCTCCCAAAGTGCTGGGATTACAGGTGTGAGCCACCGTGCCCAGCCTGAGCTCTTTTTCTAAGACACATGTCACATGCACACACTTTAAACACAATTGGAATGTCTCATGTCTGGTCTGGGATTCTATATATAATACAATCCTAAAGTTATATTTTGCATATTGATTTAACCCTAATTTTTTTCTCTTGTGGTTAAATATTCTGTGAAAATACATTTAAGAAGTACATAATTTATTTTTCTGTTGTTGGACATGTATCTTGTTTTAATATTTTTACCACTGTCATGAGCTGATATTTATTTAACAGTATTTTAGAAAATATTACGTGTAATGCATAGAATGTGGTAATTTTGAATAATTTATATGTTAGAAAGCTAATATTATTTTTATGGGTTTAAGTTGATTTTTAATAATTTGCACATATCTTTTAGCTCCATCTTAAAATACTTTACAAATACTTGGACTCTACAGAAAGGCTAAATCTTTTTTTGCTTCTAGAAGTTAGGTACATCAGAAAAAAACCATAGGAGGAATTCAGTAAGTTGTCCTTGCAACTTTACTGGTGACTAGATGCAACTATTAGAATGAATGTGTGTGTAAAATGAAGTCAGCGTTTCACTTCTGTTCCCTTCTGTCTCACTTGGGGAGTGTGGCACAGAAGCTGTGATTGCTGTAACGTGAAACCTGAGGGTCTTTACCGGATGATCCAGCGGTAGGCGTTGTCCACTCTGACGGTCAGCACCTGCTCACCCCTGTGGAACAAGCTGGATGTGTGTCCAAGCTTGTGGCTCCTGTGGCAGGTCTGTGCCCACAGGAAGGCTGATGAGGGAGCTTTGGACCCATCATTGCTGTGGGCATGTGGATACTTTACACCGGTCCTGCCATTGATCGGCACAGGTGGTGGTCACCCTTCTTTCCTGGTCCATCACAGACATACCTTCACTGGCTCAGGGAGGCAGTGGAATGAGAGGCTCCCCACCCCCAAAAGCAGTGCTATGTGCTCAACACACACAGTTTCATCTGAACTGTATTATTGGCCCCTGCAGGGTATTGTTTGCCCCATATGATGGACAAATGCGCTGAGGCTGAAGCATGTGAAACTTGCAAATGTGGAGCCGGAATTGGAGTCCAGGTTGTTAGAATCTAAGCCCTGTGTATTAACCAAATTGCTGACTTTTAAACATAAGTAGATTTATAGTTGGCTTAACAATTTATAAATAAAACTTTTTCCTTTTTGTTAGGGAAAAAACCTATTGGGTTTAGTGTTCTCACAGACAGCATTACTTTTTGGAAATGAACTATCCTGTGTGTTTTTTCTTTTCATATTCCTAATGAAGACATCATTTTGGTTGCTTTCGGAGAGCGTCAGATTATTGGAATAATCTGGAAGTTTGAATATAAATGGAATTTCGTATGCAGTCATTTTGAAAGACCTTCTGTACCGAGCTTGCAGAGGGTGGGGATTCTGTAAATGCTTGTTAATGCTGTGAGGGGCAGACAGGGAGGCTGAGACGGGAAACCTTGTGAGTCCAGGCTGCTCTCCACTACAGAATCACTAACACAGCTGTTTTGCCTCCTCTTCTTCCCTAGGCAGAAGGTTATGTTATTGGAAGCTGCATCAAACACATCCCGATTGCAGGTAGAGATATTACGTATTTCATTCAACAGCTGCTAAGGGAGAGGGAGGTGGGAATCCCTCCTGAGCAGTCACTGGAGACAGCAAAAGCCATTAAGGTAAAAACAGATGGGAAACCGGCTGGTTTGGGGGTGAGAGAGATGGTGTTCTGGACACTTCCCCTCGGTGCCATCATCCCTGCTTCTCCTTTCCTTCCTCTCCCCTTCCCATGAGTGTGGGGCTTGATTTGTTTTACCCCTTGAGTTAAGTGGGCTGAAGATGTAAAGCTTAACCTCTTCCAAACTAGATGCTCTGAGGTTCCAGCTGTCACTGAGAACAGCTTGGTAGCTGGTGCAGTGTACCAGCATGCAGAGGCGCATTGTTCAGCTGGAACCTCACTGCCAGAGCCTCAACTACCAGAGCGCTCCTTCCATACTGCCTCCATGCTTCACTGTAGAATCAGGAGGCGACTGCAGCAGCAGAACACTGCCACCCTAGAATCCAGAGCTATTGCACAAAATTCACACACAGGTGTAGGTGTGACGTGTGGCCATAAGCATCTCCTTCCTTTACTGCACAGTTTCTGAGTGTAGTGGAGCTTGAGGAGGGTGAGCCTGACACCCACCCTTCTCCTCACTGCCTTCCTCCCTTCTCAGCACCTCGTAACTGAGGCTGCTTGAAGGAAAGGAAGCATCAGAGATGATTCCCGAGGTGTTTTTAGGACAGGAAGCACTGGCATGGGGCAGGCTCTGTAGTTGGGTATGACCTGCCGTACTTTACCTGGAACCAGAGATTCCTGGGAAGGAGGCTCTCAGTGCTGAAATGGTGACATGGGGAAGACGTGGTCCCTTCCATCTCAGGGGGAGGTTTCCTGAGGTATCATTAGACATTCTTTTTTAGACTAAAATTTTTCCTGAGGGGTTACCGTCTCCTTTCTTTGCCTTTCCTCAATGGAAGAATATTTGACTTTTTGATCCAAGCTCCCTTGCCACTCCAAATCTGTTAGAAATGTAAGTCAGAATGGAGCCCCTTCATAGTGGCTCACACGTATAATCCTAGGACTTTGGGAGGCCGAGGGGGGAGCATTGCTTGAGGCCAGGGGTTCGAGACCAGCTCAGGCAATATAGCGAGATCTAAGAATTGAGCCTCTTGTTACTGATACCCAGGGTCCACTCCAGTGGGTCTGAGTCCTTCCTATTTCCACCAGGATTGCTGAGCGGCACTGCTAGGAGGGGCTTTCCTGACCCTCATGCTGGGCCTTACACTCTCCTCAGGGCTGTTGGAGTTCCAATCTGGACCCTGAAATCTGGGCTGGTGTGCTTGATGTGACTGTGTGTCACCCTCCTGTGAAGGCTGGGAGTAAAAGAGACTCTGTTCATAGCCTCCAAATCAGCTGCCCTGGCCCTGCTGTGTGGGGTAGCCCTGTTAGTTCTTGCCTCACTTCTCTCTTTAAAGGAACAGATCCTGAAAGGCGTGGTTTAGAGCTCCCCCTGCTTCCCTTTACTGCCATGGCCTTCTGTGGTCGTGAGCAGGCCTGAGGGAGTGTGTACCGTGAACACACCACCCTTGCATCATGAATCCTGAACCTTAAGATTAAGCCTGTTACTCTGCACCCAACTCCATGGAAGCATTTCATAGGAAGCGTTTGAGTTAAGTGAGCTGAGATGCTGTGGGATGTTGCCAGGCCTGTGAGGAGAACTGAATGCCTTTGTCTCCAGTCTTGGTTGATTTGAGGTTGTAATCAGCTGACCCTGTTTCTCTGTGGCATCAAGGAACACAGGGTTGTGTAACACTTCTTGCCTGTCAGTCTTCTTAAAATTCTGCTAGAGTATATCCAAGATACCCAGAAGATGGCATTAGAATATGTTTCAGGGATGCTAAGAAACTTTAAACTTAATACCACAGGAACGTCTTTGGAGGTCCTTGAGAGAACCATTCCTTCCACGGTGTGCTGAGTGCCAGCTGGGCAGCCCACCTGGTGTTTCCCGTAGGCAGCGAGTACCTGGGGGTCACCTGCTGCTTGGCTGAGGCCAGCTCTAAGGACATGTATCAACACAAAGGTGTCCAAGAATATTAATCTCACCAGATACTCAGGAAACACTTCGCATCCCTCAGGCTGCCTGTCGGTGCAGGGCGGGGATTGTTAGTGGGTTCTCACACAGCAGCAGCATCCTGGCAGCTCCAGTCCTCCCCCCTGACTCTCCTTTTCCTTTATTCCCTGGGACCTATCACTTTATAACCTACCATGTCATTTACTTGTTATGGTTGCTTATTGTTGTCTGACTCCCAGCTGGAGTGTAATCTCAGCAGGGATCTGTGTGTGTTTCGCTCACTTGTGTCTCCCAAGTGCCTAGACAGTAAATCTGTGTTAATTGAGGGACTTAGAAGACCCAGTCAACAAGGTACACTATGTCTAGGCAAAGAGATAGTGTCAGTGGAGCTGGTGACAGTGTTGTGGCCAGCTCCACACCAGATTAACAACCAGCAGGTTGACAGTGGCCACCCAGCTTGTGGATGCTGGGACCGAAAGAAGCCTCTGCAGTCAGGTGTTAGGGTGTAGACAGTGCTGCTCTCGGTAGGTGAGGCTGCAGCATGGGTCTGCTGGTCCGGTGTGGACAACAGAGGGGTGCCAGGGCAGGCCATAGGGGGCACCTGAGAGGAACAAGGCAAGACGTGCTTTCTAGACACCTACAGACATCATTTCAGATATGATAGCGATAGAATTGGATAGACCAAGGCTGAGATTAATAGCTGAGTTGCAGAGAAAGCAGACTTACCTGTCCAGAGTCCAAGTGTAACCATGTCTAATATGAAAGACGATGGAATGTGAGACCTGACACGTATCCACACTGGAGTGACGGTGGGGGTGGTTCTGATTCCAGGGCGTGTTTACTGCATGGGGTTCCTGGTTATTTGTCTGAGGGCAGAGACACTGGGCGGTTGTTAATGCCTGGCAACATCTTTGTGTGTGTATGCAGGAGAAATACTGTTACATTTGCCCTGATATAGTCAAGGAATTTGCCAAGTATGATGTGGATCCCCGGAAGTGGATCAAACAGTACACGGGTATCAACGCAATCAACCAGAAGAAGTTTGTTATAGACGTTGGTTATGAAAGGTTCCTGGGACCTGAAATATTCTTTCACCCGGAGGTAAGATGTTTCCTTTTGTGTGTGCTCAAGTGTGTGGGATGGAGCGGTACTGCCACCCAGAGTGCGGAAAGAGCATTTCCCAGCAAAGGGCCTGTGAGCAGGGCGGCCGTCGTTCTGTCTCCCCGCATCCCCTGTGCCGTTTGTCTGCTTGACAGATTGTTCAGTTTGCCTCTCCTCTTGGCTGTCTGTGTTAATAATTAAAGATGGGTTATACCACAAATAGGAAGACTTATAGGAGCAATAGACGATAATAGAACTAAAAGTAATCTTCAAGGGTTGTGGGTGGTCACATGCTAGTATTACGAGTAGCTATAATCTCAAGGACTATGTGGAGGTTGCCTGTGCCTCAGAGTGGGATAACATATAACCTTTCCATCTTTGGTGATTGCCCTTCCTAACTTCTAATTTTAACCCTGGACAGTTGATCCTGCTCTGTTCCCTGCTGCAAGTTAGGTTAATCTTCTGTCTAAGGCCAGCATTTCTGTTATTTAGGTAATCTTAAGAATTAGAAATGTCATCATTTTAACTAGTAGTTGTAAGGAATTATTAGTACTTTTGCAGAAAGCAGTAATTAAGAGGCACATTTTAAGATTTACATATAATGCATTTTATTTATATTTTGATATATATTCCTGGCTACTTCAGTTTGTATTCGATAGGTGGGTTACAAGCTGCTGTTTGGTTTTAGATGTGTATATGGCTGTTTTGTGCAGAGAAACAGCATGGAAAGTATACCTCACTAGTAATGCTGAAGAATAAAACGATGGCAATGATAATCCAGCGAATGCCCGCTTTTAATCTATGGATTTGAAGTGGACATAGACAAATGTCCAGTGAACAGCTTGTGAACCCCTGAGTGGCCTCCTCCTTCCTCTGAGAGTGCACATTCAAGCTTTCTTTGATTTTTAACATATTTCAAATGAAATGTAATTGAGTTGACGCTTGTTTAACTCATGGAGTTGAATCTAAGGCTGTTTATTCAATAACGTGATTATCACGTGGATTGTTTCATTTTAAACAAACACTTCTCGTTAAACAAAACACTTCCCTCCATCTTCTAGACCAGGTTTAATTAATCTTTCATTGAACCTGTTTCTTTTTCCTTATATCCTGATTTTCTCATAATACGAATATTGCCAAATGATATGTCAAACTCACGTTTCTCACTGCGTATCACGTGGATCGTGCACATACTCTCCACTGCTCTTATTAGGCTGAATCACTGTGTGCTCATGGTGTGGGGATGGTCTGTCTTTGATATTATCGGTATTTTTTCTTCACTAAATCCATACATTTTACCTCATGAGGAGAAATATGTCATCACCACCCCACGCACACGTAGTCACGTGGGATTCATTTGACATATCCTTCATTCCAATGTGAATTCTTTTTTTTTTTTTTTTGAGACGGAGTCTCGCTCTGTCGCCCAGGCTGCAGTGCAGTGGCTGGGTCTCAGCTCACTGCAAGCTCCGCCTCCCGGGTTCATGCCATTCTCCTGCCTCAGCCTCCCGAGTAGCTGGGACTACAGGCGTCCGCCACCTCGCCCGGCTAGTTTTTTGTATTTTTTTGGTAGAGACGGGGTTTCACCGTGTTAGCCAGGATGGTCTCGATCTCCTGACCTCGTGATCCGCCCGTCTCGGCCTCCCAAAGTGCTGGGATTACAGGCTTGAGCCACCGCGCCTGGCCCCAGTGTGAATTCTTTTAAGTTATAATAAATTGTATGTTTGTTAAAGTTACTTTAAAAAAAGGGTTCATGTTGTTCTATTTGAGAGAAATGTGTAATGTTTCTTTTCTATTGATATACAATTCAGTTTGCCAACCCAGACTTTATGGAATCCATCTCAGATGTTGTTGATGAAGTCATACAGAACTGCCCCATTGATGTGCGGCGTCCGCTGTATAAGGTATAAGCTGCGTGGGTAAGGTACCTTGATTTCATTCCACAATTAAAGGTCCATCATTCTTAGAAGACGGTATTACTATTTATTACTAGTAGATATTCCTGTTTCACCTTCTGTTTCATAGGATTTGTTAAAGACAGTATAATTGTAAGAGAAAATGGAAATGACTCAGTTAACTAGAATTTTTATTTTATTTTATTTTATTCTGGAGACGGAGTCTTGCTCTACCACCCAGGCTGGAGTGCAGTGGTGCGATCTCGGCTCACTGCAACCTCTGCCTCCTAGGTTAAAGCAATTCTTCTGCCTCAGCCTCCTGAGTATCTGGGACTACAGGTGCATGCCACCATGCCCAGCTAATTTTTTTTTTTTTGTATTTCAGTAGAGACAGGGTTTCACCATGTTGCCTAGGCTGGTCTCAAACTCCTGAGCTCAGGCAATCCACCCACCTCGACCTCCCAAAGTGCTGGGATTACAGGCATGGGCCACCGTGCCCGGCCGACTGAAAGTATTTAAGTATTGTAAATATATTTTATTATTATCTGACAAGATATGTTTTAAGTTGAACAGTTTTAGCCACACATATTGATTGAAAGTAAGAGCGATACCCTCTCCCATGCTCTCTGTGAACTCCTTTGATTTCGTTTTATGCATATGTGGGTTTAGTGCTGATGTGGTGTTGTCAGATAGAAGTTAGAACCCAAAATGGGACAGTCCGATAGAATATGCTCATGTATTTTTTTTTCCCCAAAATTCTTTGATTGCAGGGAATATTGAAACCTGGAATGAGGTTTCTAGTCTATGTGATTATTGAGTAAAAAGAAGTCCTGCTGACAGCCAGAGATGGCGAGCAGGTGGTGATGGGCAGTTCGCCTTCCTGCACCTTTATCAGTGTTTGCTTGAGGGAGTCGTGCCGTCAGCTCGGTGGCGTGACTCACTCGCCTCATTCAGACTCAGGTTGCTGAACTGTACAGAGAAGAGAATCAGGCTCAACAGACAGCACTCAGCATTGCGTCACCTGTACCGTGCAATACTTTGTAGCTTTTAAAAAGAATGAGGTAAATCAATATAAATTCAGATGAAAAGATAGCTACAGTATAAAGTGAAAAAGGAACTTGTAAAATTTCTGTATTTCATTTGATATAAAATATAGTTTGCATATTTTTTGAACTATATATGCTAAACTCTTAAAGTAAATAAAATATCTTTGGGGTAGAATGATGAGTAAGTTTTACTTTCTCCATTTTGTGTTTTAAAGTTGTTTGAAATTTTGTTAAAATTTTTTTATAATTAAAATTTATTTCTGTTTAGATAACTTTTGTGGGTATAAACAAATTATAGTTCAGTTTTTACTGCATATTCTTAAACACTTGTCTAATAAAAAGTACAACGAAAGGGAAACTAAAAAGAGACTGGAGTATGAAAATTAAGAAAGATAGCAGGTCATGTCCTTCCCACTTCAGTCCCGGCTGACATTCGCTGTGTCTTCTCATCCGTGAAAGCAGCAGCAGGCGAGCACTGTTCCATCTTAATCCCACCATAAAGCAGAGGAGACTGCCAGCAGTTACGGATTGTTCCTGATGGGCTGGGAATTTTCTTGTTTGACAGTTTAGTTCCCTGGACTTCCATAGAAGTTTTGGAGTAGAGATGGTCTTGGAGACGAGGTAGATGGAGTCCGTTATTTAGTAGATAATGACACTGAGCCCCAGAGTTGGGAAAAGGTGGTGAAAGGCACCTGGGTTACGTGCTAGGTGAGATCACATGGCTGCCAAGTGGCATGGTTGACTTTGAAGCCCATTTCCCACGTCTTTGAAAACTCATGCTTATCCCACCATATCACACGAAAATTATGTAAAATGTAGAGGGAAGAGGATTCTTCTTTTTGTTGCCCACGCTGGAGTGTAGTGGCATGATCACATCTCACTGCAGACTCGACCCTGGGCTCAAGCGATTCTCCTGCTTCAGCCTCCCAAATAGCTACAGGCACACGCCACCACAGCCAGCGAGATTATTCTTCAAAGAGGGAAACCCTGTCCCTGACCACTTTGTCACTAGGATAACCATTTATTCTCTGTGGCTTTCAGAAGGGTGTAGCTTGGCCCTGGCTGTCAAGTTTGTGCAGAATAAATCCTGTCTTCCCTCAGCCGTCTTGGTTTATTTGTACAGGACTTCTCCAGTGTTACAAGTGCCTTGCAAGTGATAGAGAATTCAAGTAGGGTTGAGAGGGGGAAGGATCGACTGTCCTAGGGCTGGCCATGCTTTCTCCTTTGCCACATAGCTGAGCTCTGTACCCCGCTGTGGGAAAGGAGAGACACAAAGGAGGCCACCTCCTTTGCCACCTTTCTAAGTTAGGGTAGACCAGTATGTGTTCCGAGAAAAATTAATCCAAAATCTCAGTGTTTAGCAGCAAAGGTTTCTTTCTTTGCACGTGGTTCATATCTGGTGTGGTCGGCAGTAGGCTCTGCCACCATATTGTGGCTGCCCTTGGGAACACGTTGCTTCGGGTCCCCGCTGCCGGGGAGGAGACAGCTGGCGGGCCATTCCGCCCCTCCTCCCTGGGCCGTCACCTGGGCCAGCCTCCACCGGACACTGGAAGCAGGAGGGTGATAGAATGTTTGGTGGGCACCGCTGCCTCTCCTGTAGCCACCAAGAAAGGGACTTCTTTCCAAGGTATGCGGCTTGATGACTAAGTTGAAGTTGAATACTGAGCCTAAGAATGCCCGTTTCTGTGCGTTAGCCTGCCAGGTAACAGCTGCTCTAGTGTTTTTGTCCCCATGGTGATAAGAGACCGGGAGTTGGCCAACTTTTTCTGTAAAGGGCCAGATGGTGAATCATTTTGGCTCCTCAGGCCGTATGGTCTGTGCTGCATTTATTCAGTTCTGCCAGAGCAGCCGAAGACCGTGTTGAACGACTAGGAGTGGCTGGGTTCCTATAAAGTTTTATTTACAAAAGCAGGAGAGAGCCTGTTGTAGACATGTGAGGAGATACTTATGAAGGCCTCGTTCTAATACTGTCCGGGTTGGCCGGTGATAATCATCTGCGGACCCTCCTCAGGTGGTGCATGTGGCGGCATGGCCTTGCTAGTTCCTCAGCAAGTCAGTGCCGCCTTTAGGAAAGACTGGAAGAGTCACCGCTGAGCTCTGCTCACAGCCCAGGGTAGTCACACATGCTCGGCTAGGGCTTCTGCTGACTCGCTTTCTGGAAGCTGTCAGCCCTCCCAGGTGGACTCTCACTGTGTGGGATGGAGGAGGGTCCCTCCAGAAGCAGTATCTGAGCAGTGAAGCTGCGCTGACGAGGTTCGCTCCTGCTCAGTGCACTCCCTGCTATGCTCCCTTCTCTAACTCCTACTCCTAAGTGCGGCGGAGAGCACGCCCCTAATCTGTGTTTGCAAGTGCACAGATCGGTAGGTTTGTGGGTTTTTAAAAATAATTCTAAAACACTCTTCTGGTTAGAAGACATGCTGCAAGTACTTCTGCAGAGCACGCAGTCGCCTTTCTCTGGACGGCGCGCGTTCCTATGTCTTAGGGGTTTGCCTTTCCTCTTGGTTCACCGTGTGGCGCTTCCAACCTGCTGGGCCACTCTTGCCAGGTAAGACGCCCTGTCTCCAGGAGTGATGTTGCCGATTCCTGACCTCGGCTACCTGTGTGCTTTCACTGGTTTCACAGCCTCATTTGGCCAGCTCTGCTGGCCACATAGACCAGCAGAGTGGGTGCCCTGAAGATGTGCTTTTGGCTTCTGAAGAGGTGGTCTCTCTCCCTCTGCCACACCTGCGCCTTGAGGTGCTTGTCTGGACCAGTGGGGCTGGCCTGTTTCTATTTCGCCGGACGGTTGGTAGGATTGAGCACTACCAAGCAAGTGGGAGGTGTGTATTTTCGGTTCTGCCGAAACCCTCCTGGCTGTTGAGTTATGTTACTCAGACTAACAGGCGAGGAGAGGACGAGAACATAGAAGGAGAATAAAAGATGGCTTGGAAAATTTAGAATCTTTTTTCCCCTAGCTCTATTGAAATATAATTTTTAATTTTTATGAGTAGTTAGTAGGTATATTACTGAGGTATATTGACAAGTAAAAATTGTATATCTATATATACACACACATCAAGAGCAGGAAAATTGTGTATATTTAAGGTGTACAGCGTGATGATTTGATACAGGTATATACTTCGTGGAATGTTTACCACAATCAAGCTAGTGAAGACAGCCATCACCTCGCACAGCTACCTTTTTCAGTGTGTGCAGTGAGAATATGTAAGATTCCTCTCTTAGCAGATTTCCACTACACTGTACCCTCTTCCTAACTACTCAGCATGCTGGAATTAGGCCTTCAGAGCTTGCCCATCTTGTAACTGCAAGTTTGTTCTGTGTGACTAACATCTCCCCACTCTGCGGTGCCTGGTAACTACCGTTCCGCTCTCTGCTTCTATGAGTTTGACTAAAAATTCAGAATCTTTAAACAAGCAAAACAGCTTTTTTAGATGAAAGTAGCCATCATCTGGCTGATTTTTGTTTCAGTCTGACTTGTAGGTGAGAAGGGTATTTACACATCTGCTTTATCTGTTCCGCCTCCGGGAATGACAGGGGCGGGGGCCTGTGGGAAAGCCTCCGTGTGAGAGCAGGTGAACATAAACCTCGGCCCACTGTGGGCTGCATCCAGGAGCTGTGAAATGGACCGGAGTCTGGGTCCCACCCCAGGAGATTCTGATGTAATTGGGCTTGGGCTGGGTGGAGCCTGGGCACCTGGATCTTAAAAGCTTTCCAGGTGACTCTAATGTGCAGCTAACTTGAGACCGGCCATCAGCCCCTGCCCACTCTTGGATCAGCCAGTGTTTAGTAACTTGCAGCCTTTACTTGAGGGGGAGGCCAATTTGAATCGCTTTGTAATGTAATGGATGTCTTTCTACTTCTCAGTTCTATTCAGGAGGTACTTGAGTACCTACTAGGTACAAGACAGTGTTGTTAAATTAGAGGATTTAAGTATGTACGAGATACGGTTCTTGTCTTCAAGAGCTTATAAAAAAGCTAAAAATACTGAAATAACTCTAATGGGAACCTCTACAAGCTAAATGTCATTAAAGTGAATCATGCAAATTATGGTAATTGAGAGAAGGGGCAGATTGCATTTAATTAGAGGGGATCAAGAAAGGCTTTGAGAAGCTGCCGTCTGAGCTGAATCGGAGAGCTTGGCCTGCAGAGCTGGGGGTGGGTGGACAGGCCAGGTGGAGGGAAGATAATGAGCGCAGATAGAAGGAGAGTGGGCAGGTGCCTGCGGTGCCTGTTTTGGCCAGAGCCTACGGTGGTGGGGAAGGTAGTGGGAAACAAACCTAGGTGGGAGGGTGGGGCCAGCAACAAAATATCTTTAGCCTGCTCCAGTGGGTTGGAAGCTGTTAAAGACTCCTCTTCATGAAGTTTGTGAAGCAGATGTGAATACATCCTACTATAGCAAAGGGATTGATTTTTCTGTAACAAATTGCTTGAATATGTATAATTATGTTAATGCATTTTAAACTAGAGAAGCACGTTGCAGGGTAAATGAGTTATATTTATAATGAATATATACTTATTATTTAGAGACAGAGCCTTGCTGTGTCACCCACGCTGAAGTGCAGTGGTGTGATCACAGCTCACTGCAGCCCCGACCTTCTGGGCTCAGGCAGTCCTCCCACCTCAGCCCCTCAAGTAGCTGGAACTACAGGCGTGGGCGACCACGTGCAGCTAATTAAATTTTTTTTTTTTTTTTTTTTTTTTTTGGTGAAATTGAGGTCTTGCTGTGTTGCCCAGGCTGGTTTTAAACTCCTGGCCTCAAGTGATAATCCTGCCTCAGCCCCAGGGCACTGGGATTATAGGCATGAACCACTGCGCCGGCTCTATTTTTAGTTTTTAATGTTTAAAGGTATGTTTAAATACCTTTAATATTTGAAGAGAGAAAATCAGAAAAAAATACATACCATTGGTTTTTTTCATCTTTTTTCAAATAGGTCTTTTATTCAGATGAAGTCCTGGCTGAAGTGTAATATGTGAACAGATAAAAAGGTAGCTGCTCTGGTTTTGTCAGGGTAGTGGGCAGAGAACGTTCCGGAGTTCCGCTCTTTTAGCCCCAGTTCCACACTAATATCCCTCGTAACATCTGTTTGATGCTTCCTGTTGATACATCCCAAAATGGCATGGTTTTGTCTTCCTGGGAAGGGAAGGCTTATGTTAACAACTGGAAATTGGACATTGACTTGCCCAGCTCACAAGAACATTGAGACACCTGTGGCCATGGGAGGCTGGTGGAGACGTGGATGGCGAAGCTCTGCCACTGCGGCAGCATCGAGTCATGTCAGTGAGCACCTGCAGAGCGCCAGGTCCCCCCGCGGGCACTGAGCAGCGGGGCATGGCAGGGCTGTGCTAGGAGAGCCACAGGAGCTGGGGTGGGTGTCCGAGTGGACAGGAGTGTGAGGATCCGGGTCTGTGTTCTCCAGTGGTGCTCGGTGGTGATGGCAGTGTCTTCTCCGTGCTGCCCAGGGTGGCCACTGAGCCCCTGGCATGTGACTGGTGCAGCTGAGGAACAGCTTTTTAAACTTTAACTATTGTGAGTTGAAATTGCCGTATGTGGCTAACGGCTACCCTATGGGACAACTCAGATCAACTCAGATCGGAGTGAAGGCTGGTGTGACCTGGTCAGTGCGGGGAATGCAGCATGGGAGGGGAAGGGTTTTCCAGCAGCGGGATCTGTGTGCAGCGCTAGGGTGAAGGAGAGTAGCACGATCCTGTGGGTCTGGAGGGAGGGAATTTGGCTTCCCTGAACACCTCATGTTTGAACATGGGAATGGGGAGTGTGAAGCCTGGAATGTGCTTGGGGCCCGGTTACACAGGGCTTATGGGGAAGGCACAGGGGCCACCGTTACCAACTGGGCCTCCGAGGAAAGACAGGCACATCCACCTGGAGGGGCCTCGCATGGAGTTAGATTTTATCCTGAGGGTGTTGATGATTTTCTCCAGGGGTGTGATGTGACCCAATTTAAGTTCTAGAAAGGCGCTTGGGCTGCACCAGGGGATGTAGATTGGAGATGGAGTTTGGATTCAGGAAGACCAGGCGGAAGGCCACTGTAGAACCACGTGGAGGCAGGACAGCGCCCGTATTGGGAAGTGGCCGTAGGTGGCTCCTGGAGGAAGCGGGGAGAGGAGAGAGGCTCCAGAGCATAGGTGAGAGCGTGACGAGTGCGAGGAAAAGGTTCAGGGTTCTTGCTGCTTATCTAGGAGGGCGGGGGGTCATTTACTGACAGGAGATACAGGAGCGGGGCACCTTTTTGAGGCAGCGAAAGACTAAGTCTAGTGTGGTGGAGGTGTTGAGTTGCATTTGTAGGTTGAAGGCTTTGCAGGTCTGGGCCAGACATAGAGATTTGGGGACCAAAGGTGTGCTAACAGAAATAAAAGGTCTGCAAATGGATGTCACCGGGGGAGAGTAGCAGGTGAGGACAAGACGGCCTTAGCCTGAACCAGCAGAAAGGTCAGACTTTTAAGGATGGGCAAGAGAAAGGAGACCAGAGAGACTGTCAGTCAGGGCTCTTCAGAAACAGAACCAATAGCGGGTATTTCACAATCTCTCTTTCTTTTAAGAGGTGGGTCTTGCTGTGTTGACCAGGCTGGTCTCAAACTCCTGGGCTCAAGCCTTCCAAAATGCTGGAATTACAGATGTGAGCCACCACACCGGGCCACTATCTCTCTATTATCTATAAAATTTAAGAAATTGGCTTCCTTTCAGGCTGGCAAGTTCAAAATTTGTAGAAGGCTGGCAGGCTGGATACTCAGGCAGAATTCCTTCTCGGGGAAATCTTAGTTTTTGTTCTTGAGACCTTCAGTTGATTGGATGAGGTCCAACCACATTATAGAGGGTAATCTTTCCTTAATGCTGACCGCATCCACAAAATACCCTCACAGCAACACCTTGGTTAGTGTCTGGTTAAATCACTGGACACTGTGCTCTGGCCAAGTTGACACACAAAATTAACTAACTGTCACAGAAGTCAAGAAGGAGTCGCCAGAGAAGAGAAAGAAATCTCTAGAAGCTAGGGTGCCCTATTAAGTGACACTGAGAGGTCACACAGGATGAGGCTCAAGAGATAGCCCTTGGGTTCACCACACAGGGGTGAGCAGCCTCGTGAGAGAAACCTGGCAGAGGCCAAATCACAGCAGTTGCAGGCCGAAGAGGGGGTGATTAGAGGAAAGATGTGTGGGTAATCCTTGTAAGACATTTGCCATTCGTTGTTATGTCCCTTCCCATCAGGCAGCTGTTTGGAGCTGGACCTGGAGATTTGCTTGGATTTCTCCTCGGACACTGTTGGGTATCATAACAGCCCATATTTTAGACATAGGTTTGTTCACACTTTGCTGGGATTGCAATCTCTGGGTTCAGTTCGACAGTGAAAAGCTCCAGTTCCTAAGGAAGTAAAACTTTTCAAGAACACAATATAGAAATAGCAGGGGCTTCTAATAGAGCTGTCCTCTTAGCCTGTCGTGGTCGTGGGCACGGAAATAGCAGGGAGAGGGGAAGGCGTGTCTGTGAGCGGTTCTTTGCCTTGCACGCGCAGTTACAGAGGATGGCTGATAGGTGGCACTGTGTGTCTGCCAAACGGAGTTAAGAAGAGAGCCTCTTAGTATTCCAGGAATGAAAATTTTTGTTATTTTTAATACCACATTTGATATTAAGAACTTGCTGTTAATATAGATTTTATTTCCAATCTTTCTGACATAAATTTCAGGAGATTGTTGGGTCCTGTGTGGTGTTTATAATGGTGTGTGCTGTGGGATTCTTTTACCAGCTTAAAGACACGGCCTTTCCATCTGCAGAGGTGGTTTAAAATGGAGACTTTTATTTGGCATCATGAAATATACATTTATCCGGCAAGGTAAGGTTGCAGGCTATTGAGAAATCCAGTTGACATGGGGAACTGAATAAATAGACGACGGCCGACACCAGGTGGGAAGTGAAAGGTGTGCTGTGAGACAGGGTTGGAGGGAGGAGGGTGGTCAGAGGTTCACTGAAAAGAACTTAGACTCTACACATGAGTGGAGTGCATGATTTCCAATCTAAAATTCATGTTCAATATAGAAAATTTGAGATGTAAAAAACACTATTACAAAGCAGAAGTTACTCCTTTATAGTTGCTGTTTGTTTGTTTGTTTATTTATTTATTTATTTTGAGACAGAGTTTCGCTCTTGTCACCCAGGTTGGACTGCAGTGGTGCAATCTCCAGTCACTGCAACCTCTGCCTCCTGGGTTCAAGTGATTCTCCAGCCTCAGCCTCCCGAGTAGCTGGGATTACAGGCACCTGCCACCACGCCTGGCTAATTTTTGTATTTTTAGTAGAGACGGGGTTTCACCATGTTGACCAGGCTGGTCTCGAACCCCTGACCTCAGGTGATCCACCTGCCTCGGCCTCCCGAAGTGCTGGGATTACAGACGTGAGCCACCACGCCTGGTCATTGCTGTTTATGTTATTACTTCATCTTTCCCTTTTATTTTCATGAACTGTATATAGGTAGGTAGATATATCCTGTATCCCGTTATATTTATGTTCCATATGCTGTGTATTAACACCACTATGCTGTAAGCACTTTCTTAAGCGATTGAAATTCTTTAAAAACATGATTTGTAATGAGGCCTGATGCTCCATGCTGTGTCCGTTTCAGTACCAACTCTCTTTTTTGTATTTAGGTAATTTTGATACTTTTCTAGCTTAGGTCAAGATTTATTGCATTACCAGGATATGTATGCTTTACTGGCATAATCTGGCATACACAGGAGTCTGTAACTAATGGTGCTTTTTGAATCAAATGATTGTGATTTGAGAATCTGCTGGCTTGAGTGGAGCAGATATTTTCTGGCTAAAATGCTGACCTGGTTTAACCGGTTTTTGAATGTGTTTGGATTTCCAGTCACAGTTCTGAGTGGGCTGTGGGAGGTAATGACTGTGGGCTGGTGTCAGGAAAGTGTCCAGAAGACTGCTGATCGCCAGAACGTAACCCAGGAGATTTGCCGATTTCTCACATTGTGTCAAAAGTGATAAGGGATCACTTTGTTTTCTGAATTAAATGTTTTTTTAGAATCAGTCATATCGGACTTTGGCTTTTGTGGGAAGCGTTTTGAGCAGTATTATTTTTAGATTGTCGTGGTTAAGAGTATAGATAGGCTCCAGGGCCAAGCCGCGTGGGTCTCCACTTGGGCCAAGCTGCTTCCTAGCATCATGACTGCACTCATTCCCCAGCCCCTGTGTCCTCAGGTGCAGGATGGGCCAGGTGTTGCTGCTGAGAGAGCTTTCTTTCTAGACTGTTGTGTGCGATAATCTGCTTCTTTTCTATAAATAAAGGGGTTTGATTTTAAAATACTAAAATGTTATTATTTGTGACATCTTTCCTTTCTTTCTTAGAAAAAATGTTTGCTTACTCTTCCTTGTGGAAATGGATTAAGAATGCAGGCCGGCCTTCGTGGCTCATGTGTGTAATCCCAGCACTTTAGGGGGATGAGGCAGGAGGATTGCTTACGACCAAGAGCTGGAAACCAGCCTGGGTAAGATAGCAAGACCCCATCTCTACAAAAGAAAAAATTAAAAAATTAGCTGGATGTGGTAGCATGCACCTGTAGTCCCACCTACGTGGGAGACTGAGGCAGGAGTATCCCTTGAGCCTGGGAGGTGGAGGCTACAGAGAGTTAGGATCGCACCACTGCAGTTCTGCCTGGGTGGCAGAGTGAGACCTTGTCTCAAAAAAAATAAAAACCCTATTAGGCTAAATGTTTATATTTTTGAGGTACAGAACTATTAGAATAAGCACTGTTGCTTTACTTTGAGATGAGATGGAAAGAATACATTTATTGGTAATTTCACATATTTCTCTTTTTTTCTGCTTTTTCCTCACTGTGAAGGTGAAACAAGCATAGGTAATAAGAAACTAAAGCAAATGACGCCTGTAAGCCACATTTAAGCCATCAGAGTAATGATGGATAGTCACTTGAGTTTAAAAATAATAAGCTCAGACACTGTTTTAATCCTTATAAAAGACTAGTTAGAAAACCAATTTTACTTTGATGCAAACAAGCTAGCTAAAGTTAGAGAAGGGGTACTAAGAAAATGAGTGGGGACAGTCTGTTCTCTCCTGATCCCGCCCCTCAGCTGCTCTGGGGACATCTTGTGTTTAATCTCCCATCAAGACTCCTGCTGAATACATTTTAGGCATGAGAGGGAGACTCTCAACCATGTCATTTTCTCAGAGAAAATTGGATTGTGTGTTGGTAATAACAGTACCTGTCACACTGAGAAATGGTTTGTCGTGGGCATGGCTGAGAGGCTTTAGACTGACTTTGTTGTGGTTTGCTGTCTGATTTATTTCTTGTGTTTTCAAGCACCGGGAAAGGGATGCTGACAGTGTGAGGGGCTGTGAAGGCTGCGAAGTTGGGTCTAGGGCGTCTTCCTTTTCCTTGATAAAGCAACTTTTCTGTTTAGAATGGAAATAACCCTTCCATTAAAGTTTTTCCATTTAATCTGGGCGAGGGGGGAGGTATTGCTTTTGTAGTTGAGTGTTAAGAAAGGTTTTCCTTGGTTTCAGTTACTATAACACTTAATTTTTGATTTTCTGTTTGTCATGTGCAACGTGGTTGTTGATGGTAAGAATGGGTTCAAATGGACTAAGGATCTAGAACCAGAAATACCATTTGACCCAGCAATCCCGTTACTGGATATATACCCAGAGGACTATAAATCATTCTGCTGTAAAGACACATGCACACGTATGTTTATTGCAGCACTGTTCACAATAGCAAAGACTTGGAACCAACCCAAATGGCTATCAATGATAGACTGGATAAAGAAAATGTGGTCATATACACCATGGAATACTATGAAGCCATAAACAAGGATGAGTTCATGTCCTTTGCAGGGACGTGGATGAAGCTGGAAACCATCATTCTCAGCAAACTAACACAAGAACAGAAAACCAAACACTGCATGTTCTCTCTCATAAGTGGGAGTTGTACAATGAGAAGACACGGACACAGGGAGGGGAACATCACACACCAGGGCCTGTTGGTGGGTCTCTTAGGAGAGGGGAGAGCATTAGGAGAAATATCTAATGTAGATGACGGGTTGATGGGTGCAGCAAACCACCGTGGCACGTGTATGTATACCTGCGTAACAAACCTGCATGTTCGGCACAGGTACCCCAGAATGGAAGCATAATAATAATTTAAAAAGTAGTAACGCTTCCTCCATTTCCCACTGCATCGGACGTGGAGGTGTTTACAGCCACAGCGCACTTTTTGCTCTATTAGGAGATGGCAAGTCTTTTGACCTTGACTGGCCCTCAAGGCCAGGGTTCCACCTCACTGCTTCAGAGTTGCTTTCTGTTTGTCCTGGGGAGACATGCTGTGTTGATGGTGTTGTGTTCTGCTGCGGAGGGGAGTCCACGTTATAAGAGGCTTGTTGTTGGATTTTGAAGTATATCCAGAGGAGGGTCCCCAGAACAGCAAGAGGTCCTGAAAAGATGGCCTGTGAGAAATGGTTGAGGGAAGCAGCATTGTTTGACTGGCGACCCGGCAGGGAGCATGAGGCTGTCTTGGGACACGTGATGGGCAGCTGGCTGGATGGTGAGCAGTGCTGAGGAAGGAGAGAAACCAGGGCCAAGTGGGTGGCAGATTTCAGCTCAGCACAGGGAGAGCTACTTTACAAATTGGTCTATACAAGGTGGGGTCCGAATTCTGTGACACGGGAAGGGAGGCTGTGTGGACTGGTGGTTAGAGTGCTGTGCTGAGTGCATGGGCTGCGGGGGGTGGTGCCCCCGTGTGGTGAGTGTGTGGATCCTGCATAGTGGTGAGCATGAGGTCTGCAGGTGTGGATGCCACATGGCCGTGAACTTCTAGACTCCCAGGTGTGTGTGCTGCCCTGCCTACCGCTTGTTCAGTTGTGTGACTTTGGCAGGTTACTCGATTTCACTGTGCCTCAGCGTCCTTCTCGGCAGAATGGGGATGGGACTAGTACCTGCTTTATCCCATTTTTGGCGAGGTGAAAGGAGTTGGTGTGTGGAATTGCCTTCAGCTGTGTCAGGCAGTGAGTAGGCACTGTCATTGTGTTCCATGAAACGACTTCAAGTGATACTCTGAAATGGCGCTCCACATCCAGGCCAGGGCAGCAGATTCCTCACCTGCTGCGGCCTCTAGCCGACTGACTTTTCTATTTTTAAAGGTCCCAGGGATTTTGCCTGGTTTTCTTTGCTTTTTTGCCCCTGGCAACTGCTGCCTTTTGGGACTCCTACACGTCTTGGGTTAGCTGCAGAGTGGCACACCACTTCCCCAGTGGCCCTCTTTGCTGGTGCGCACGCATCTTTGGTTTTACTGCTCAGCGCTAACTAGGGCAGGGTTTCTTAGCCTTGGTGCTATTGACATTTTCATCGTAGGATGTTTAGCATCATCTCTGGCTTCTCCCCACAAAGTGCCAGTAGCACCTTCCCACCCCCACCCAGTCCTGGCAATCAAAATCGTCTCCACATGTTGCTTAATGTCCCCTGGAGGCACAATTGTCCCTGATTGAGAACCCGTGCACTAGGGAGAAACGTTAGGAGGTTACTAGAGTCCAAGGACTTAATCAGAAATTGTCAGTTATTGTTTCTAGTTCTAGAGTTACTTGCTGGAGTCTTTTTTCCTTTACCGACCCCCCTTTATTCCAGAGGGGAGAGCGAATGAAATGCTCCTCGTTCATTCCACGATGGCTGTGGAGGGTCCCTGCTTACCGAGCGTTGTGTGTAGTGGTGGCTTCAGGGAGGAGTGGACAGACAGGGTGTAGACCTGACCCTGCTCAAGCCTCTGCATGGCCCAGGGCAGAGAGGGCCAAACAAGGGAACCCACTGTGCTTGTCGCCGTCCTGCCTTCCCTGGGCCGGTGCTGATGTCATTACCCTCTAATTTCCCCCCAGACCTGCCAGCGGCCTGGTGATGTCGTCTCAGATGAGGGCGTGAGAGCTCACGGGTGAGGGGGTTTGCTGCTTGCTTCAGGCCCCAGCACCAGACAGTGGAGGGAAGTGTGAGGCCTTTGGGCATCCCCACCTGGCTCCAGGGAGCAGGCTGGGTCAGGTTGTGAAGGGCTCCAAACGCCCTGTCAGGAAAACCGGGTTTGGGGCCAGTACTGCTTCGTTGTCTTAAACGCTTGTCTTCTGTCGGGCCCTGCTCTCATCTGGTGTTCCTGTCAGGCTGACAGTTCGATAGAGCCTATCACTTAGCACTTGTATGTTCCTTTTAGACTGTATTCCACCCTCTACTGTCGCTCTGGCAGGTCCCCCTTGTCCCCTGAAACTTCTGCCGTTGGCAGCGGGGCGCGGGGAAAGAGTTGCATCCGGGAGTCAGCCCCATGGGTGGTGTGGGACAGCTTAGGGTGAGGGGTTCAGGGGCTGCTGAAGTACAAGCCAGTCCCTTGACCTTGTCCTTGGGAGGTGCCGTCTGGGGCAGGTCTGCTCTGGCCTGCCTCCCTCAGGACGTGCCCACACAGGGACCTTCTAACCCGGAGGCTGTCGTTCTGTGCATAGAGCTAAAGTTCAGTTCAGTAATTCTAGGCTGAAGCTCAACGTGACGAAAACGAGAGTACTTTGCAGCATTAATTTAGAAACAGTATCTGGGCAGAGCTAGTGGAAGACTTGTAGGACGGCAGCCTGCCTGTGCAGGAAGCGTGTGCAGGAGACCTCACCAACTCTGCGTTCTTACGGATCCGGAACCCACTGTGCGTGCCACATCCGTGTAGACAGTGGACGTGGGGATGTCTGCTGGGAGTTGTTGTGTTCCAAAGCTCAGGCAGGAGCAAAACATGAGATTTAAACCTGTTATTTGGCCTGGGGCACAGAAGCTCTCGCCTTCTCCCGGAGTTCTCTCTAAAGTGTGTCTGTGTGAAAGGGGACATTTGCCAGTGGGGAGGAGTTGGGTTGGAGGGTGGGGACGACAGGAGTGTATTCAGAGGGCGGAAGGAACAGGGTGGACAGTTACTTTGGTAACAGATCAAGGGTTGTTCATTCTTCAATACTAAAGGGTTTGTTGAGTTTACATGAGAATTTCTCAACACAAAGCACGACGTGGAACTAGGGTGGGAGCTGGAGTTTGGTTTTAGGAAATGTCTCGAAGTATAGTGCGTATTGTTTTCCTGTTGTCCATAGCAACTATGGGGGATTAAATGTTAAAAATGTTAAAATAAAATTGGGCGACTTGGCTCAATCTTACATCCTCACACAGTTACAGAACATTGAGAAATGAAGAGTTAGAGACTGTACACATTGGCTAAATGTGCCCCCTCTTTAGGGCGTCTTTCTTCTCATTTAAGTCCCTGATGCCACCTTTTCAGCAAGGCCATTCCTGGCGTCTCAACTCAGAGTGACCCGTTGCCGTCACTTTCTCTTATGTTGCTCTGTTTTTAAAAGTTCGACTTTGAGATGTAATTTATATAGAGTCACATGAACCCATTTTAAGTGTATGGTTTGAAAAGAAAGTTTACATACTTAGGTGATAATCACCACAGTTAAGGTACAGCGGGGAACCATGGCTGGCGGGAGTTCCTCGGCCTCTGCTCCAGGAAGGCGTCCATCTGCGGGATTTGACTTTCCAGAGTTTCGTATACAGGAGTCCCTTCTTATCCGTGGGGCATGTGTCCCAAGACCCCCAGTGGATGGCTGAAACTGTGGGTGGTGCCACACCCTCTGTGTACGATCTTTTTTTCCTGTGCATACATACTTTTCATAAAGTTTACAAATTAGGTACAGTAAGAGATTAGCAGCAATAACTAATAATACGGATCAGTTACAACAGTGTGTCAGCATCACCACTCTTGTGCTGTGGGGTTCTTATTAAATAAAGTGAGGGTCACCTGAACTCAAGCACTGTGATGGTGCGGTAGTCGGTCTGATCACCAGGGTGGCTACTGAGTGACTCAGGGCGGGTGGCATGGACATGCTGGACAAAGGGAAGACTCGTGCCCTAAGCGGGACACAGTGGGACAGCTCGAGATTTCATCATGCTTCTCAGCATGGTGTGCAGCTTAAAACTTAACAAAGTGTTTTTTTCTGGAATTTTCCGTTTAATCTTTTCAGACTGTGGTTGACCACGGGTAACTGACACCTTGCAGCGTGAGCCACAGATAATGGGGGGCTGCTGGAAATGGAGTGTTCCACGTATTCTCTGTTTCCGGCTTCCTTCACTCAGCTGGTGCTTTTGAGGTGTGCGTGTCATTTGTCCCTTTGTACTGCTGGGAGCGCCTCAGCGAGCAGCTGTGCTGCAAGTCAGCCGTACCCTGCTGGCGGACATTGAGTTGTTTCCAGTCTTGGCTATTACAAAAAACCCTGCTATGAACATTGGAAATATACTCAGCGTCTGCTGGATATGTTTCATTCTCCTTGGGAAATACCTGGGAGTGCAGTCGCTTTGTGGTATGGTAAGTATACATCGTTTTCACTTTGTGAAAATTGCCCGACTTTTTCCAAAGTACTTACAGCATCTACCCTCCCATCAGCAACGCACAAGAGTTGCAGTTGTTCGTCTTTACCCAAACTTGGTGTGTGGTGGATTTAAGCTGTATGATCCTGATGACAAATGTTGTTGATTGTCTTTTCCTGTACTTAGCGGTCATTTGTATATTTTCTTTTGTGAAATGTCCGTTTGAATCTTTTGCCCATTTTTAACTGATTTGTTTATTGAGTGACAACTCAATAATGAGAGTTCTTCAGATATCCTGGATACAAATCCTTTGTCAGATTTATGTGTTGCAGATTTTTTTTCTAGTCTGTGGCTTGTCTTTTCATTTTCTTAGTGGTGGTTTTTGAAGAACAAATGTATGGAACCCCATTTATCAACTTTTTTCTTTTATGGTTCATGCTTTTTTATGTGCTAAGAAATTTTTGCCTGCCACAAAATTACGAAGTTTTTAAAAAATGGTTTTTAAAAGAAATTTTGTACTCTTAGCCCTTACATTTAAACCAGTGATAAATTTTGAGTTAATTTGTGTATATGAAATGAGAAAGTAAATAAATGTTTATCCTCTCACCCATGGATATAAATTATTCCCACATCATTTGTTGAAAAAGACTATTCTTTCCCTATTGAAGTATCTGGGTGACTTGGTGTAAAATCATTTGCCCACACATGCATAGCACTGTTTGTATGGTTATATGAATAAATGAAAGAAATGAATTTATATAATATCTTTGAAGGCAACTCAAGATCATGTAATGCTTCTCAAGTATTATAATGAACATTTATTTTCATACCCTAGTGAATAATTTTAATTAAAAAACCTATTACAGAGACATGACAAGTAATTGCACAGTCTGACCCTGCACTGGACTCTGGACTGGAGAGAAAAAAAAATGTCATGAAGAATATTAATAAATCCAGTGGCAAGATGGGAATAGGAACAGTAGATTAAAGTTTTGTATTAATGTTAAGTTTATGAAGTTGGCAGTTGTACTGTGGTAACATGAAAGAATGCTCTCAGTTTTAGTAAATACACACTAAAGTATTTAGTAGTAAAGGGCCATGAGGTATGTAAGTTACGCTCAGATGTTCCCCGGCCCCAGATGTGTGTGCGTGTGGGAGGGGACAGAATAAATGCATGCAAATGATAAATAAAAACACTCTACCATAAATGTTAACAGTAGGTGACTCTGAATAAAGAATGTATCACTTTTGCTAAGCTTGAAATTCTTTCTAAATTAAAAAATTATTTTATTTATTTTTATTTTTTTGAGACGGAGTTTCACTCCTGTTTTCCAGGCTGGAGTGTAATGGTGCAATCTTGGCTCACTGCAACCTCCGCCTCCCGGGTTCAAGCGATTCTCCTGCCTCAGCCTCCCAAGTAGCTGGGATTATAGGTGCACACCACCACGCCCAGCTAATTTTTGTATTTTTAGTAGAGATGGGGTTTCACCATGTTGGCCAGCCTGGTCTCCAACTCCTGACCTCAGGTGATCTGGCCGCCTTGGCCTGCCAAAGTGCTGGGATTATAGGCATGAGCCATCACTCCAGACCTAAAAAAGTTTTTTTTAATAAAATGTTTTTTAAAAAAATCTATTACATTAATTTGTTGACTTAATATTTGCCTTTTACATGGAAGTAGAATTTAAACGTATTAAAATAGCCATTAATAGTGATTTAAAAAATCTAGGTTGTTAGGCTTACGTTTATTTGAAATAGAAATTTCTCTGAAAACTAAATGGCCATTCTAGATGTAACGATCATTTACCATTTCAAAAAAAAAAGTTTTATGATGATGTCTTGTGTTACAAATTCTCTCTTAGTGTCTGAAATCCAGCTCTCAGTTTTGCCGGGTAAACTGGCCTGTTTGAAGTTTTCTGAGGATACATTTTCTCTCTCACTATCTTTTTGGTCGCCTAGTTTGATTACAGCGGTAAAAGTTATTACGGAGCCCTCTGCACGAGAGCCCGTGTATGTCTTTAAAGGGTGGAATTACTGTTCATTTGAGGTATCACTCCAAGGATTTAATGTGAATCTACTTGTATTTGTGAAGTCCTCTTTTGTATTTGGTCTATTTTCTACCACAACGAAGTCAACAGAACAAGCTAGGATGCAGATTATCTACTTCTAGGCCAGAAATCTGAGAGGATTTAGAGGAAATCGGTACAACCAGTGAGCTCTCATACAGCGGTTGACCTGGTTGGTGAGACCGTCTTGTCCACGTGCCATGGCCAAGTGGGACCCATTGCTGTCTTATCCACTGCTTGCAACTTTGAGTGTCTTAATTGACTCGGTTTAGGGACTTTTGTTTTCTTCAACTTGTCTTTGCTTTGAAGTTTTAATATACATTTATATACAGTATATGCTGGGTAATATGATATACATTATAACCTGGATTCAGAGCACCCCTCAGTTAGTGTTTTCATTTTTTGCCCTTTTTCTGTCTCTCCTGTTCCACATTCGTCTCATTTGCTGAGTACTTTCTGAGCTCATGATGTTCCTTTCCGAGTTTCCTAACTTCTCCAGAAGCACCTTGACAGCACAGGTCATCCCGAATCTTGCAGTATTCGTGCAGTGTTGTCTTCAGGTTTTATTTGTTGCCTAGTTTTAGAGTTCACTATCTGTGGCCACGCTAATCGTGCCCATGCAGAGTGCCGACCACAAGGAGCTCTATTCCGTGCTGAGCTGGACTCTTGGAGCTCAAGTGACGTTTCATGGTGAGGAGGCAGGGATTCTGAATTGCAGAGGAGCAGCGCGAATGAGGGCTCTTTGGCCCTTGCCTATTGCTGGTTTGTGACTTCCCCTCACAGAATCTCTTGAAATGGATGCCACTCCTGAAGTGACTTGGCTCTGTTTTAGGGGCCTACTCGTGCGGTGGTGTGTGCAGCTCTCCCGGCCCTCGGGGAAAGGGGAGTACAGGGATGCCTGTGGGACGATCTGCCATCGGCCAGGGCCCTGCCTGCCTTAGCCCCGCTGAGAGCTCAGCATAGTTTCCACCTGCAGCTGTCTTCCTGGGCGTTTTCTTAAGTGAAAATAAAGATTCAGCCATGAAATGATTTTTGTTTTATTTATTTATTTTTAATGTAAGAAACAAATAGAATTGCTTTTTAGAAGACAAAACTGAAATGAAGCATTGAAAACATTCACGATTGTTATGAAGATGCAGATCCTCAGAATGAAAAAGTGTGTGTTTTAAAGTTCCCTGTTTACATTTCTGAACTTTTAGGAATCTCTAGGTTTGGGAGGTTGAGGCATCTTCTTCAGGCCTCACAGTGAGCCCTGGCGCCCGGGCTGCGGTCCGCGGTGAACCCCGGCGCCCGGGCTGCGGTCCTCGGTGAACCCCGGCGCCCGGGCTGCGGTCCGCTCCGCAGGGCTCTCTGTGATGTTTTCTTTGTGTTTGTAGCTCAGTGTCTTTAACGCAGTAACTGCCTGCTGAATGCAGTGGGATGTTTGCTGCTGATCACAGGGACGTTTAGGCTGTTGAGGTTTGTCCTTCAGTTACTGAAGGAAGAAAGGAATTCAGAATGAGGACCCAGCATCCTTTCATAAACTTAGGGAATGATTAACTGTATTTTGCCTGAAGATCATGCAAGCCCACACCCCTGCCCCTCCTGCCTGCTTGCCTTCTAGTGTGGAAAATTTGAAGCAGGCAGGAAAGTATATCCAATATACAAGGATGAAGTAGCTGAAGGAGTCTGGGTGAGGAGAAGTGAGGGTGGCAGAATAGTGCAGCAGGATGGGACGAGGACAGAGCCCATGTGCACCATTCTGTGGTCGTGCCCAGCTACGGGAGAGGCCCCTCGTGGCTCTCAGCTTCTCAGCAGCTGGGGAAAGATGGGAACCCAGTCTGTAATGGCAGGCACAGGGGACATATGATTAAGGCCAGTGAGTTTTCCTAAGAGGCCCAGCTTTTTCTGACACTGAGATCTGAGAGAAATTTCTTCGTTAGACCCTCACTAAGAATATGTCCTCCACCCATCCCTACAGTGGATAATGAAATGGATTTCCTCCTGCTGGGTCTTCTCATGGCTCGTGGTGAAGTTCAGAGGGGAAACAGTCTTGTGAGTGAATAATGAAAGAACGCCAAGCAGACAGGGAGCATTCCCCTGGGACTTTTGGATCCAGTGATAGAATTTAGAAGACTCAGAGGTGTGAATGGACTGTGTATCCCTCAGATTATCCTTCAAAATAACAATGGCCCAGAATTTGGAGTTGAGGCAGCAGGTGTGCCCACGGTGCTGTGTCGGCCATTGGGTGTTACAGTGAGAAGCGGACCCGTGTGTTCGACAGTTGTCTGAGGGAAGGATAAGCTCACCAAGTCCAGAGTGACAGTCAAGAAACCTGGCCCCGTGGCCCCTCTCCTCACTGCGGTGGGCCAAGAGAAAGCTCTCAGGCAGCCCGGGCTTCCTTGGGATACTGTTTGGGATCGCCTGACAGTGTCCCAAGGAACTGTTCCCAAGACTGCAGCATTCCCTGACAGAGAGCGAGGCTGTAGGAATCTTAGCCTGGAGAAGTTTTAAAGGAGTTGTCTGCAGTGGGCTTTAAAAAAGTAAATGGCATCCTGGCTAACATGGTGAAACCCTGTCTCTACTAAAAATACAAAAAAATTAGCCAGGTGTGGGTGGCGGGCGCCTGTAGTCCCAGCTACTCAGGAGGCTGAGGCAGGAGAATGACGTGAACCCGGGAGGCGGAGCTTGCAGTGAGCCGAGATCTCGTCATTGCACTCCAGCCTGGGTGACGGAGTGAGACTCCATCTCAAAAAAAAAAAACAAAAACCACAAAACAAAAACAAAAAACAAAACAGTAAATGAAAAACAATAGCAAAAGAACAAAAAAATCACAAAACCTCAGCAAAAGCACTCTTAGAAATGTCTAATTCCAAGCACTGACCCATCCTTGTTCTTCCCCAGTCCTCACTTAATTCTTAATTGGATATAAGCCAGGGTCTGTCTCTCCAGGAAATCATCGGCGAGCGTGGCCAGTCATGAGAGAGCAGGACCAGGGATCAGCTGAGGCTTATTCTAAGATGAGATGATCAAAATATCAAGAATGCTTCTAAGTTATGATTCTTGATATTATGGCAACAAGGAATGCCGTGTGTCTGAAAGAGCCACCAGGCCAGGAGACCTGTCTGAAGGAAGCCAGGGATCAGAATATACCCGTTTATGTGATTTCAAGCTGCCACCCCGTCTGTCAGGGACTTGTTCCTGCCAGTCCTCCCCTTTTGGTGACCTCTTACCTGAGCGTTGGTAACCAGGGGCTCCCCTGAGTTTGGCATTTCCATAGCTGCAGCTGTGGTTGATGGTCCCTAGACTCTGACAGGAGCCAGGCGC
>NW_012102765.1:598933-599704 GCF_000951045.1 Mandrillus leucophaeus | reverse complement strand
GGTGGAAGGCCAGATCACTGGTGGCTTCCCATGGCTTCTGCCCCCTTTCATTCTTTCTGCTCTGACTTCACTATCTAATTCTGAGTCCACGTGGGTGCTGTCACAGCAGTTCTAGGAGTTGGCACGAGAGAAAAATGATCCCTTTGCACTCAATGCTGGGTGTCTTTCCCCAGAACAGCAGTAAGCAGGAACGGACTACTCTCATATCATATAACTTAGAACCTGGGTTGCTAGGGACAGAAAAGTGCATTTTTTTTTTTCTCTGTACTGATTCCTTGTGACTTCTGCTTACCTGTAAACTTGGTGAGGGACTCACTGTTCACGCACCCAGAGCTGACTGGGAGGAGTGCCTGAAAGAGAACTCTGCAGTTGCTCAGGAACTCGGGAAGAGCTAACATATTTAGACGATTAAAGGAAATAGGGCTTTTTGACTCCTTGAAGGATTAATTTCATTATGTAGTTTTCATATAAGGTGTTTTCTCTAAGAAAGTGCAACCAGGAGATACACTGGTCCCCCTTGCCAGTGGGTGATATGATTGAAGACCCCAGTGGGTGCCTGAAACTGCAGATAGTACCAAATCCTATATATACTGTGTTTTTTCTTGTACATACATACCTATGATAAAGTTTAATTTAGAAATTAGGCTCAGTAAGAGACTTCTGAACAGCAGTAACTAATAGAATAATTATTGTAATAATATACTGTAGGAAAAGTTACATAAATGTGGTCTCTCTGTCTAAAAATATCACCCTTCCTCATCTTGTGAGGAC
>NW_012102765.1:592411-595958 GCF_000951045.1 Mandrillus leucophaeus | reverse complement strand
CCTGAGCGTTGGTAACCAGGGGCTCCCCTGAGTTTGGCATTTCCATAGCTGCAGCTGTGGTTGATGGTCCCTAGACTCTGACAGGAGCCAGGCGCGCTCAGGTTGGTCAAGAGAGATTTCTCCACAGGGTGACAGAGGACAACAGTGATTATTCATCATGCCGATCCTGGGACAGGAGGTTGGCTTGAAAACTAGACTGAAAATGGGTCAAGAAGGCAGGTGCCCAGTGACCTCGTGGTCTCCCTGTGGCGAGGGGCGTCGGGGTTGCCTCTCGAGAAATGGATGTGACGGCGGTTTCCTCGGTTGGCCACGCCCACAGAGTTTTAAGAAAGCAAAGTGTGTAGCAGTGAAACCCCCAGATGAGGACAGACTGCAGAGTTCCCGGGGCAGAAAACCATTGCCAGGTATTTTATTCAGTGTGTTCATGATCAAGTCGTCTCCGTAAGGCATGGGTACCCCTTAGAGTGTCTGCAGTGTTCAGGGCTGTTCCCTGTGAGTAGAAGTGTGGGGTAGACACCAAGGAATGGGGCGCAGTGTGGGCTCCAGGGGATCTCTCACCGCCGCAGAGAGTCCTGGAAGGGTGGCCTCAGGACCACCCCAGTTCCTGGCCCTGAAGGCCAAGCCCAGATCCTCCCTTAACAATATATTAGCCTTGACCTTCTCGAAGCTGATAACAAAATATTGTGGCACAGTTTTATGAGATCACAGTTTTGTGAGGCTCTGTCCCTGGCCAAGCCACTGTAGAAGCTTTAGCCCAGGGGTGTCCAGCCTTTTGGCGTCCCTGGGCCACATCAGAAGAAGAAGAAACTCTTGGGCCACACATAGAATACACTAACACTAATAGCTGACGAGTGAAGAAAAAGGTCCTGTGCATCACGTTTTTGGTATTTGCCACCACAGATGAGCAAAACCATTGTTGCATTGAAAGGGCTGGACATGGCTCCTTCAGCTCCTGACAGCCTTTCGCCTTAGCGACTGGAGCAGCTACAGCATGTTAGGTGATTTATCAAACATCTGCTGCTGGCAGGTAACTGGAGGTGAAATTTCTCTCTACAGACACTCAGGGTGGAATTGGAGCAGAATCCAGGTGGAAGATGAGGTCACTGGTGGCTTCTCCAGGTAGAAGAGCAGGTCACTGGTGGCACTCCCAGGTGGAAGGCCAGATCACTGGTCACTTCTCCAGGTGGAAGGCCAGATCACTGGTCACTTCTCCTGGTGGAAGGCCAGATCACTGGTGGCTTCCCATGGCTTCTGCCCCCTTTCATTCTTTCTGCTCTGACTTCACTATCTAATTCTGAGTCCACGTGGGTGCTGTCACAGCAGTTCTAGGAGTTGGCACGAGAGAAAAATGATCCCTTTGCACTCAATGCTGGGTGTCTTTCCCCAGAACAGCAGTAAGCAGGAACGGACTACTCTCATATCATATAACTTAGAACCTGGGTTGCTAGGGACAGAAAAGTGCATTTTTTTTTTTCTCTGTACTGATTCCTTGTGACTTCTGCTTACCTGTAAACTTGGTGAGGGACTCACTGTTCACGCACCCAGAGCTGACTGGGAGGAGTGCCTGAAAGAGAACTCTGCAGTTGCTCAGGAACTCGGGAAGAGCTAACATATTTAGACGATTAAAGGAAATAGGGCTTTTTGACTCCTTGAAGGATTAATTTCATTATGTAGTTTTCATATAAGGTGTTTTCTCTAAGAAAGTGCAACCAGGAGATACACTGGTCCCCCTTGCCAGTGGGTGATATGATTGAAGACCCCAGTGGGTGCCTGAAACTGCAGATAGTACCAAATCCTATATATACTGTGTTTTTTCTTGTACATACATACCTATGATAAAGTTTAATTTAGAAATTAGGCTCAGTAAGAGACTTCTGAACAGCAGTAACTAATAGAATAATTATTGTAATAATATACTGTAGGAAAAGTTACATAAATGTGGTCTCTCTGTCTAAAAATATCACCCTTCCTCATCTTGTGAGGACGTGAGATGACGCAGTGCCCTGTGGTGAGAGGCGAGAGGTGAGTGATGTAAGTTAGGCCACTGTGGCCTCTGACATACACCAGAAGAGGACCGGCTGCTTGGGTGACCTGGGCCATCGAGCCATGAGGATGTCAGTGGCTGCAGGTCAGGAGCAGACGGTGTGGATGACTGACAGGCAGGCAGGGTGACAATGCGGAGATGCTGGACAGAGGACTGGTTCAGGTTCTGGGCAGGCGGAGCGGGACAGGCGAGTTCTTCCCCTTCCTCTGCCCCCCACCGAGCTTCTGGGGTGGCCACCGAGCGAGTCTTGGCACTGGAGGGCAGTGCTGGCTGGGTGGCTCGTCTGAGAATGTTCCTTCTGGTAACTCGGATGCTTTCTTCCCAAGATCGTCCTTCTGAGAAGCTCCAAGCACCCATTAGAAGACGTTCCCCCGGTGATGGTTAAGGCGGAGCAGCGGGAGAGCCAGTGTTGTTTTGGCTCAAGTCAGCTGGACAGTTTCTGTTATTTGTTTTGGCTTCCTGGTCCATGTGAGGGGTTGGCAGGGGGGGCCTGAGAATCGCCTTGTTTTTGCTTTGCTGTAACTGAGGAAAGGATTAAGGAGCCATCTGTGGCACATGGTTGTTGCCATAAAAAAAAAAAACTACACTTTTCCAATAGCGTTAAGTTCGCTTCTGTTCACGTCTTTCATAGGGCAGGTGTGTCATGCCCACAAGCGATTGGACCTGTGGGAGTTCTGTTGTGGGTGGTTCCCGGAACTACGGGCGGGCGATTTCACCCAAGGCTCCCTCTGCTTTGTGTCTTGTAGAATGTCGTTCTCTCAGGAGGCTCCACCATGTTCAGGGATTTCGGACGCCGACTACAGAGGGATTTGAAGAGAGTGGTGGATGCTAGGCTGAGGCTCAGCGAGGAGCTCAGCGGCGGGAGGATCAAGGTAGGAGCCAGGGGCCTCCACGTGGTGCCTGGGGCTTCTGCGCCAGGCCTGACTCGGGCCCTCCTGACACAGAGCCGAAGGAGCTTGTCTGGGCCGCGTGAAATCAAAACAAGTGTGCCTCGCTTTCTGAGCTGCGTTTTGACATGACCGCGGAGGTTTGCTGCCTGAGGTCCTTCCAGGCTGGTGGTTCAGACCGATGGTCCTGACGACACAGCAATGGCAGCTTCACACTCTCCCTGACCATACCTGCCGGCAGTTTCCTTTTGTGTCGTAGAGATCAGGCATGGGGTGTAATGACCAGTGTCCCAAGGAGATGGGACTGATGTACGGTGAGGATCTCTCATTTCCTTCGGAAACGTTCTCGTTAAATGAAAATAACTAACGTTAGCAGGGAGTTACAAGGCGTTTCTCCAAGATAGTAGTTCTTAAGTAGCTGGTGATCACTGTGGGCTTCTAACCAAGAGTGGGCTTCGATAGCGGCAGTGGGCGCAAGGAAGAGCGCGCACGAGTCCACTGTTGGAAAAGCACAGTTTCCTTTTCTTTTCTTTTTTTTTTTTGGAGACAGAGTCTCACTCTGCCGCCCAGGCTGGAGTGCAGTGTCGAGATCTCGGCCCACCGCAAGCTCCGCCTC
>NW_012102765.1:574232-591380 GCF_000951045.1 Mandrillus leucophaeus | reverse complement strand
CCATGTTGGCCAGGCTGGTCTTGAACTCCTAACCTCAGGTGATCCACCCCCCCCCTCCCGCTTAGCCTCGCAAAGTGCTGGGATTACAGGCCTGAGCCTCTGCGCCCGGCCCAATATAAACACTATGGTCTTAATAATCACACAACACATTTATCACTTACCATTGCTAATTAGGGGTTACAGATAACATGGTAAGTGGAATCCAAAAATAATCTAAGCAAATCCTGCATTAATCATTAATTTCAGTGACTTTTCCAAATAATTCTTACTTTTCCCCTCAAATCTGTGAACAGCTCACACGTTGGTGGTAGGGGGTCTGTGAACAGCTTACACATTATCACACGTTGTTAGTGGGGGAGCAGCATTTGGTTGGTCCTGAGAAGATAGAGGCTGATGAAATTTCTAAAAAGTGAAATGCCCCCCATTGAGTAGTTCCGTACATCAGAGAGGTAAAACCTTGCAGCAGTGGTCCCGTGAGGGAGGGTGGAGGCCGGGATGAGGAGAGTGTCTTGCCTGCTTGGTAGCTTGACTTTCTTCTGAAATGTGTGTCTTTCTTCCGCCTGTTGCCTCTCGTAGCCCGAGTTCTTTCAGGTCTGCCACACCAAGAAGGACTATGAAGAGTACGGGCCCAGCATCTGCCGCCACAACCCCGTCTTCGGAGTCATGTCCTAGTGTCTGCCTGAAAGCGTCGTTCAATGGTGTCACGTTGGGGAACAAGTGTCCTTCAGAACCCAGAGAAGGCCGCCGTTCTGTAAATAGCGACGTCGGTGTTGCTGCCCAGCAGCGTGCTTGCATTGCCGGTGCATGAGGCGCGGCGCGGGCCCTTCAGTAAAAGCCATTATCCGTGTGCGACCGCTGTCTGCCAGCCTCCTCCCTCACCCGCCCTCCTCTCCCTCGCTCTCCCGCCTCCTCCTCCTCTTCCGAGCTGCTAGCTGACAAATACAATTCTGAAGGAATCCAAATGTGACTTTGAAAATTGTTAGAGAAAACAACATTAGAAAATGGCGCAAAATCATTCTGCCCCGGGAGAGAATGTGGGGGTGCAAACCCTTTTCCTCCCAGCCTATTTTTGTAAATAAAATGTTTAAACTTGAAATACAAATCGATGTTTATATTTCCTATCATTTTGTATTTTATGGTATTTGGTACAACTGGCTGATACTAAGCACGAATAGATATTGATGTCATGGAGTGCTGTGATCCAGAGTTTTTAATTGTGAGGCATGTTCTGATATGTTTATAGGCAAACAAATAAAACAGCAAACTTTTTTGCCACATGTTTGCTAGAAAATGATTATACTTTATTGGAGTGACATGAAGTTTGAACACTAAACAGTATTGTATGAGAATTACTACAGACCTTGTATGTTTTAGTTTTTTTTGTTTGAACTTTCTGGAACTGTTTTATAGAAGATGATGGTTTGTTGTCGGTGAGTGTTGGATGAAATACTTCCTTGCACCATTGTAATAAAAGCTGTTAGCATATTTATAAATATCTTTCTGCTGTAGTGTGGTGGTCTGTTGTTTTTCTCCCTGTCGCTGTGCTTCTTTTAAAGAATATTGACATTGTTTTACATCATTGGCGGATTTGATTAATACCCAGCTTGTGGGAGGAAATGTCTTTTTCTGAATGGTGTGGGCTGCCTGCCCTGCAGTGGCCAGTCCATCGCTGGGGTATCGTGGGTCTGGATAACCCGTCAGAGATGGTTTTGGCATCTGGGGTATAGTGGGAAGGAGCGACTAATGATTTCTGATATTCTTTCCTAGAAATTCAGGATTCATGACTGTAAGCTTTCAGTAACTACTCTGATGTTTGCTGAATGGATTGTTGGCTTGAAAGGTAATTTGCTCAATTAATAGATTTAGGTTTATTTCGCTCTTCATATAATTCTTATGTTACTTTAAAAATTGCTATTTATGGTATTTCTTCTAAGTTGTGAAGTGTGTTTTTTTTTTGTTCTGTTTTAAAATTTTTTCCTTACTTCCACTCTCAAAGGAGGTGAATGAAGTATGTTTTGTTCTCAGAAAATTTGCCTTCATAAAGAAGCGTAGCCAGGTGCAGTGGTGTGCCCCTGTGGTCCCAGCTCCTCAGAAGGCTGAGGCAGGAGGATCACTTGAGTCCAGCAAGTCAAGACTGCAGTAAGCTAGGATTGGGCCACTGTATTCCGGCCTGGGCGACAGAGTGAGACCCCATGTCTTAAATAAAACAAAAACAAGAATAACAACACAAAAATGTGATGTTATTATTTGAGTTTAGAAATAAGTTTAATATTGAACTCAGTATGGTGAAATCTGAGTTTACCAAGCCTCAGCTGCCCAAATCTCTGATATTGTCACTGTGCTCGACCCTCAGTCTCCCCAGTCAAGAGTCTCGTACCACCTGCTTCTCTCCTGATCCAAAGTGTCTCTCTGCATTCCCTTGGAGATTTGCTGCTTCTCGGGATTGCTGTACCATTGGCTTCTCATGATCTTCCAGCCGTTTTATTGCATCATATTCCCGGTTGGTCTGCCTGCCTTCAGTCACACCTTTGCACCCTGAACATGGTAGCAAGAGCCATTCATTCCTTCTAACGCCATTTTCCTCTTAGTTCTATGCCATTCAGGGACCTACCTGATACTCCCACCTTCACCCTGCCCCGTCCGGTTCAGCATGCTTTGCACATCTCACAGTGCGCACTGTCATTCCCACCTCTGCCCTGCATCTGGGCATTGGCAGGTGCTTTGTTGCACCTTCTCCAAACCCCGGGAATAACACCGCTCTGTATGTCAGTGCTGTGGCAGCCTGGCTAAGCTAGAGCTGTGTAACCTGTCCTTCCACCACAGGACACCCAAAGCTTCCATGTTTGGTACAAGATGATCTTAGAGATTGTACTTCTGTTTGTCAACTTAAAGGACTGTGGGAAATTTTTTTTTTTTTTTTTTTTTTTTAAGATGGAGTTTTGCTCTTGTCCCCCAGGCTGGAGTGCAATGGTGCCATCTTGGCTCACCTCAACCTCCACCTCCTGGGTTCAAGCGATTTTTCTGCCTCAGCCTCCCGAGTAGCTGGGACTACAGGCATGCACCACCACGCCCGGCTAATTTTGTATTTCTAGTAGAGATAAGGTTTCTCCATGTTGGTCAGGCTGGTCTCGAACTCCTGATCTCAGGTGATCCGCCCACCTTGGCCTACCAAAGTTCTGGGATTACAGGTGTGAGCCACCATGCCAGGCTGAGCACATTTTGTTTTAAACCTACATTGACAGGACAGAGTGATCCATTAGAATGTGACAGGTATGATGCTGTGGTTCTCAACCCTGGGCAAGATCCATCCCAAATTAAGAGAATCAGAATACAGGCCCCAGGGAAGACATCCTATTTTTGCTTTCTGTTTTTAAACTCCTTAGGGATTGCCAGCATAGCTGGATCTGAAAGGCTTATGAGCAGAAGGATGGGTTTTTGACTCAGAAAGATCTGAGTATGAATTCTGGCTGTTCCTTAAGCAAATGAGATCCTGTTTTCTGTTTGCTCATCTGTGGGAGAATTGTAATGGTCCTTTTGCTGTTAATAGAGGTGAGTTATAATTTTTTGTTTATTCAACAAGCCTGGCAGGTACTATAGATAGAAACGAACTGTGATTCTGCCATGTGTACCATTCACTTTATAAGGAAGAAAAATGTTTACAGTTAGTAATTTTGATAAAATCTCTACTTACCTTTTGTTCAGGTTGAATTAATTAGATCATAATCTAGAAATGAGTTAAGTATTCCTAGAGTTGATGGGTGAAATTGACCTCCTATGACAAAATTACAACTCCAGGTGAGCAGTTTTCTGTAGAAAACATTTCACCAAATATACTCGTTAAATTCTAAAATTACAAGTCTACGGTCTTTAGGACTATTAAAGCAAACCTTTTAATAGTGCAGGAGCCAGGTGTGGTGGCGAGTACCTGTAGTCGCAGCTACTGGGTAGGTGGAGGTGGGAGAATCCATTGAACCCGGGAGTTCAAGGCTGCAGGAGCCAGGGTCGTGCCACACACTCCAGCAACAGTGAGACCTTCTTAAAAAGTGCAGGAAGTTGCTTTGCCCTATTTAACAGATTTAGACATAAACTCAGCTTTACAATGGTGGGAATATTATACGAATGGCCTTAACTTAAAATGTGGCAACTAGTATGTGAATATTTATTTATTTATTTTATTTTATTTTTTTTTGAGACGGAGTCTTGCTCTGTCACCCAGGCTGGAGTGCAGTGGCCAGATCTCGGCTCACTGCAAGCTCTGCCTCCCGGGTTCACGCCATTCTCCTGCCTCAGCCTCCCGAGTAGCTGGGACGACAGGCGCCCACCACCTCGCCCAGCTAGTTTTTTGTATTTTTTAGTAGAGACGGGGTTTCCCCGTGTTAGCCAGGATGGTCTCGATCTCCTGACCTCGTGATCCACCCGTCTCGGCCTCCCAAAGTGCTGGGATTACAGGCTTGAGCCACCGCGCCCGGTGTATGTGAATATTTAACATTATCTTTCTAAGAAGATACGATGGCTGGCTCAGAGCTGCTCTTTCCAACACACCTGTGGGAACAGCCTCTCACTTCTTTGGGGATATTCATCGGCTGTTCCTGAGGGTTTAGCTTCGGTTTTATGAACTTTTAAGCCAAGATTAGATTAAGTAATGTGAAGCTTATGAGTTTGTTTCTGTGTATGGTGAGGGTTGGGGAAGAAACGAGAGAAATGGAGACTTCTGAAGTGGGGGCCGTAGAAGAGGACCCGATCAGGGCTGCTGAGGATGGGGGAGGTGACTGCATCCCCTACAGAGGGGGGAAGGGGAAGCGCGGAAGGCACCCGGTGCTTGTGTTGACCAACTGCAGGTGGGTGGAGGACTCTCCCCGGTTGAGTTTCCATTTCCACGTGGCCCAAATGGAGGAGGGAAGAGGGCAAGGCTTTCTTAGGGGTTGGGGTTTGGGTTTTGCCAGGCAAGTGTGATGATGGGTGGGGCAGGTGTCCTGGGGGCAGGCAGGTGTAGACGGGGTTCCTCTGCTGCTAACATGAGGGACCACGGACTCCAAGTAGGGTGGGGAGCAGAGGGAGATGACAGATTGGGAGGAATGGAGGCATCTGAGGACTGGAGGCCCTGGGCTTCAAGATTAGGAGGTTGTGGTCCTGAAGAACGATACTAAGATTTCAGAGGTGGAGCACCTCTCAGCAATAACAGGGTCATCGAAGCGGTCACTGTGTAGAGATTGAATTCACTGGAAATGGAAGAATGTAGGGAATTTTGAGAGAAGAGCATTGGATAGGTTGTCCGGTGGGTGCTGGCTCACGCAGGAGGCTGTGGGGGTGGAGATGAAGTCTGGTCCAGCTGTCTGAAGTCCCGCCTCAGCCTCGGGGTGGCAAGGAGCTGAGCACGGGCTGTGAGCTGGGCACTGCGCCGAGAGTGACCCCCGTCGGGAGTGATGCTGCCTAGGCTCCTTTCATCTGAACGCAACCCTGTGAAGTTGGTGCTGCTCTTCCCATTTTCCGGACAGGAGAGCTGTGGCTGAAAGAAATTCAACCACGTGCCAAAACCACACAGCCAGGAAGCCGAGAAGTCATACTGAATCTATTTTCTCCAGTCTTGTAGAAGTAGGTCATAGCAACCGGTGAGAAACCGGGTGGTAAAACCCAGTGATAGGAATCTGCGGCATGACTTCATCAGATAGCGGAGTAGAAAGAGTTTGGAAATGTGGGGAGCTGGAAATGCCCCTCGAATCCAGATGCTTCGGTATGTAACGTGTTCCGGGGAGCCACTGATGCAGGGTGTCTAGATGTAAAATTATTTTCATTTCTGTTCACAGTGCTTTGTTAATATATGTCTTGTCAGGTGCACTGGCTTTATGTTACAAGGCACATACAAGACAGTTGTTAATCTGAGCGCTTGGAACCATAATTAGCCCCTAGTAAGTGTTCAATAAATTTTAGCCATTATTATTATTCTGTTACAAAGCAGTTGCTGTGTCTTAAGAGCTCTACTTATCAAAATGGTGTTAAAAAAAGTTTCAGTATAGGAAAAGGGAATTTTAGATTCATGAACTGTCTTGCCTTTTGGAATTTCATTAAGAAAGGGTTAGAAAAAAGATACTAGTATGTAGTAGTAGAATGCAGACTCACAGGGCCTTTTCTTACCACTGCAGCTGATAGGAATCGAATCACTTTTATCGTCCATCTAAGGAAAAGGAAGCCGCTTGGAGCCCTGGGTTGCCCGCATGGCAGCTGTCTCCCACTGGGCTCCAGACCAAGTCATCCCGTCACAGCCATGTGAGGACGTCTCTGTTTTCGGCTGTGCATGTTCCATAGGCTTGCTACTTGGGGGCAATATAGTGGAAGGCGCCCTGAGTGGCCCCCCTGGGGGTGTTTGTTCCCTTCCCTGGAGTGCTGTTGCCTGTCCGGGGTGTTCACCCTCCTCTGCCGCTGCCGCTCTGTGTGTGGAAGGCAGCCCTCCTTCACCAGTGCACCAGTGACATCTGTGTCCCTCGCCAGACTGACGTCCTGGAACATGGGGGCCGTATGGTGCTTATCTTGGGACCCCCCAGGGCCTTCACAAGGCCTGGTAGGTGCCCAGTAGACGCTAAGTTTCTATTAGAAAAGAACAAGGCATCACTGGTTTTCCCGGGCTGCGTGTGCTCTGGTGCTGAGACACATTGTGTGTTTGGATAACTGTAGGATGGTGAGCGCCCGGGATGTAGTTATCGTTACCTTGAGAGTTGAGTGGTATCATAAAATCTAATTCTTGCGCTTGGACTCCAGGAGGGTTTCAGGAACCTGAAGAGTAGAGGATCAAGCCTAAGACTACCGCCCGTCTCTAAGTGGCCTTTCCTGCACTCTGGCCACCATCTGCAGTGCTGTCAGCCAGAGGCCGATGAGCAATCCCCCTGCACGATCCTCGAAGACGTGCGTGTGTTTTATGGTAGTCGTAGCTCATTCCACAACTTTACTCCTATGAATAATGAGCTCTCGTGTGACTGAAGTGCAGATCGTTCGGTGATTAATTCGTTCTTTATGATCCCTCCTTTCTATCTCATTTGTAGAAATTACGATTGTGCCAGACAGGCTTGTGGGGTTAATCAAGTGCACAGCTTATTGAAAACCGCAAGAGAGGCCCATTAAGAATATTTATCTGTTAAATAATTCTTTACTTAATTGAAGAATATTTCATAATGTTTCTTTTAAAAGTAACTGTCACCCTTGTTAAATAAAAATACAACTTGATTGGCAAAATAATTGCATGGGGTTCTAATTGGCAATTACATCAATGTCACTTGGTCAGACAGAAAGAAATCTTTTTAAAAAGAGGAAGAGAAACTATAGCTTGATCTTAGTATCACTGTGAAAGTTTTTTTTTTTTTTTTTAAGTTTTAAAATATTAGCTCTTTTTACCCTATATTGGTTCTCAAAAGTAAGCAGCAGCTCATTCTCTGCAGATTGACTTCTCAGGTTTGAATTTTTTGGTTTTTCATTTTGGGTGCTGTGGATTATTTTTTCTCTATGTGTGTATAATCATGTATGTATGTAGTTGTTAATGTCATATTGTTGCTAGGAATTTCAATTTTCTAAATGTTTTAATCAGTAAGAAAAGAACAAAGCTTTAAATTATTAAAAAAAAAATAAACCTAAGGGTTTATGATGTCAAGCAAAATGTGTTTATTTATTGAGACGAGGTCTCACTCTGTCGCTCAGGCTAGAATGCGGTGGTGTGATCATGGCTCATTGTAGCCTCAATGTCCTGGGCCCAAGCGATTCTCCTGCCACAGACTTCAGAGTAGCTGGGACTACAGGCCCATACCACGACGCCCAGCTAATTTATTTTTTGTAGAGATGGGGTCTTGCTATGTTGCCCAGGTTGGCCTCAAACTCCTGGCCTCAAGTGATCCTCCTATCACAGCCTCCCAAAGTGTTGGGATTACAGGTGTGAGCCTCTATGCCTGGCCTGCAAAATTTAAATGCTAGGACATTGGCTGTATTTCTTATATTTAGGGATCAGATGTACGTTTGCCTTGAGTCATCTTTTTTCTGCTTCTCATTTGTGACTGGCAATAGTGACCGTATGATGAGGTATTTTTGACACAGTGAGCTATGCGACATTTTTATAATTGTATTGCAGGAGCTTGGGGGCTTGAGCAGAGAGTGGGCACCCAGAATCGAGTGCAGACCCTGGCATTACCATTGGCTGGTTCTCCGTTTGCGTTCATGTCCGTCATTCCGTTTCTGTCTCTTTCCTTTCCTTCACCCAGTGAGACGATGGTAACAAGCAGTAGTGGAGTTCATGGTCCCAGGATCCCACATTTCTGAGCTGCTCAGCATGAGAATGTGGTAGAAAGATGAGCTGTGAGGGGCAACTGAGGAAGCCGATGTGAGGGGCTGGAGCCGATGTGAGGGACTGGGCGTGTGGATGTGGAACGGTGGCCACGGCACGGTTCCAGGGCCTTCCATGCATGGAAGGAAAAGCCGTCAGTTATCGAACGCTTGCTCGGCTCTGAGTCACATGTTTACCAAGTGCCCGTCAGAGGACGCAGTCCTGATGATGTGGAGCTTCCATCCTAGCAGAAGACAGGGACGTGGGTGCCAGCGTCATGCTATATCGTCACAAACCACAAAGGCCCGTGAGAGGAAATACAGGGTGCCAGGAAACTCACAGCAGGCCCGGAGTGGGGTATGAGCGAGGGGTGTGAAGGAGGCGCCGAGGGGAGGTGGAGCTGAGAGCTGCAGGGGAGTGGAGGCTGCCAGGCCACGAGGTGGAGGGGAGAGCAGTGCAGGAAGAGGCAAGTATTATTAGATTGGTGCAAAAGTAATTGCGGTTTTTGCAATTATATTTAATGGCAAAACCCGCAATTACTTTTGCAGCAGCCTAACAGCTTGAAGTGGCTGTTTCTTGTAGGTCAGGTGTAGCGAAGTGTCAGCAACGTCTAGTGAGTCACTAAGACAAATGCCTGGAGCAGAAGGAAGCGTGGCTTTTTCAGAAAGAAGGCCGGGTGTGCGGGGTGTTCAGGAAAAGAGGTAAAGTTGTCCACGTGGGGCTGGGCTGCATATTTTGGTCCTTATCCTAGGAACAAAGTCCCGGGACACATGAAAAGGTGTTTAACAGAAGAGTGGGTGCCTGGATGTGTGCTGCGTAGACACACCTAGAAGGCCTGCCCGAGAGGTGGAGCTTTTGTCTACAGTCATGGAGCAGGCCTGGAGGAGGAGAGGTGAGGCGGGCCGCACGGGCTGCGTGGGAATGCTGCTGTTGTGCGAAACAGTCTCGCTCTGTCACCCCGGCTGGTGCGGTGGCATGTCCTCGGCTCACTGCAACCTCTGCCTCCCGGGTTCAAGAGATTCTCCTGCCTCAGCCCGCCGAGTAGCTGGGACTATAGGCACGTGCCACCACGCCTGGCTCATTTTTTATTTTTTATTTTTATTTTTAGTAGAGATGGGGTTTTACCATGTTGATTGGGCTGGTCTCGAACTCCTGACCTCAAATGATCCACCTGCCTCGGCCTCCCAAAGTGCTGGGATTACAGGCGTGAGCCATGGCACCCAGCCTGCTCTTGCACTTTCTAACGGCAGCTCCAGAAAGATGCCCTCAGCACACAGGGCACGTGGTTTGGTGGATACAGCATGGGAGCCATGGAGGAACTGTGTGTCTCCCTCTGGGCACAGTTAATAAAGGGTGTGAGAAGGGACTCCAGAATCAGCAGTGATTCTGGACTATGACCTTTAGCTGAAGGAAGGGAATGAGCTTTTTGAGGGTTAGTGTAACAAAATATATAGCTAGTTGGATGTGGCTCGATTTTAGTTTTAAAATGGAAAGTACCAATAAGATCATTTGTCTTGCTTAATTTAGAAGTAGTTTGTCTTCTCTTCCACCCTCCAACTCTGCTTTATTTCTTTTGTAGGAAAAAAGCTTCTGTGATTTGTCCAGGATCAGGGGTATTTGAGAACTATTAAAGAAGAACTTAGGATATAACCCAGAGTGAGAAAGAGCTAGACACGTAGACACTAATTAGGAATATGCTGATTGGAGAAGTAACTTTGTGAGCTATAAAGGTACAAATGACTAATTGATGTTTTTCGCTGACATCTTTTATCTTAATTAGGTTGGTATACTGAACGGGCATTTCTGATTATGCAATCGTTTTCTTGAGCTGAATTAGCATGTTTTACATATTTATTCATTAGGTCTTATGTCCATGATAAATTAAACTTTATAGGTAATCAAAACATTATTGCATGATATAATTACAGCTCTCCTGAATTAGAGTTTAAGAATGTGATTGCCACACTCTGTGTAACTTAATGTCCCCTAATGGCAAAGATTAATAGCATTATAAACTTTCTGGTAATGTGCAGTTCACGTCCGGGTTGATTTACAGTTGGGTGACTTTTAAAGAGCTGACAGCCCTTGTGCTGAGATTTTATGAACAGCATCGTTTCTGGGGGGAGCGTCCTCTGTCATTTAGCGCTAATCACTAAACTGCTAGTAATCATGTGTGTACTAAGTTGTTTGTGCCAGTGCTCTGAGACGTTGTATATTTGTGGCAGAGTAAAGTAGGTGCTTGATTTCCCTTGGAAGTGAAATAACAGTAATGTTGATAGGGCTTAGTAACCACACCCAGGGACAGATTTTCAGTTTTTTTTCACCTTTTCTTAAAAATAAAACCACTGATGCATTCACACAAAGAGGTATGCATCTTGAGTGTCTATGTATAATTTAATTTAAACTCTACCATTACAGCAGATTGCTCTGGGAAGCCTTGGGCTATGAACACTGGAATTGCACCTGCTCCATCCTTACCCCCCCGGTGATGTGCGTGGCCAGTTTGAATAGATTAGGAACTGGATTTGGTGTCCATTTTCCCCCGTATTAGAGATGGGTTTATGGGGATGACAGAATTACAGACCACTAGATTGACAAGTTCACCTCTCCCCACCCTCCCCTTTTACCAAGGAGGCGATTGATGACTTGTGATGAGAAAGGGCCGATGGGATCAGAATCCAGTCTGTGTCCATAAGACGGAGTCAAGTCCACTGTTACACAGGAGTCAAACCGGTGACCCCCTGGAGGGGAACAACACCGATTACTCAGTCCTGGCCCCGGGGGACCGTGGCTTCCTACTGAGCAGCTGCTCCTGCCTTCGCTTGTACAGCAGAGTTGTGAAAATCTAGCTCCAAGTCAGATGTGTTTAGGAAACTTCCGGCTAACAAAGGGAAACGTTTGTTTCCTCGAGACCGTGAGACTGTTGTTAATGTGCTGGGCTGCGTTGTGTCCTGAGCAGGAGCCTGCGGGGACTTGACACAAAGCCTTGGTGGGTCCCGCCGCACCTCCAGACCAGACCGCAGAGTCGGGGCCGCCGCACCTCCAGACGAGAACCCACAGACCAGGCCGCCGCACCTCCAGACCAGAACTCAGAGTGGGGGAGCCATCGTATGGGGCTCCCCATGAAGCGTTGCCTTCAGATGGGGCATCTGTGGGGGGACTTGTGTAGGTGGACTGTGTTTAGTGGGAGAGAGAAGCTGGTTTCTAAAAAGGATTTTTTTTTTTTTTTTACTTTGGCATATTTTACTGTGGACTGAGGAGAAATGATTGTTGTGCTTTTGATGGTCATTGGTGATACATAAGGAGAACTGAAGTGATAGGGTATTTTGGTACTCAGCAGAAAGATTATAATTAACAAAATGGACTGTTTGGCATTTCTTTTTGTTATTTTTTGTTTCTTTTTTATGCTCATACTCATCATCTAAGATAACGGAGAAATTCAATCTATTACTCTCTTCAGAATGCCCTTAAGCAGCCTCTTTTAGAAAAGGATATAATTTCCATGTGCTGGAATTCCATTTCAAATAGAAACAAAACACGCCGGAGGGAAAGGAGTTACAGATGCTGGTGACTGACAGCATTAACCAGTGGGAGCTGGTAAGTGTAGTTGTGATCAGTGCGACATCAGATTTTCCTTCCCTTCCCTTCCCCTTTTCTTTTTTTTGAGATGGACTCTGTGGTCCAGGCTGGAGTGCGATGGTGCAATCTTGGCTCACTGCAATCTCCCCCTCCCGAGTTCAAGCATCTCCTGCTTCAGCCTCCCGAGTAGCTGAAATTACAGGTGCCCACCACCACACCCGGCTAATTTTGTATTTATAGTAGAGACAGGGTTTCACCAGGTTGGCCAGGCTGGTCACAAACTCCTGACCTCAAGTGGTCCGCCTGCCTCGGCCTCCCAAAAGTGCTGGGATTACAGGCATGAGCCACCGTGCCCAGCCTCCCTTCCCTTTTTCCCCCTCTCCCTTCCCGTTTTCCTTCCCCTTCCCCTTCCTGTTTCCCTTCCCTTTCTTTGTGGTCTCCCTGTGCTGCCCAGGTTGCTCTTGAACTCAAGCGATTTTCCCACCTCAGCCTCCTAAGTAGCTGGTGCACATGGCTGTGCCCAGCTGAAGTGTTCACTGCTTAGGGAAAACAAACTCCTTCTGTGTGTATGATAAACGTGGATACATTGTGGTGCCATCCAGACTCACCTCTTGTGAGCAGTTGTAGTGGGCATCGTGTTTGTGGACAGAGTTTCTCCGTGTCGTGGCTGTTTCGATTCGGAACTCGGGTGACCAGTGCCGTTCCCAGCCTCCTGGGTCACTGCTTTCCTGCGGCGGGGACTCTGGTGGTCTTGCTGCCCCCCTGGCTATTTTGCTTCGTGGCAGCACCTCTTCAGAGAACGCAGAGGAAAATTAACGATGAGAATGGCTTTCCTTTTAGTTCTGGGAAAAATTATGTGTCATAAAGAAGATAAAACATGGTTGTGTGGGAATAAATGAACGCCAGCGCCGTGAGTGCAGCAGAGGCTGTTCCCTCCAAGCCCGCTCTGCAAGGGCCTGGGCGCCGTCCTGCCCGCATGGCAGAGCCTCCTGGGGGCACAGGAGCGGGAGGCGTCATGGAGATGTGGGGAGGATCTGGGATCCTCCCAAAGTGCTGGGAAGCTCTGGGGTGCTGAGGGGGTGCTGTAGGCACGTGGAGCTGGAGGCCGGCTCGCCAGAGTCAGGTCCTTGTGTGATGGGTCAGGAGAGCACCTTTCTCTGCTGGGTCCCAAATGGAAAGCGGCGGCTAAAAGGAGGGGAGCGGGCAGACACTGATCACGTCCTGAGCATTTGGGGCCAATTTCTGCAGAGGTCACAGTTTCTCCTCCTGGGTTGCAGACTGTGGGTCGGTTTATGTACAATCTACCATTGTCCATTTGTGTATTCCGGTCTCAGTTGGAAAAGTGGAAGTTTGAATAAGGTGTGGCTGGTCCATTCTACATTTTTCTGTGACTCAAAATGCAAAAGTTGAAGGCCTCAATCCTGAATCTGTGCTGTGATACTGCTGTCACTTTACTGAAATCAAACCTTCAGTGCCTTTCTACCGCATCACACAATTTTCTTTAACAGAATTTAGGTTCCTGATTGTGGCCTTGTGGGTTTGTGAAAAAAGCCTCAAATTAAGGCAGAGGCCTGTGTTCTAATCCTGCCCCTGCCCCTGACGTGCTGTCTGGTCTGGGCGAATCATTCCATTGCCATGGGCCTGAGGTGGCTTTTATTTTAATTAATTAATTTATTTATTTGAGATAGAGTCTCACTCTGTTGCCCAGGCTGGAGTGCGATGGCGCGATCTCGGCTCACTGCAACCTCTGCCTGCCAGGTTCCAGCGATCCTCCTGCCTCAGCCTCCTGAGTAGCTGGGACTACAGGCCTGCCCCTGTCTCTTATACACATCTAGATGTGTATAAGAGAATGGGCCTGAGGTGGCTTTTATTTTAATTAATTAATTTATTTATTTGAGATAGAGTCTCACTCTGTTGCCCAGGCTGGAGTGCAATGGCGCGATCTCGGCTCACTGCAACCTCTGCCTGCCAGGTTCCAGCGATCCTCCTGCCTCAGCCTCCTGAGTAGCTGGGATTACAGGCGCGGCCATCACACCCAGCTAATTTTTGTATTTTTAAGTAGAGATGGGGTTTCACCATGTTGGCCAGGCTGGTCTTGAACTCCTGACCTCAAGTGATGCACCTGCCTCAGCCTCTCGAAGTGCTGGGATTATAGGCGCAGTCGTCATGCCTGGCTAATTTTTGTATTTTTAGTAGAGATGGGGTTTCACCATGTTGGCCAGGCTGGTCTCAAACTCCTGACCTCAAGTGATGCACCTGCCTCTGCCTCCCAAAGTGCTGGGATTGCAGCGTGAGCCACCAGCCTGGCCTGACATGGCTTTTTAAAGTGGGTATGAGGAGCTCCATGCCCATGACCCTCCTGGAAAATATGATGATACCAAAAATTTGAATATAGTTGAGGAGACCCGTATTAGTTTCCTGGGGCTATTGTAACAAAGTATACAAACTAGGCGGTTTAAACAACAGAAGTTTATTTTGTCACAGCCTGGAGGTGAGAAGTCTAAGGTTAAGATGTGGGCAGGGCTGGGCTCCCACTCAGGGTGCTGGGGGAGGCTCAGTCTCGGGCCCCTCCTGGCTTCCGGTGGTTCCCCGGCCTGTGGCAGCGTCGCCTGCTCTCTCTGCATGTGGCGTTCTCCCCGTGTGCCTGTCTGCTTCTGTGTCCAGATTTCTCTTGTTACAAGGACACAGTCATATGGGATCAGGGCCCACCCTACTCCAGTGTGACCTTGTCTCAGTTACTTTCCTTTGCAATGATCCTACTTCCAAATAAGGTCACATTCTGAGGTCCTGGGAGTTACACCTCAGCACATGAGTTCTTAGGGGGGATGCACTTCAAGCCACAGCAAGACTTTAAATCCACGTCGTTAATATCAGGCACACGAGTCTCCCTGTTTCCTGCGAACTGATGGGTACCCTCAGTGCTCCTGGGGTTGACTCGAGTGTTGGCCGGCCAATTCTGGGCAAGTGAACCAATCACTGTAACTCTAAGGAGAGTAAGGATGTGCACTTCTTGTGGTTGGAGGGATTAGCAGGGGAGACACATGGAAAGGGCTTGGCGCAGGTCCCAGAGCCTGATGGCCTTTTTGTTATTAGCACCTCAGAACATGAGCGGAACCCTGGTCTGCAGGGCTGCATGCAGAGCGGGGACAGAGGAACACAGGCATTTCCTGTCCTAAGGGATTTGGGCGTCTTGCTTCTGGAGAGCACTTCCTTTTCCACCCGTCCCCAGGGCGGGTCCAGCCCACTCCTCTCAGCCCCTCAGCACCTTGCAGGTGTGGAAGACTCAGCACAGGCCATGCTCCTCCCCAGATCTGCCCAGCCCTGCTGAGGGCCAGCAACATGCCCTGGCACTTGCCTGTGCCTTCTGGTGCATGGACTCGCAGTGGTGCCCATCCACCCCTTGGTGCTGCCCCTCGCAGGCAGGGCCTTGTTCTGAGGCCTTCTGTGTGCAGTCAGCACCATGCACCCCACGGCAAGGCCTCCCAGCAGCTTCTTGTTGACGGGTCTCAGGGTGGGCACTTCATCTGCAGGCCCGGTGCACAAGGAACATGCGGGGCCTCTTGTTATAAATGATTCAGAATTTCAAGATGGCAGAGCAGGTGTTCAGCGTGAGTGTCGGGTCTGCGTGTGACTCCATCGGTTGGACACCCGTGAAGCCCTGGTGGTGCCAGATAAGCCACAGTCTCCCAGAAGCACATATTGTTCAAAACGCGATGCCATCCCAGGGTGCAGAGAAGCACGCAGGGGAGAGGACCCGGCCTGGCGCAGCCCCACCCCGACCTGTCACCACCTACGAAATTGGATCTCTCCCGAGAGCGAGGACCTGTGCGAAGCCCCTCAGCACCTCTGGGGCGTTCTGACTGATGCCTGTTATTGAGAGCACCATGTTCCTCTGGGAGAAGTGGTTGAGACAAAGGGCTTGGGATACATAAGCCACAGCGTGCTGGGCCGTGGTAGTTATCGATTCCTGCGTCTCCCTGTAAAGCAGAGCACAGACGCAATGATGTGCGGAAAAATATGGTCTAATTTTTTAAGTCATCCATTAGGCTTTCACACTTGGGTCATGACTTAGAGCACAGCGGGTCTGCTTGGAAGGGCCTTTTGCTTCTCCTGCTGCACTGTTCAGGGGTCCTCGGGTTCAGGGGTGAGGCGTTCTCTTGCACTCACCTCTAACTGTCTGGCACACTGCACCATGGTCACTGCTCATGGACCATACGGTAGACAGTTAACCCTGCCAGCAGAGCGCCTGACTTTGGCCCTTGACCTTTGGTCCCTGGGAGGTTGGTGTCCAGGCCCCTCGGGTGTCCTGTCTGATGGGAGCATCTTTGTTACCTGAGCCCCTCAGGCCCCCCTAGATAGTGCACGCTGACAACAGTGTTTATAGTGGAGACCTTGGGCCACACTCTATTGACTTGACCTCCCAGGGCTGGACATGGAAGGCAGCCAGGGTCAGAAGTGAGGTGGTCTTGGGGACCCCCAAGCTCCGAAGTTGGGGTCAGAAGTGAGGTGGTTCTGAGGACCCCCAAGCTCCACAGTTAGTTTCATAAATGAGGTGGTTTTGGAACCCCCAAGGTCCACAGTTTGGGTCAGAAGTGAGGTGGTCTTGGGACCCCCAGGCTACACAGTTGTGGTCAGAAGTGAGGTGATCCTAGGGGCCCCCACTTACCTATCAGTCCTGCTAGAGAACGGCTTCCTTTCTGCAGCTCCAGTACAAGGCCCGGCGTGGAAGTGCTCAGCGAGTGTCTGATGGAGAAAGGAATGAATGGAAAGCTGTGGTTTGAAGAAAAGGCCCAGGCAAGGGGAGCATGGATCTGGGAGGGTCTCTGCAGGAGGATCCGGAGCAGGGGGTCTCTGCAGGAGGAGGGAGGAAAGCCAGCACCGCCAGCCTCTGGGGAGAGCCAGGCTCTGTCATCCTACGGTGAGTGCCAGTGCTCACGCCTTGTGCTCCTGAGATCCGAGGACACCCGTGTTTGTCCAGACCCTTCCTCTCCTTCCAGGTCGCACCCTGATTTCTCCAACTTAATATGCAGCTCCTCTCAAGTGGCAAAGGGCCCAGGTTCTAGAAAAGCAGCACCAGCCTTGTAAGTGGAGGTTCTCTTGGATGGCCCCGGAGCAGGGCTGGTTTCTTGAATTGGGATGCAGACGATGCCCTCACCCTTTGGGCAAGTGCACTTCCTGACTCGGGGTCCCCTGTTGGGGTACTGCGCTCCATGTGCTTGTATCTGGCCACCTGCTCCCTCCCTGGTGAGAGGGCCCTGTGAGCCGGGGCA
>NW_012102765.1:566020-572977 GCF_000951045.1 Mandrillus leucophaeus | reverse complement strand
CGCCTGGAAGCCGTGTGGACTGTGTCTCAGAGTCACCCCTTTGCTGGGGAGAGAGGAGGGAGTGTTCCCCACTTCTCCTGCCCCCCTCCTGCTCAAAGTTTGCCCCATGTCGCATCTCACTCATGCCCGGAACTTGCCCGGCAGGTCCCTGTGATGTACTCTCCTGCACATAACAGGGAGGCTAGGGTGGCAGTGACGGTGCATGGGGCGGGCTGGGGGCGATGTCTGCCAGGTGCACCTGTAGGAAGCTGGTCGCTGCAGCGGTGGCCTCAGGAAGGTACACGTGAGGCCATTTGGGTCTGCTGTGGTACGTAAGAGATGTCTACTCCTGGGATGCTCTGAGAGCACAGCTTACTTAGCAAGACAGGTTCCTGGAAAGATGGTATCCTTCTGTCCTGCAAAGGTCTGCTTGGGATGGGGATCAGGAGTAACTTCTGAGCTGCCCAGCTTCAGGATCTGGCCTCAATAAGGGAAAGAAGAAACCATTCTCTGTACGTTGGTCATATTGGAAACTGGAGGGTCACTCAGAAGACAGAATTTCAAGAACCAGTGTGTCCACAGATCTTAGGCAAGGATTTTTATAAACTCTTGATAAGTTCACACGACATTCATCTACTTTTTACTGCTATAGGTTGTATCATTTTCTCCAAGCGTCTTCTATTCGAGTTTTGTCATGGTGCTTTGGCAAAGACTGGGGTTATCCTTCACAATGTGTTTTTCTCACTTTCCATTTGCAAAGCGTGCTGCTTGTCTACAGATAGAATGTATTGAAAACACAGTATGTTCGCTGAAGAATTAGGTAGAAAAGGGATTTTAAGAAATACTTGCATTGAGGCTTCTGTTCTTGATTTTTCAAACTTAAATAAGATCCAACTGAAGAAAGCTTGAATACAAAGATTTAGTTTAGACTTCCTGAAGGAACAGGGCAGGAGTTTGCATATAAAATACAGCATGTTAAGTATTCCACTTTCCCACCGTCTCAGGGTTTTAGTTACAGGCTATGGAAGCCAAGATAGCTTTTTAAATGTTTTAGATTTTACTTTAAGTTCCAGGATACATGTGCAGAACGTGCAGGTTTGTTACGTAGGTACATATGTGCCATGGTGGTTTACTGTACCTGTCAACCCGTCATCTAGTTTTTAAGCCCCACATGCATTAGGTTATTTGTCCGAATGCTCTCATCCTATACCCCCTGACAGGCCCCAGTGTGTGATGTTCCCCTCCCTGTGTCCATGTGTTCTCATTGTTCAATTCCCACTTACGAGTGAGAACATGCGGTGTTTGGTTTTCTGTTCCTGTGTTAATTTTCTGAGGTTGATGGCTTCCAGCTTCATCTGTGTCCCTGCAAAGGACAAGATCTCTTTATTTATTTATTTAATTATACTTCAGGTTCTAGGGTACATGTGCACAACGTGCAGGTTTGTTACATCGGTAGACATGTGCCATGTTGGTTTGCTGCACCCATCAACTTGTCATTTACATTAGGTATTTCTCCTACTGCTATCCCTCCCCTGGCTCCCCACACCCCAACAGGTCCTAGTGTGTGATGTTCCCCAACATGCGGTATTTAATTTTCTGTCCTTGCGATAGTTTGCTTAGAATGATGGTTTTCAGCTACATCCATGTCCCTGCAAAGGACATGAACTCATCATTTTTTATGGCTGCATAGTATTCCATGGTGTATATGTGCCACATTTTCTTAATCCAGTCTATCATTGATGGACATTTGGGTTTCCAAGTCTTTGCTATTGTGAATAGTGCTGCAATAAACATACATGTGTATGTGTCTTTATAGTAATATGATTTATAATCCTTTGGGTATATACCCAGTAATGGGATCGTGGGGTCAAATGGTATTTCTAGTTCTAGATCCTTGAAGAATTGCCACACTGTCTTCCACAATGGTTGGACTAATTTACACTCCCACCGACAGTGTAAAAGCGTTCCTATTTCTCCACATCCTCTCCAGCATCTGTTGTTTCTTGACTTTTTTTAATGATCACCATTCTAACTGGTGTGAGATGGTATCTCATTGTGGTTTTGATTTGCATTTCTCTAATGACCAGTGATGATGAGCATTTTTTCCTATGTCTGTTGGCTGCATAAATGTCTTCTTTTGAGAAATGTCTGCTTATATCCTTTGCCCACTTTTTGATGGGGTGATTTGTTTTTTTCTTGTAAGTTTGTTTAAGTTCTTTGTAGATTGTGGATATTAGCCCTTTGTCAGATGGGTAGATTGCAAAGATTTTCTCCCATTCTGTTGGTTACCTGTTCACTCTGATGAGTTTCTTTTGCTGTGCAGAAGCTCTTTAGTTTAATTAGATCCCACTTGCCTATTTAGCTGCAAAGCAGCTGGTAGCTGCAAAGCATCTGGGTGATCTTGGCCTTCCTATACAGTTTGTATGAGAACCACAGGCATGTGCCTGGGCTGGGAGTTGAGCTTGCTACATGCAGCAACTTCCACAGTATGGCTCCCAAGTCTTTCCTCTTTCTGCCTCCTGTACTTACCCTCATTCCCACCCACTGCCCTCACTGTCCTCTCCCACATCTGCACATCATTGTACACCTACCTGCATTCCACTGCAGACACGCGGGCCTCCCTACTGTAGCCCACAACCCCTGGGAAGGGCAGTCTCATGCCCACATAGTTTTTTTCTCTAGTGAGGAGGAACTCCCTGGAATTCTGTTGAGTGTAAATTTCCATCTCATTATATTTCTATGCTTGTTAAAAGTATTTGGTTGTAACCTGGAATAGGCACTCCTGTTGTCAACCTGTGGTTATGAATGTGTCAGGAAGATGCTCCCTCCACCTGCCCTCCTGGGTAGATGCTGTTCTGTGGAGTAAATGGTTATCCTCTTGGGTAGATGGTGTCCTCTTGGGTGGATGGTGTCCTCTTGGGTGGATGGTGTCCTCTTGGGTGGATGGTGTTCTCTTGGGTGGATGGTGCCCTCTTGGGTGGATGGTGTCCTCTTGGGTGGATGGTGCCCTCTTGGGTAGACGGTGCTTTCTTGGGTAGACGGTGCTTTCTTAGGTAGATGGTGCCCTCTTGGGTGGATGGTGCCCTCTTAGGTGGATGGTGTTCTCTTGGGTGGATGGTGTCACCTTAGGTAGATGGTGTCCTCTTGGATGGATGGTGTTCTCTTGGGTGAATGGTGCCCTCTTGGGTGGACAGTGTCCTCTTAGGTAGATGGTGTCCTCTTGGGTCGACGGTGTCCTCTTGGGTAGATGGCATCCTCTTGGGTCGATGGAGCCCTCTTGGGTAGATGGCGTCCTCTTGGGTAGATGGTACCCTCTTGGGTGGATGGTGTCCTTTTGGGTGGATGGTACCTTCTTGGGTAAATGGTGTCCTCTTGGGTAGATGGTGCCCTTTTGGTTGGATGGCGCCCTCTTGGGTAGATGGTGTCCTCTTAGGTGGATGGTGCCCTCTTGGGTGGATGGTGCCCTTTTAGGTAGATGGTGCCCTCTTGGTGGGTTGCCCATGGTGCTGCGTCTTGTAGAAATAAACTGAAATTCCAGTTCTCTTTAATTTGCCTCTGACCCCAGCTCTTTCTCCACCTGCCTTTGCCAGTACTCTGGTTCTACTTTATGATACTTTATTTCCTGTGTTTATTTAAAAGACCTGCACACTGTCTTCAACACAGTTAAAAGCAAATTGAGTTCCTCCCAGGAAGCAGCAGAGGCACAAAAGAGGCTGAACCAAAGGATAGTCAGAATAATACAGAAAGAGACAGAAGAACTGAAGGAAAAAGAAAAACGATTGTGTGGAAGGAAATACGGGGGCCCGCCTGTCCCCTTTGTCATGAGATACATGGAGATGTAAACTCTAGTTCCAAATTTAGTTAAATTGTATTCTTTGTAGGATCAAATTTTAAAATAAGTTTAGAAATCAAAATGCTATCCAGTGACTAAGAACCAGGAGCAGAAACAGCCCAGGCCAGACAAAGGCTCCATTTTACTATTAGATTGAAATATGAGACATATCCAAGGATTAAAGCAGTGAAAAACCAAAAAGAAATAATTTAAACTGCTCTTGTTGCAGTACCTCTCTAACTTCTCCTTCAGGGTGAGTAATGATTGCTGTCAAGCAAGTAAGAAAATATTCCCATTTCATGAATCTAATTATCTACAAACAAGCTTTCTGAGGTGGAGGAGGTTGGTTAAAAATACTGGGTGTAGGCCAGGTATGGTCGCTCGTGCCTGTAATCTCAGCACTTGGGGAGACTGAGGCAGGAGGATCACCTGAGGCCAGCAGTTTAAGACCAGCCTGGGCAACATGGTGAGACCTCATCCCTACAAAATTTTAAAACTTAGCTGGGTGTGGTGGTGCACATCTGTGGTCCCAGCTACTTGGGAGGCTGAGGTGGTAGGATCTCTTGAGCCCGGGAGGCGGAGGTTGCAGTGAGCCAAGATTGCGCCACTGCACTCCAGCCTGGGCGACAGTGAGACCCTGTCTCAAAAAAAAAAAAAAAAAAACTGATTATAGAGGCCTAATTTTCCCTCCTCCATGTATATATTGTGCTGGTGTAAGAAGGCAATTTTTATTTGTAAATAAAATAATTCACTTATTTTGACTGTCTTCCCATTGACCTTTGCCACCTCAGTGATTTGCTTGAGGAAGTTAAGAGGCAGTTGCCATCCACAGCACATACTTGAAATAGTGAGTTAGGGCCAGGCATGGTGGCTCACACCTGTAATCCCAGCACTTTGGGAGGCCAAGGCAGGTGGATCACTTGAGGCGAGGAGTTTGATACCAGCCTGGCCAACATGGTGAAACCCCGTCTCTACTAAAAATACAAAAAATTAGCTGGGCATGGTGGTGCACACCTGTATTCCCAGCTACTTGGGAGGCTGAGGCATGAGATTTCTTGAACTCAGGAGGTGAAGGTTGCAGTGAACCGAGATCATGCCACTGCACTCCAGTCTGGGTGACAGAGTGAGACTCCATCTCAAAACAAATAACAAAAAAAGAAACAGTGGTTAGGCCATCAGTTTGTGATCTTTCTGTCTTTTTGATGTAGGCATTTAGTAGTATACACTTTCCTCTTAGCACTGCTTTTGCTTTACCCCAGAGGTTTTTTATAACTTGTCAGTATTATCATTCATCTTTAAAAATTTAAAAATTTCCTTCTTGATTTCATTGTTGACCCTAGAATCACTAGAAAGTGGGCAAACGGCATGAACAGATATTCCTCAAAAGAAAATATACACGGCCAGTGTGGCGGCTCAAGTCTGTAATCCCAGCACTTTGGGAGGCTGCAGTAGGAGGATTGCTTAAGCCCAGGAGAAGTTCAAGACCAGTCTGGGCAAGATAGGGAGACCTTGTCTCTATTAAAAAAAAATAATAAAAAAGGAAAATATGCAATGTTCAACATGTTCAACATCACTAGTCATCAGGGATAGTAAAACCACAATGGATGCTACGTTACCCCATCCAGAATGGCTACTATTATTATTTTTTCAGTCAGGATCTCGTTCTGTCGCCCAGGCTGGAGCGTGATGGTGCAAATATGTCTCATTGCAGCCGTGACCTCCTGGGCTCAAGCGATCCTCCCACTTCAGCCTCCCAAGTAGCCAGGATCACAGATATGCACCACCACACCAAGCTAAGTTCTAAATTTTTTTGTAGGGACAGGGTCTTGCCATGTTGCCCAGGCCGGTCTTGAACTCCTAGGCTCAAGTGATCCTCCCACCTTGGCCTCCCAAAGTGCTGGGATTACAGATATGAGCCACAGTGCCTGGCAACAGTAGTTTAAATACATAACGTTTTGTTTTTTCCCTCTGGGTGGGCTCTCCAGGGATGCTCAGAGCTTCCATGAACTCCAGGGTCCCCTGCTTCTTCCAGGGTCCTGGCCTGCCAACCCTAGATTGTGGTCCTTGTATCTCAAGATAACAGCTGGAACTCTAGCTGATACACCTGCTTTCCAGTCAGCAGGAAGAAGGAAGTGACAAAAGGGGCATACCTCCTCCCCTTTAGGGCACTTCACAGACACCCCCTTGCTGGAGCTGGGTCACATGGCAATAACTCGCTGCTGGGCGTGGTGGTAAATGTAGTCATTGACCACTGTGAAATGTAGGGCACTTCACAGACGTGACACTTGCTAAAGCTGGGTCACATGGCACCAACTCACTGCCAGGAACGGTGGTCAATGTAGTCACTGGGCTGGTGGCAGTGGCGTAGCTAAGAATCAGTTTGTCATGAAAGAAGACAGGAGTGGACGTTGGGCGGTTATGAGCAGCCTCTGCCACAGCCGAACCGGACAGAAGGCTCCATCTTTACAGATTTCTTTCTTTAAAGTGCAAGAGGGCTGGGCCTCCCCTCCGAGGCCCTGGGCCCAGCACCTCTGCCTGCGTGTCACATGCATCACGTGAAGCTCCGTTTTCTGGAACAGCCTGGGTGGTTGAAGGGACACGTCCCTCTGCCTCTCTGATGGGTTTCCTGAGGTTCTTTGATTTGATCTTGAGGAAACAGAACGCTTTCCTGGATGATGCTCATTGCTGGCTTTTAATTTCCTATGAACACAGCCAATTCTGTCTCCTCCGGCCCTTTGAGAGTCGAGCAAGGGGATGAAATAACTGGAAGAAACCTTCATTGTAACCTCACAGTACAATCTCCTTCATCACCCTTCCCATGGCGACTGTTTCAAACAAAACAGAACGAAGCACCTGTATTAGTTCCTAGAGTGGCTGTAATAAACTTCCACAAACCGGGGGGCTTAACACATTAGAAATTTCTTCTCTCACGTCCTGGAGGCAGAAGTCTGAGGTCCAGGTGTGGGTAGGGCTGCACCTTCCTGGCCTCTGGGGCTGTGGCTGTCCTTGGCACTCTGTGGTTGTGGCTGCATGGCTGCCATCTCTGCCTCCATTGTCTCCATTGTCCCACGGCTGTCTTGCCTCTGTGTGCCCATCTTCACGGGACCTTCTCTCTGTGTCTCTTCTCTTCTTTTTTTTTTTTTTTT
>NW_012102765.1:559607-565030 GCF_000951045.1 Mandrillus leucophaeus | reverse complement strand
GCTGGCCCCCAGCACGGTGGTCTCTGAGACTGGATCCTTGCTGCCGTGTGCGTGCTGGGTGGAGCCGTTGCATCGATATCTCCTGGGAACTTGCTGGAAATGAGGGCTCTCAGGCCCCGCCAGTCCTAGTGAGTCCAGCTCCTCATGGTACAGGCTGCAGGGTGACTTGTGTGCATGTTAAGTTTGAGGAACACTGGACTAAAGGGTGGAGGAAGGAGGAGAGCCACCACAGGCCCTTGGGCTTGACGCTAAAGTGCTCTGATAATTCAAGCAAGGCCTGGCCCTGTTAAATCCAGAAGGGATGTTGGTCTAATGGCTGAGGGTCTCTCACTGGGAAGACACTGGAAGAAGGCTGGCAGGGTAGGTGGTGAGGGACAGAGCTGTGTATGCCCCGGGGCTGACTGCAGGGGTCATTGGAAGGTTTGCAGTGAGAGGCTGAGGTCACTGTGCATTGCAGAGTCCCGTCCCAGCATGGAGGAGCCGGGCAGAGGGGTGCGCATGGGCAGGGGGTGAGCCAGGAGAGGCAGGGGTGCTGGAAACGCCCCGCAGGGTGCTGGGCGCTCCATGCCGGTCTCTGTCTCCTCCCCCACTCACCAGTTGACACCTCATAAAATTTACTATCTACTGTTGAGTGACTGGGTTTTTAATAGATGAAGGTTTTAAATTTTACAGTTACTTATGCAAATGTCAAGTGGAGACAGTGAGCTCCTTGAAGTAGTAAAGTGACAAATGGGGAACCAGGGGAGCAGGAGGCAGAAGATGCCTGAGGGCGGAGGCTGGGGAAGGGGGAGGCTGACACCAGGGACACGTGGTGTCCCCCATCTAGTTACTTTTGATTCTCCACGGTGTAGAAGCCGTGGCTCGGGAGCCTAGAGGCTGGCTCCTGCACCTGCCCGCGCACCCGGAGCTTGGAGGGAATCCCAGCCCTCGCTGCTTCCTGTGACAGAGCAGAGTGTATGTTCTGAAGGTCAGATCTGGAGGTCAAGCCCGGGGTGAGCCCCTCAGTGTCTGTACCCGGAGGCAGGACCCTCCATTTTCCTGCTGACAGAATGAGACTGTCAGGCCTCTGAACCCAAGCCTGACCGTATACATCCAGATGGCCTGAAGCAAGTGAAGAATCACAAAAGAAGTGAGAATGGCCAGTTCCTGCCCTAACTGATGACATTACCTTGTGAAATTCCTTCTTCTGGCTCAGAAGCTCCCCCACTGAGCACCTCGTGACCCCTGCCCCTGCCCGCCAGAGGACAACCCCTTTTGACTGTAATTTTCCATTACCTACCCAATCCTATAAAATGGCCCCACCCCTATATCCCTTTGCTGACTGTCTTTTCGGACTTAGCCCGCCTGCACTCAGGTGATTAAAAAGCTTTATTGCTCACACAAAGCCTGTTGGTGGTCTCTTCACATGGATGCGTGTGACATTTGTTGCTGTGACTCGGATCGGGGGACCTCCCTTGGGAGATCAATCACCTGTCCTCCTGCTCTTTGCTCCATGACAAAGATCCACCTACGACCTCGGGTCCTCAGACCAACCAGCCCAAGGAACATCTCACCAAATTTAAATCGGGTAAGTGGACTCTTTTTACTCTCTTATCCAACCTCTCTCACTATCCCTCAACCTCTTTCTCCTTTCAATCTTGGCACCATCCTTCAATCTCTCCTTTCTCTTAATTTCAGTTCCTTTCTTTTTCTGGTAGAGATAGAGGAGATGCGTTTTATCCATGAACCCAAAACTCTGGTGCCAGTCATGGACTCGGGAAGACAATCTTCCCTTGGTGTTTAATCACTGTGGGGATGCCTGCTTGATTATTCACCCACGTTTCAGAGGTGTCTAATCACCGTGGGGACACCTGCCTTGGTCCTTCACCCTTAGTGGCAAGTACCACTTTCCTAGGGGGCAAGCACCCCCTGCCGCTTCTCTCCATGTTTCTACCCTCTCTTTTCTCTGGGCTTGCCTCCTTCACTATGGGCAACCTTCCACCTTCCATTCCTCCCTCTTCTCCCTTAGCCTGTGTTCTCAAGAACCTAAAACCACTTCAACTCATACCTGACCTAAAACCTAAATGCCTTATTTTCTTCTGCAATGCCGCTTGACCCCAATACAAACTCAATAATGGTTCCAAATAGCCAGAAAATGTCACTTCCGATTTTTCCATCCTACAAGATCTAGATAATTCTTGTCGTAAAATATGCAAACGGTCTGAGGTGCCTGACGTCCAGGCATTGTTTTATACATTGGTCCCTCCCTAGTCTCTGTTCCCAATGTGACTTGTCCCAAATCTTCCTCCTTTCCTTCCCACCTGTCCCCTCTGTCCCAACCCCAAGCGTTGCTGAGTCTTTTCAATCTTCCTTTTCTACCGACCCATCTGACCTCACCTCTCCTCCCCAGACTGCTCCTCCTCAGGTCGCTCCCTGCCAGGCTGAATCAGGCTCCAATTCTTCCTCAGCCTCCACTCCCCCACCCTATGATCCTTCTATCACCTCCCCTCCTCACACCTGGTCCAGCTTACGTCTTATAGTTTTGTTTCGCAACTAGCCCTCCCCAACCTGCCCAACAATTTCCTCTTAAAGAGGTGGCTGGAGCTAAAGGTGTGGTCAAGGTTAATGTTCTTTTTTCTTTATCCGACCTCTCCTAAATCAGTTAGTGTTTAGGCTCTTTTTCATCAAATATAAAAACCCAGCCCAGTTCATGGCCCATTTGGCAGCAACCTTGAGATGCTTTACAGCCCTAGACCCTGAAGGGTTAGAGGGCCATCTTATTCTCAATATGCATTTTATTACCCAATCTACTCCCAACATTAAATAAAGCTCCAAAAATTAGATTCTAGCTCTCAAACCCCACAACAGGACTTAATTTACCTTGCCTTCAAGGTGTACAATAATAGAGAAGAGTTGCAATTACTTGCCTCTGCTGTAAGAGAAACCCCAGCCACATCTCCAAAACACCAGAACTTCAAAATGCCTAAGTCACAGCGGTCAGGGATTCCTTGAGGACTTCCTTCTGCTGGATTTTGCTTCAAGTGCTGGAAATCTGGCCAGTGGGCCAAGGAATGCCCGCAGCCTGGGATTCCTCCTAAGCCGTGTCCCATCTGTGCGGGACCCCACTGGAAATTTGACTGTCCACGTCGCCTGGCAGCCACTCCCCAGAGCCCCTGGAACTCTGGCCCAAGGCTCTCTGACTGACTCCTTTGCAGATCTTCTTGGCTTAGCGGCTGAAGACTGATGCTGCCTGATCACCTCGGAAGCCTCCTGGACCATCACAGACACTTTGGGTAACTCTTAACAGTGAAGGGTAAGTCCATCCCCTTCTTAATCAATATGGAGGCCACCCACTCCACATTACCTTCTTTTCAAGGGCCTGTTTCCCTTACCTCCATAACTGTTGTGGGTATTGACGGCCAGGCTTCTAAACCTCTTAAAACTCCCCAACTGTGGTGCCAACTTAGACAATATTCTTTTGTGCACTCCTTTTTAGTCATCCCCACCTGCCCAGTTCCCTTATTAGGTGGAGGCATTTTAACTAAATTATCTGCTTCCCTGACTATTCCTGGGCTATAGCCACACCTCATTGCCGCCCTTTTCCCCCAGTTCAAAGCCTCCTTTGCATCCTCCCCTTGTATCTTCCCACCTTAATCCACAAGCATGGGACACCTCTACGCCCTCCTTGGTGATGATCATGCACCCCTTACATCCCATTAAAACCTAATCACCCTGACCCCGCTCAATGCCAATATCCCATCCCACAGCAGGCTTTAAAAGGATTAAAGCCCATTATCACTTGCCTGTTACAGGATGGCCTTTAAAAGCCTATAAACTCTCCTTACAATTCCCCATTTTACCTGTCCGAAAACCAGACAAGTCTTACAAGTTAGTTCAGGATCGGCGCCTTGTCAACCAAATTGTCTTGCCTATCCACCCCGAAGTGCCAAACCCATATACTTTCCTATCCTCAATACCTCCCTCCACAACCCCTCCACAACCCATTATTCTGTTCTGGATCTCAAACATACTTTCTTTACTATTCCTTTGCACTCTTCATCCCAGCCTCTCTTCACTTTCACTTGGACTGACCCTGACACCCATCAGGCTCAGCAAATTACCTGGGCTGTACTGCCACAAGGCTTCACGGATGACCCCTGTTACTTCAGTCAAGCCCAAATTTCTGAGAAATTCTGAGAAATTCTCTTCTGTTACCTATCTTGGCATAAATCTTCATAAAAACACACATGCTGTCCCTGCTGATCATGTCTGGCTAATCTCCCAAACCCCAACCCCTTCTACAAAGCAACAAGTCCTTTCCTTCCTAGGCATGATTAGGTACTTCGCCTTTGGGTACCTAGTTTTACCATCCTGACTAAACCATTATATGAACTTACAAAAGAAAACCTAGCTGACCCCATAGATCCTAAAAGATCCATTCCCCACTCCTCTTTCTGTTCCTTAAAAACAGCCCTGGAAGCTGCTCCCACACCAGCTGTCCCTAACTCATCCCAACCCTTTTTCATTACACAGCCGAAGTGCAGGACTGTGTGGTCGAAATTCTTACACAAGAGCTGGGACTGCACTGTGTAGCCTTTCTGTCCAAACAGAAAGGCACCGTGTAGCCTTTCTGTCCAAACAACTTGACCTTACTGTTTTAGGCTGGCTCCCACATTATTCCTGATACCACACCTGACCTCCATGACTATATCTCTCTAATCCACCTTGTATTCACTCCATTTCCCCATATTTCCTTCTTTTCTGTTCCTCACCCTGATCACACTTGGTTTATTGATGGCAGTTCCACCAGGCCTAATCACCACTCACCAGCAAAGGCAGGTTATGCTATAGTATCTTCCACATCTATCCTTGAGGCTACCGCTCTGCCCCTCTCCACTACCTCTCAGCAAGCCAAACTCATTGCCTTAACTGGAGCCCTCACTCTTGTAAAGGGACTATGTGTCAATATTTATACTGACTCTAAATATGTCTTCCATATCCTGCACCACCATGCTGTTATATGGGCAGAAAGAGGTTTCCTCACTACACAAGGGTCCTCCATCATTAATGCCTCTTTAATAAAAACTCTCCTCAAGGCCGCTTTACTTCTAAAGGAAGCTGGGGTCATTCACTGCAAGGGCCATCAAAAGGCATCAGATCCCATCACTCAGGGTAATGATTATGCTGATAAGGTAGCTAAAAAAGCAGCTAGCGTTCCAACTTCTGTCCCTTACAGCAGTTTTTCTCCTTCTCATTGGTCACTCCCACCTACTCCCCCACTGAAACTTCCACCGATCAATCTCTTCCCACACAAGGCAAATGGTGCTTGGACCAAGGAAAATATCTCCTTCCAGCCTCACAGGCCCATTCTATTCTGTCGTCATTTCATAACCTCTTCCATGTAGGTTACAAGCTGCTACCCTGCCTCTTAGAACCTCTCATTT
>NW_012102765.1:556806-559557 GCF_000951045.1 Mandrillus leucophaeus | reverse complement strand
TTTAGGCTGGCTCCCACATTATTCCTGATACCACACCTGACCTCCATGACTATATCTCTCTAATCCACCTTGTATTCACTCCATTTCCCCATATTTCCTTCTTTTCTGTTCCTCACCCTGATCACACTTGGTTTATTGATGGCAGTTCCACCAGGCCTAATCACCACTCACCAGCAAAGGCAGGTTATGCTATAGTATCTTCCACATCTATCCTTGAGGCTACCGCTCTGCCCCTCTCCACTACCTCTCAGCAAGCCAAACTCATTGCCTTAACTGGAGCCCTCACTCTTGTAAAGGGACTATGTGTCAATATTTATACTGACTCTAAATATGTCTTCCATATCCTGCACCACCATGCTGTTATATGGGCAGAAAGAGGTTTCCTCACTACACAAGGGTCCTCCCATCATTAATGCCTCTTTAATAAAAACTCTCCTCAAGGCCGCTTTACTTCTAAAGGAAGCTGGGGTCATTCACTGCAAGGGCCATCAAAAGGCATCAGATCCCATCACTCAGGGTAATGATTATGCTGATAAGGTAGCTAAAAAAGCAGCTAGCGTTCCAACTTCTGTCCCTTACAGCAGTTTTTCTCCTTCTCATTGGTCACTCCCACCTACTCCCCCACTGAAACTTCCACCGATCAATCTCTTCCCACACAAGGCAAATGGTGCTTGGACCAAGGAAAATATCTCCTTCCAGCCTCACAGGCCCATTCTATTCTGTCGTCATTTCATAACCTCTTCCATGTAGGTTACAAGCTGCTACCCTGCCTCTTAGAACCTCTCATTTTCTTTCATCGTGGAAATCTTCCCTCAAGGAAATCACTTCTCAGTGTTCCATCTGCTCTTCTACTACTACTCAGAGATTGTTCAGGCCCCCTCCCTTCCCTACACATCAAGCTCGGAGATTTGCCCCTGCCTAGGGCTGGCAAATTAATTTTACTCACATGCTCTGAGTCAGGAAACTAAAATACCTCTTGGTCTGGGTAGACACTTTCACTGGATGGGTAGAGGCCTTTCCCACAGGGTCTGAGAAGGCCACCGTGATCATTTCTTCCTTCTGTCAGACATAATTCCTTGGTTTGGCCTTCCCACCTCTATACAGTCCAATAACAGACCGGCTTTCATTAGTCAAATCACCCAAGCAGTTTCTCAGGCTCTTGATATTCAGTAAAACCTTCATACCTCTTACTGTCCTCAGTCTTCAGGAAAGGTAGAATGGACTAATGGTCTTTTAAAAACACTCTTCACCAAGCTCAGCCTCCTACTTAGAAAGGAGGACTCTGTCAAGGATAGAGCCCAACAACTCGTCAACCAAGCAAGTAATTACGCCGAACCCCCTTGGGCACTCTGTAATTGGATGTCCTGGGTCCTCCCAGTTCTTGGTCTTTTAATACCTGTTTTTCTCCTTCTCTTATTCAGATCTTGTGTCTTCTGTTTAGTTTCTCAATTCATACAAAACCATATCCAAGCCATCACCAATCATTCTATATGACAAATGTTTCTTCTAACAACCCCACAATATCACCCCTTACCACAAAATCTTCCTTCAGCTTAATCTCTCCCACTCTAGGTTCCCACACTGCCCCTAATCCCGCTCAAAGCAGCCCTGAGAAACATCGCCCATTATCTCTCCATACCACCCCCCCAAATTTTCGACACCCCAACACTTCAACACTATCTTTTTTTGTTTTTCTTATCAATATAAGACAACAGGAATGTCTGACCTCTGAGCCAAATCCTGCAGGTATACATCCAATACATCCAGATGGCTTGAAGCAAGTGAAGAATCACAAAAGAAGTGAAAATGACTGGTTCCTGCCTTAACTGATGACATTACCTTGTGAAATTCCTTCTCCTGGCTCAGAAGCTCCCCCACTGAGCACCTTGTGACCCTCGCCCCTGCCCGCCAGAGAACAACCAACCGCCTTTGACTGTAATTTTCCACGACCTACCCAAATCCTATAAAATGGCCCCACCCCATCTCCCTTCGCTGACTCTCTTTTTGGACTCAGCCTGCCTGCACCCAGGTGAAATAAACAGCCTTGTTGCTCCCACAAAGCCTGTTTGGTGGTCTCTTCACACGGACGTGCGTGACAGAGACATCGACTGACCTCACAGGGACATTGGGACTGCCCAACAGGATAATAATGTGGAGAAGTACTTTGTCAGGTATCTGCCAAATGACTATTGTTACGATGATTTTTAGAGTGTGGAAGATGCCCCTCTAAAGGGACATCATTCTCGGAGCATTTGTTGACCAAAATAATGGGATAGAAGATACAGCTATTATTCTAAAAATGTGCAGTTCTGATGCAGAGGGAAGTTATCGTCACGACGTGCTAAACAACACAACATATTAATGTCAAATGAGGCTATGGGGAGGGGCTCTGAGGGCCAAAACCATGTGAGGCCACGTGGTCTCCATGACTGGGCAAAGTCTTATGGAGGGTGTGAGACTTAACCGGGGCTCTCCTAGATTGGAGAGAGAAAGCTGAGCAAACAGAGATGTTCACTGGTTCCCAACTGTTAGCCAGGGCAGAAAATCTGCGACTATCTGCAGGGAGCACTAATTATACAGATTTGATAGAAGGCTGTATTGGGGACTCACTAGAGAGACTGAGTGCATAAATTTGATCAAGAAGATTAGAAAATGACCGAGAAAGTGGATAATCGGTTTTTACTACGGTGTTCTCAGAAATTCTAATTAGTGGTAGCAATTGGATTCTGCAATTTTTTCTTTGGTGAATCC
>NW_012102765.1:548993-556756 GCF_000951045.1 Mandrillus leucophaeus | reverse complement strand
CTGCCTGCACCCAGGTGAAATAAACAGCCTTGTTGCTCCCACAAAGCCTGTTTGGTGGTCTCTTCACACGGACGTGCGTGACAGAGACATCGACTGACCTCACAGGGGCATTGGGACTGCCCAACAGGATAATAATGTGGAGAAGTACTTTGTCAGGTATCTGCCAAATGACTATTGTTACGATGATTTTTAGAGTGTGGAAGATGCCCCTCTAAAGGGACATCATTCTCGGAGCATTTGTTGACCAAAATAATGGGATAGAAGATACAGCTATTATTCTAAAAATGTGCAGTTCTGATGCAGAGGGAAGTTATCGTCACGACGTGCTAAACAACACAACATATTAATGTCAAATGAGGCTATGGGGAGGGGCTCTGAGGGCCAAAACCATGTGAGGCCACGTGGTCTCCATGACTGGGCAAAGTCTTATGGAGGGTGTGAGACTTAACCGGGGCTCTCCTAGATTGGAGAGAGAAAGCTGAGCAAACAGAGATGTTCACTGGTTCCCAACTGTTAGCCAGGACAGAAAATCTGCGACTATCTGCAGGGAGCACTAATTATACAGATTTGATAGAAGGCTGTATTGGGGACTCACTAGAGAGACTGAGTGCATAAATTTGATCAAGAAGATTAGAAAATGACCGAGAAAGTGGATAATCGGTTTTTACTACGGTGTTCTCAGAAATTCTAATTAGTGGTAGCAATTGGATTCTGCAATTTTTTCTTTGGTGAATCCCAACAAAACCAATTAACTTGTATTGCATCCATACATTACCATGCACACAGGCCATAAGCAAGGGAAGGCGTATTTAGTCTAACTGCTGCCTTTTGGCTTTTAACAGAAAATCAATTCATTTTGGCACATTAAACCATTAGTGCCCGTTGGATATGAACTTCGCCTTTTTCTTTACATTTCTCTCCCACTTCCCCTTCTTCTGTTACAGGGGCGGAAACTGTCGACTTTGAAGGCTGTGAATGGGGGGTTTCCCAGGAAATCGGGATAGACTCACACACACTGGCATGTCTTTGGGCCTCAAGGAACTTTCTGATTGAATTCTGAAAGTCCTTGAGGCTTCTAAATTCTACAATCAAGCATCAGCTTTATGAATTCCCTATTCCGTGAAGAGGTGGCGTCACTGAGAACCTGTTGGATGGATGTCATCAGCACTGTCTCAAGGGTTTCTCAAAGGTACAGCAGATTAGATGAGGGGGAACTCCTACACTAGGGATGGAAAATTAATGGTACCTGTGATGGTTAATGTTAGGTGTCAACCTGACCAGGCTAGGTTAGGCTAGGCTGTGCAGCTGTGCGGTCAAATGTTAGTCCAGATGTTGTGAATATATATATTTGGTTTTTTTTTGAGACAGGGTCTCACTCTGTTACCCAGGCTGGAGTGCAGTACACGATTATGGTTCACTGTAGCCTCAACCTCCCAGGCTCAAGTGATCTTTCCATCTCAGTCTCCTGAGTAGCTGGGACCATAGGCATGTGCCACCGTGCCTGACAAATGTTTTTTTTTTTTTATTTTTTGTAAAGATGGGGTTTTACTGTGTTGCCCAGGCTGTTCTCAAACTCCTGGGCTCAAGCTATCCTCCCGTCTTGGCCTCCCAAAGTTCTAGGATTACAGGCATGAGCCACCGTGCCTGGCTGTGAACATATTTTGTAGATCTGATTAACGTTTACACTCAGTTGACTTTAAGTAAAGGAAATTACCCTCCAGTATATGGGTGGGCCTCACCCAATCAGCTGAAGGCCTTAAGAGCCAAAACTGAGGGCTCCTAGCAAAGAAGGAATCCTGTCTTTAGACTGTAACATAGAAGTCCTGCCTAAGTTTCCAGCCTGCTGGGCTGCCCTGCAGATTTTGGACTCAGTGCTGAAACATCAGTCATCATTGGTTCTTTTTTTAACATTTTTTTGAGACAGGGTCTTACACCACCATCCGTGGCTGGAGTGCAGTGGCGTGATCTCAGCTCGAGTGATCCTCCTGCTTCAGCCTCCTGAGGAGCTAGGATTATATAGGTGCAAGCTACCACACCCAGCTAATTTTAAATTTTTTGTAGAGACAAGGTCTTGCTATGTTGACCTGGCTGGTCTATAACTCCTGGCCTCAAGCAGTCCTCCCACCTCAGCCTCGCAAAGTGCTGGGATTATGGGCATGAGCCACTGTGCCCGGCCCATCAGCTCTTACTTGAGTGTCCAGTCCTGCTGGTCTGTCCTGCCAGCCCCCACAATGCCGTGAGTCAATTCTTTAGCATTTCTCCCTCTCCATCTATGTCTAGATCTGAGTGTATATCTTTTTTTCTCTCTCTCCTGTTGGTTCCATTTCTCCAGAGAATGCTGACTGGCACCCTGCCTGTACCACCAGCTGCTCTCTGGGGCCCAGCGTGATGATGGGTTGTAGCCGCTGCTGATGCTCCTTCCTTCTGATCCCAGATGCAGCTTCAGTATCATCTGCAGGTTGGGGGGACTGTGATGATTTGGAGTCAGCACTTGAGAGGAAACGTGCTTGCTCTTCTAATTGTAGTGGATATTCTTCCTGGATGTTGACTAATAAAACAAATGGACGTTCTCATGTTAGGTACCGTCTAATTAATTTTTCAACAAATATTTGTGGGCTTCTGATGCCCAAGTGCTGTGTTTAGTGTTATGGTGGATATCAGGAGGGATGAGACACAGAGCAGCAGAGATCTGGGCGGAGCATTTCTTTCCACACCCTCGGCGGGAGGTCCTGGAGGACAGGGTGGGGTAAGCAGGATGAGGCAGGGGTGGAGTCCGACTAGTTTCCCACGACCTCACCATCATGACGGTTTTCCAGGAACTGAAGAGAGAGGGAGGCAAGGACGGCACCCCTTGCAGGGAAGAGGGAAGCTGGGAGTGGACCTGTAGCCACCTGTGAACTTGATCCCAGAGCAGCCTGGGGTTCTTCGAAAGAGAGGGCGTGCCCACCTGCCCTGTTTCCATTCTGGTGTTCACAGAGTGACCTCTAACATCTCAATGTTCACTCTTTGAGAGATGGACCTACTAAAAGCCCAGATTCCACCACTATGCAATATGTACAAGTAAGAAGCTTGCACTCCTGCCTCCTAAATATATAAAAATAAATAGCTACAAAATAAAAGTCAAGTAGATATTACAGGGACAGTGGTTATGGGATGGATGAAAGAATAAAAAAAATTTTTTTGACACGGAGTTTTGCTCTTGTTGCTCAGGCCGGAGTGCAGTGGCGCGATCTCAGCTCACCGCAACCTCTGCCTCTTGGGTTCAAGCGATTCTCCTGCCTCAGCCTCCCGAGTAGCTGGGATTACAGACATGCACCACCATGCCCGGCTGGTTTTGTATTTTTTGTAGAGACGGGGTTTCTCCATGTTGGTCAGGCTGGTCTCGAACTCCCAACCTCTGGTGATCCGCCTGCCTCGGCCTCCCAAAGTGCTGGAATTACAGGAGTGAGCCACTGCGCCCAGTGAATCAAATTTTTAACCAGAAAGAGAGAGAACAAAGGAAGGACTTTGAAATCAGTGTGTATGTGTGTGCACGTGTGTGTGCATTCACACGGGTGGCACTGTGGTTGTAGGGTAAGATTGATAGAACAAATGATGCCATTAATAAGCGTGGAGGAGCTTTTAAATTAACAGCAGCCCAAGGTTGCAGATTAATTTTTTAAATGTTTCTTAACCAGAAAAATGAAGCAAATGAATTCCGACAATTAGGAAGTAATGAAGACCTTTCGAGAATGGCTTATTAAAGAGAAGAGATCAGGGAATTCTTAGTGCGTGTGAAGCCAGTGTCAATCAGTGGGCTCAGATGTCGGCGTCTTCGGGCATTGGGGGAGTTGGCGTGCTCACTTTTGAACCCAAGTAGTCATCTTTGAAACATCTTAGAGAATGCGCCAAGGAAGGCAACGTAGGATCTGCAGCCCTTGCTGCCGAGGGTGCGCTGCTGGGCCGCGGTCCTACTCTGTCTGTCCAGCCCTCCATCTCACTCCACCCCGTGGTGCGTCAAAGGGCAGGTGGTCCTGCGTTGGGCCTGCATTGCTCTGATGCTCTTGGGACGTGCCTGACCTTGTGAACAGTGTCTGGTGACTGCTGGGAAGTGTGAGCAAGGCCATTGAAGGCTTGGAAGGAAGTGAAGGACCGAGGGGCCTGGAAACAAAGGGGGACTCTGGCACTGGAACAGTGGACAATGGTCTTGGACGTCTGACACCTCATACATCAGGAGCTTTTTTGATTGTTAGCTGCTAGCTTCTGTGTGATTTTTGTGTCTTTTAAAATTTTCTTTTGCTTTTGTTGCCTGTGCTTTTAGGGTCATATTCAAGAAATGATTGCCCAGACCAATGCCATGGAGTTTTTTTCACTGTTGTCTTCTAGTAGATGTCTAGTTTCAGGTCTTACATTTAAGTCTTTAATACATTTTGAGTTGATTTTTGTAGATGGAGGGAGATGAGTTTCATTATTTGGCATGTGGCTCTCCCATTTTTCCAGCACCCTTTATAGAAGAGCCTGTCCTTTCCCCCAGTGTGTGTTCCTGGTCTTGTCAAAGACCATCTGACTGTGACTGTGTGGATTTGTTTCTGGGCTCTCTATTCTCTTCCATGGGCCTGGATGTCTGTTTTTGGGGCTTGGGCACCGTTTTTTTTTTTTTTCTTGCTCTGTTGCCCAGGCTGGAGTGCAATGGTGTGATCTTGGTTCACTGCAACCTCCACCTCCTGGGTTCAAGCGATTCTCCTGCCTCAGCCTCCCGAATAGCTGGGATTACAGGTGCCTACCACCATGCCTGGCTAATTTTTAAATTTTTATTAGAGATGGGGTTTCACCATGTTGGCCAGGCTGGTTTTGAACTCCTGACCTCAGATGATCCACCCGCCTCTGCCTCCCAAAGTGCTGGGATTACAGGCGTGAGCCACCGTGCCCGGCCTGGGTACCATCTTTTAAGATTAGCAGAGTGGTTGTAAGGTGCTCCAGAGTTTATAACCACTGAGTTAGGCAAATTGCATTATGAAGGTTGTGTCTGAGTCAATTTGGGCTGCTGAATACTATAAACTGGGCAGATCTGGAGCCTGGCGTTTGGAAGCCAGATCTCTTCCTGGCTTGCACAAGGCTGTCTTCTCGTATGTCCTCACATGGCCTTTCCTTGGTGGGTGCACTCAGGGCCTGGTGGGAGGGTGGGAGGGAGAAGGACCTCTTGTGTTTCTGTTTTTATAAGGACACTCATCTCTTCAGGCAGACCCCATCCTCGTAACCTCATCTAACTCCAGTCACTTGCCAAAGACCCCATCTCCAAATACCATCATACTGGGGATGAGGGCTTCAAGATGTGAATTTTGAGGGACACAAGCATGCAGTCCGCAGCGGGTGGATTCTCAGCACTCCATCACCCCTGCGACAGAAGCACAATTCCTCAAGACTGCAGAGGCCAGGGCTTGCCTCTCTGGCATCCTTGCTGTGTGCCAGGCACCAAACTGGCGGCTTCGTGGAGGTTTGGTCATATAATCCGCAGATCCACCTGTGGACTTAGGATTCTGGTTTTTTATTTTTATTTTTTTGAGATGGAGTTTCATTCTGTCACCCAGGCTGGAGTGCAGTGGCGTGATCTTGGCTCACTATAAGCCCTGCCCCCTAGATTCAAGTGATTCTCCTGCCTCAGCGTCCCAAGTTGCTGGGATTACAGGTGCGCACCACCACGCCTGGCTAATTTTTGTATTTTCAGTAGAGATGGGGTTTCACCATGTTGGCCAGGCTGGTCTTGAACTCCTGACTTCAGGTGATCCACCCGCCTCCGCCTCCCAAAGTGCGGGGATTACAGGCCTGAGCCACCACGCCTGGCCTGGTCTTATTATTCTTATTGTCCTTTTATTCATGAGGAAACAGGCTGACTCGCCTATGACTGAGCAGCAAGTGAATGCAGGAAGCAGGATTTAGATGGGTGGGGTCTGTGCGAACGCAGGACCATGGCGTCCCCACAGCGTCCCCACCGGGCGTCCCCACAGCGCCACCATAGCACGTCCCCACAGCGTCCCCACCGGGCATCCCCACAGCGCCCCCACAGTGCGCCCCCACAGCGTGTCCCCACCGGGAGTCCCCACAGCGTGACCCCACAGCGCCCCCATAGCGCGTCCCCATAGCGTGTCCCCACAGTGCGTCCCCACAGTGCGTCCCCATAGCACATCCCCACAGCGTTCCCACAGTGTGTCTCCACAATGTCCCCACAGCGCGTCCCCACAACATCCCCATAGCGCATCCCCACAGTGTGTCCCCACAGTGCCCCGACAGCGTCCCCACAGCACGTCCCCACAGCGCCCCCACAGCATCCCCACAGCATCCCCACAGCATCCCCACAGCATCCCCACAGCATCCCCTGTCTCTTATACACATCTAGATGTGTATAAGAGACAGCCACAGCACGTCCCCACAGCATCCCCACAGCATCCCCACAGCACGTCCCCACAGCATCCCCACAGCATCCCCACAGCACGTCTCCACAGCATCCCCACAGCATCCCCACAGCACGTCCCCACAGCACACCCTCACAGCGTCCCCACAGGGCGTCCCCACAGCATAAACACAGCGCGTCCCCACAGCACCCCCATAGCGCTTCCCCACAGCATGTCCCCACAGCATACCCCCACAGCATCCCCACAGTGCACCCTCACAGCGTCCCCACAGGGCGTCCCCACAGCGTCCCCAGAGCATAAACAGAGCGCGTCCCCACAGCACCCCCATAGCGCTTCCCCACAGCATGTCCCCACAGCATCCCCACAGTGCACCCTCACAGCGTCCCCACAACATACACACAGGGCGTCCCCACAGCACCCCCACAGCACATCACAGTGCCTCCACAGCGTCCCCACAGCATACACTCAGGGCGTCCCCACAGCATGTCCCCACAGAGCACTGAGGCATGCAAAGGCACCTCTGTGGGCTGAATGGTGCCTCCCAAATCTGTGTGTTGCATTCTCACCTGCAGGACCTCAGAATGTGACTGCTTTTGGAAATAGGGTCTTTCAAGGGTAATGAAGGGTAATGAAGTTAAAGCGAGGTCATCAGGGTGGGCCCTAACCTGGTGGGACTGGTGTTCCTATGACCAGGGGAGATGAGGACAGACATGCACAGACGACCACATGAAGACACAGGGAGAAGACGGCCATCTACAAGCCAAGAAGAGAGGCCCAGGAGAAACCCAGCCTGCCACACTTGATTTCTGACTTCCAGCCTCCAGAACTGCAAGGAAAGAAGCCGCTCTTGTTTCTGGCACCCCATCTGTGGCACTTTGTTACAACAGCCCTAGCAAACGAGTCCAGTATTTAAAATCTTTGCAAATGCCTGTCGAACCAAACCAAAATGGTCTGTGTGCCACCACAGCCCGGACCTGCGAAGTTTCAAATGATAGAGGTCACTTGGTAAAAGCTGCCTGCAGACTTTCCCCCCGGCTGGACCAGGGATCTTGGGGTGGACGTTTTTGGATGTTGACCAAGCCAGCTTGGAAAAGGGAAATAACATGAGAACTCTGCTTAAACTTAGAAAGATTATCTTCCCCTGGATGCTGTCTTGCACTGTTTTTAAATAATAATAACGATACCGGCTGGTTTGAGTGCTTACTGTGCTGGGCGTGGCTCTATGTGCCTCGCATGTATCAGTGACTCTGCTTCTCACAAACTCTGTGTATGCCCTGTTTTTACAGATGAGGAAAGCGAGGCATAGAGAGGTATAAAAGAAAGAAAGAAAGAAAGAAGAAGAAAGAGAGAGAGAAAGAAAGAAAGAAAGAAAGA
>NW_012102765.1:523350-542659 GCF_000951045.1 Mandrillus leucophaeus | reverse complement strand
CCCAGAGCCTGTGATCTCTTACAGTTCCCAGCATCTCTCTCCTTGCACACCAGATTCACAAGTGCAAAGGAGGAGGGAGCGGCTGTCCACCAACTACAGAAACAGCCACTGGGACCGGGTGCGGTGGCTCAGGCCTGTAATCCCAGCACTTTGGGAGGTTGAGACAGGAGTATCGCTTTAGGCCAGGAGTTTGAGACCAGCTTGGGCAACATAGGGAGACCTCGTCTTTAAAAAAATACAAAAATTAGCCAGGCGTGATGATGTGTGCCTGTGGTCCCAGTTGCTTGGGAGGCTGAGATGGGAGGATCACATGAGCCGGGGAAGTGGAGGTTGCAGTGAGCTGAGATGGTGCCACTGCACTCCAGACTGGGTGACAGAACCAGACGCTGTCTCACACACACACAGAAAACGTCTACTGATGATGAGGAAGAAGGCGAGAAGCTCAACACGGCCTAAGTATTCACCCTGTGGCTGAAGGTGAGGCTGAAAGCTAAGGAGGATTCACTGTTTCGGAAGGCATGAAGGTGTGTGTGGGTCTCGGAAAGCTTTTACGTTAATGGGTTTAACCCATTAACCCATTTGGAGCTGCGACTCAGCTAATATCTTATTTACACAGGGTGGCCTGGAAATGAAGACCTTGCTGTGCCCATTTGCGGCGATCGTGTTCTCATGACGATTCTCTACGCTGTGCAGCATGTCAGGCTTTGAATGTTTACATGGAGGGTAGTGATTTTAAAAACATTTCTCCAGCGCCTCTGGTGATTAGTGAGCGGGCACGTGTGTGTTGGTCTGGGGCTGAGAGAGGGCACCGGGGTGACTTCAGAGAGTGGCGGTGGATGTTTGCCCGGCTGTTGTCCACACCCGGTAACCCTGAGGTTCCCTGGCAGGAGGGGAGGAGGAGAGGAGGAGGCCACAGGCTTAGGAACTGAAAGGTGAACAGAGTTTGGGACGCCTGCACACACCTGTTGGGAAGCTCTGCCATCGGGTATAATGCCGGGGGATGGGTGGACGGTTCCGATGTGTCAGACATGTGGTCAGTTGTCCACACGGCTGAGGAAAGAGGCTGAGGAGGTGTGGTTTGCCATCTAACACTGAGCCCTGGATCTTCCCAGGTTTAAGCTCGCTGGGCTGTACCCACCCCTAGCTAAGCGAGGTCTCCAGGGTGCACCTGAGGGACACCAGCACAGAGGCTCAAGAAAGGATGTGAGTGGAGGGAGGGGGCCCCACTGCGAGGCTCAGGTATGTCCACCTGCTGAGCCCCCTCCCCACCCCCATGGCAACACTAACTTCCCATCACCGTGGCTGCCTTCATCCTGTGTTTCTGATGTTGGCTCTGCACCAGAGTGTGCAAGCCTGGGGTACGGCAGCTGCATCCTTGGCTGGACCTCACCTGAGGTGCCCCCCACTACACATTGACTGGGGCTACCTCCCCATCTCCATCTGTTGACCAGACACAAAGCCGACGGCCCCCTTTGCCGAGTGCCAAGACACCCAGCGTTGTGCCAGGCACTGTGGGGACAGGGAAGGTTCGGCACATTCTCTACCTGGAGGATTTCATAATTTTAATGATCAAGGAAATAGTTCGCACAAAGGAAACTATAAAAATTAATATGCAGTCAAGGTGGAGGGCTCTGATCTATCTCTAAATGCTGTCGAATTTCAGAGAAGAGAGGGAAAAGATGGTACTGGACGGGGCTTTGAATATTGGGTAGAAGCTTTGGGTGGTTTAGCCTGGGGTTAATCCCGGCGTGGTTCTCAGTTTGCAGGACTAGGGGGGAAGTGGTGGCGTGCCCCACTGGTGTGATGATGTAGAGGAATGACGCTTGTGACTTCAGGCACTTTTCATCCAAAGAGAGAGCTGGAAAAACACAGCTCCTCCCCGTCAGAGCATAGACAATATGTTTGCCTATAAATACACGTGCGCATACATGTGTTATCAAGAGCAGAGGGTGGGATGACAGCGGCTGGGGGCTCTGAGGAGGTGGCCTTGGGACTCTTGGGACTGCAGGGCTCTCGCTGGAGCGTTCGCTGCAGGTCAAAGTCGTTCCAGAAGCTTCCATGGATACAGCCCAGGCACATACCAATCACACCTTCTCCTCTAGGCTGGCTCCCCTCAGGCCAGCGTCTGCCCCAGACTTAGCTTATGACCCCACAAAGGCGATTTATAGTTCTGCAGTCTCAGGCTTAGTGCATTGGCCCTCTGCAGATTACTGACGACGAAGTATTGGGCTGTGATGCCAGGCAGATCTTTTTTGCTTTGCCTCCACAGGAGTCTGAAATTGACCAGTAGATTTAACTGGAGTTCTGTTCGAAAGAGCATGTAATCGGTGTCAGTCGGGTTTGAAACACTAAAGCCAGAATATTGGGTGGGATATGTTCTTTGAGCTTCCATGCCTTCTGCATGTCTTGGGCATGGAGCTCCAGCTCTGGAAATGTGTGCAGTGCTGCCCGCCTTGGGCCCTTCGAGATCTGAGAAATGTGAGCGTGCGTTGTCCCCAACAGGCTCCACAGCCAGAGGCTTCGGGCAGCAGGTGAAGTCCGCTGCTCCTTTTTAGCTGGGTGCTTGGAGATGAGAGCCTGGGGAGCTGAGTGCTGGCCTCAGGAGACACCTGAGATAGCCTTTCGAGGTCTGCTTTCCTGTTTTCCTGAAGATGATGAGAGGAAAGCAAAGCCCTTGATGGGAGGATATTTAATTTAAGGCAACAAAAATTTGTCATATTCCATTTTTAAAGACATTGTGCTTAAGTAGTAAGAATTCAAGGTTGATTGAGTCAGATTCTACCCTCCAGGAGTGGTGGATGCTGTGATGTGTCACCCGGATTGTCCAGAATAAAGGGCTGGTCCCCCAGCAAACAGCTGTCAGCTGCTGGCTCCCTCTGGGATTGCCTGGGCTGCAGAGAGCCAACCCTAACCCTAACCCTAACCCCCACCCCTCGCCACCCCCACTTCCTGGAGTCAGTGACTAGTTGAAGTGTGGGGAGGAGGGGCAGTAAGATCACTGCCTCCTGCTTCAACCTGGACAATTCTAAAATGTTGTCTCTGACTCCATGCCTGCCTCCCAGCATCGGCGAGGTCTCCGTTCAGACTGCATCCCAGCCACAGCGCAACTTCTCCCTGGGCCCAGTGTGGCCCCTTTCCCTTCCCTTCTTGCAAATCCCAAAAGCAGCCCCCAGTATACCCCCTGTAAGCTCATCTCCATCTCCGAGTTGGCTTCCTGGAACCTTCCTGACATAGGAGCTCACAGTTTTGCAAAGGAGGCAGACGCAGCCCAGAGATGTGCACACCTGGAGCACGGGAGAATCCAGAGGGGCTTTCGTGGGCATCGGAGCCTCCACTCTGGGGTCACATCGATGCTGAAGCTTTAAGGACTTCTGAGGATGTAGGAGTTTCCGAGATGGCCTTGTACGGAGAGGCAAAGACACGGATGGGTGGGGCTGGAGGAAGCTGAGCACTGTAGCCAGAGAATGGGGATGGTGGTGAGGGAAGGTGGAGAGATGAGCAGGAGGTGGAGTTTGGGGACAGATTGTCAAGAGCCCGAGTGCTGCGCTCAGAAGTGGCAATTTTGCTCTGTAGGCAGTGGTCGGGGGCAGCTGGGGATAGGAAGGAATTCAAGCACTGGGGCGTGATGAGCATCTTAAGAAAGACCATTCGGGCCACACAGTTCACAGCCCGGGGGATGGGAAGCAAGGTCTCCACTGATGGCTGGAAGCCTTGGTTTCTCCTCTCTGCCTATTTAAATGCTTCTGGGCCTTTAGGATGCACCTGGATCCCATCTCCCTTGCATGGATTTCTCCCTTCCTAAACTCCACCAGACCTCCCAGTGTGCAGCACACAGCCTGGCTCACGGAATCCTGTGTGTCCACAGCCCATCCTGTGGCATCGCCGGCAGTCCCTGTAGAGTCCTCAGCCACAGGCTGTGCCATCCTTGGGGCTGCCTGGGCTGTCTGGATAGATCCAATCCAACGTTGGCTTCTTTTAATCACGATAAGAAAGATGCTTCGAAAAACCAAGATACAGAAGCTGGCAGCCTGTGGGGTGCCCTTGATGTGCCATGGAGTGCGGTGCTCGGCCCCGGCTGAGGTGGGGACCTCCAGGTGTCTGGGCAGCGCCCTGTCCTGAGGTGCTGGAACGCGGGCACAGGGCCGCGGGCAGAGGGAAGCCCGGCCACCTTTCCAGCGATGGCAAATAGGCATTTTCAGATAACCAAAGATGCGAGGTGAGCACCAAGGACAACTTCCTTCTGCCTTTTTTGGAATACAAAGGGTGCATCTCTCCCTGATTTATGACTTTTCTCTGGGCAGAAATTGTCCACCTTGGAGAAATCCAGTTACAGCTTTCTTTGTCTCTAATCTGTACCGTTAGAGCGAACTAAATGTGGCCTGAGAAGGACTCCGTGCTGCTGTATCTGAGTCCCTGTGGACAAACTGCAACCCGACTTAATAGGTAGACAAGATTGAAACCCTGACTTAGGAGTGTGTACCTGTCACAATCGCTGAGGCTTGGTCAATCGGAGCAGCCACACTTCAACCACTCATATGCTGCCGAGTGTTCGGACTGTGTCCAAATAAGCCAGACGCCGAGCTGTAACCAATCCAGCTGCTTCTGTCCCTCACCTCCGATTTCTGCAGGTCACTTTACTTTTTTGGTCTATAAGTTTGTTCTGACCACGAGGCACCCCCGGAGTCTCTCGGAATCTGCTGTGATTCTGGGGGCTGCCCGATTCATGAATTATTCATTGCTCAGTTAAACTCCATAACATTTAATTCGGCTGAAGTTTTTCTTTTAACAGTACCCACGAGAAAGAACAAGCAAGCAGGATTCCTGCCAGAGGGAGCAAAGCTCAGGGATGTGTGGGTGCTCCCTGTGTTTCCGGAGCGCAGTGCAGGGCCTGTCCCGGGACAATGCTGGTGCCTGGGCCTTGCTTCAGAGCCAGGGTCAGATGGTGAGACCCACTCGCTCCTGAAGACGGGAAAAGGATGACAAAGAAGCACCACGCGCTTCAGTCCCCTTTGGGAGTTTTCCCAAGTAGCAAGCATTACATGATTTATTAGTCCTTCAGATATTAGTAGAGGACCTGTTATCTGCCTGCACTGGACTTTGCCGTGGCTGCCATATCAAAGCACCACAATCTGGATGCTTACATTTAACAACAGAGATTTCTTGTCTTGCAGTTCCTGATGCTCAAGACCAAGCTGTGGGCAGGGCTGGCTCCTTCTGAGGCCCCTCTCCTTGGCTTGTAGATGCTGTCATCGTCTCTACCTGACACCCTCCCTGCTGGGTGTCTGTGTCCAGACTTCCCCTTTTAATAAGGACTCCAGTCATATTGGAGTAGGGCCTGCCCTTACTGCCCCGATTTTAACTTCTGCAAAGACCATGTCTACAAATAAGTTCACATCCTGAGGTGCTGGGGGTTAGGACGTCAGCATATGAATTTTGGGGGCTTGGGGGGCACAGTTTAACCTGTAATGGTTGACAAGGTCTGATGTTCTTTTCCCTTTTACTGTGTGTCTCTCTCTGCCAGGCTGCATCACTCTGCCCCAGCACTCTTCCGTGAGGTGGCCTCGCCCTGCCACTGCTCAGAAGGTGGTTTCGGCTCCCCTCTCCCCCTCCAGCCACCACTCCATGTTTTCCACTCCCCCATTCTTTTGTGTTTGTTATTTTATTTGTGTCCTGAAAAACGGCCACCGGGTTCCCTGAATTGTCGTCACTCTATTCACTTGTACACTGGGGAGGAGTGGAGAGAGGGACAGATGATTGTGGGGGGGGGCAGGTTTGTGGGGACAGACAGACACACACAGTAAAGGGAAAGAACATCACCTTCACTTTGGTCTGTGTCTATATTCATCTACACCTGTGCCCATGCCAATGTCTATATTTATATCTGTATTTATGTCTATCTATAGCTCTGTCTATATTGACATCTGTATTCGTCTGTTTTCACACTGCTGATAAAGACATACCTGAGACTGGGTAATTTATCCAGAAGACACTGTTTAATAGATTCACAGTTCCATGTGGCTGGGAAGTCCTCACAATCATGGTGGAAGGTGAAAGGCACATCTTACATGGCAGCAGGCAAGAGAGAGGATGAGCACCCAGCAAAAGGGGTTTCCTCTTATAAAACCATCAGCTCTGGTGAGACTTATCCACTACCACAAGAACAGTATGGGGGGAACCACCCCCATGATTCAATTATCTCCCGCTGGGTCCTTCCCACAACACAAGGGAATTCTGGGAGCTACAATTCAAGGTGAGATTTGGGTGGGGACACAGCCAACCAATATCAACATTAATGTCTCTCGTGTCTATATGTATATAATTTGCAAAAAGTAGCAGCAGACTTCCTGAGAACGTGTGAGTGTGGATTTCGTTCCATAACCAGCTCAGTGTCAGGGGTGACGTGCTGGGGAGAGGGACATGGTGCAGGTGTGACCGGCACTCCTCTGCTGGGGTGGTTTTGTGTGTCATGTGGGTCCGTCTCCCTCTCCGCAGACACCTGCCCACCCTGGCCCGTGGCCTCTAGCATCTCCGCACCATCTCTTCCCTGGACCTTCTCTTGCTGAGGAGCTGGAGGTGCTGGGTCCAGTGGCTCCGTCCTGAACCAGGACTCCAGCTGCCTCTCTTGTGTCCTTTCCTTAATGAAAAAACTTTCTCAGTCATGCTTGGAGCTAATAACTTTTTCTCAGGTGGGAAAATGTCAAACACATCTGACACTTGCAGTTCTAGCATGCGCTGCATGAAACGTGGTCAGATCATGTTTCCCCTGCATGCCTGTCTCAGGGCTGGGCCCACAGCAGGGACCCGGCGAGGACTCAGTGCCTTCCTGGGCAATTTTTTCCCCATGGGAGAGTGACTTCCAGGGCAAAAGGGAAGGAGGCTGTGTGGCTTTAGGAATATGTTTGCAAATGTTCTTTTTGCAGTCTGGAAACCATCTGCAGTGTTACCTGGACTGTTTTTAAAAAATTAAATTACCTGTGCAAACCTTCTAGTTTACAGCTGCGGAAACTGGTGTTGGGTTTCAAGCTGTTTTGCAGGATGATTTATTTAAAACGGAGTCTGTAAGAACCGGCTCTGTGCAGCTGGAGCAGGCCTTGGCCACATGCAGGAACCTAATCACCCTGGTGTACTCGACTCTCTTCTCTGTGGCAGAGCCACTGCCCCTTGGGCCCTGGGACCCCGTGCCTCCTCAGAGAAGTCAAAGTGTTTACATTTCTGACCTGAGCAGCTCCGAAACAAAAGAACGCTGCAGCTCCCCTGTAGAACTATATGCTTCTAGAGTGTTCTGTTGGGAACCTCTGAAGCGACGCTAACAGCTAACAGCTTATGCATGCAAGGATCCTCATGGGCCTGTCCCTTCCCTCCCTCACCATGAGGTACATCAGATTCCGGAAAGATAATCACGTCTGGCTGCGTCACTCACAGAACTACTCCACTGTGGCCTTCTACTATCACTGCCCCCCACACCCCCAGCCACTGCTGTGTTTCTACTCCGCCTGCTTTTGTTGTTTTATTTGTGTCCCTAAAAATGGCCACCAGGTTCCCTGAATCGTCGTCCTTCTGTTCACTTCTACGCTTGGAGAGAGGTGGAGAGGTGGATGGATGTGTGGTTGGGGAGGGCAGGGCTGTCCTGTGGGACCTGAAAGCAGGGCTGACGGGTATGGAGAAGGCGTCCGAGGCTCATGGGGGCTGTGGGGTCCGGCCTAGGCTGAACGCTGGAGCCCCGGGTAGCTGGGCGATGCCAGGGCTCTGTGAGGGGTGGTGCTGGGAGTGGAGGGCAGGGCAGTGTGGGGCAGCTGAGCAGGCGATCAGAGCAGGTTGGGTGCCAAGCCCGTGGGCAGTCCTGTAGGGAGTGGAGGGCTGGACACGCCCCTGGGAGAGCTACATGCCCACACGTTTCGGGGGGAAGCGGGCCTTGAAGACTGTGGACAGGGTGGTGAGTTTGTGGTGAAGGGGTGGAGGATGGGCGCAGGGATCTGACAGCAGGGCGTGTGGAGGGCGAGGTGGAGGAAGGGAGGTGGAGGAAGGGAGAGGATGCCTCTGGACTTTGCCCTGGCCGTGTGGTGTGTGGCCGGCACTGGCCTTGAGGGTCCTCAGGCCTGAGGTGGCCGTGGGGTGGGTCCGTGCATCACATACACAGCGTTGGGGTCTGGACAGGTGCTTGAATATTCCAGGAGGTCACATCTGAACAGAGGTGGGGGGTCTCTGTTCCAAAATGGAATCCCAGCTGCATCCGTTGGGGCAGGCATCACACCCGAGGGAAGACTTTCTGTCCCACTATGGATGATACGGAGTGAGCCCCAGACCTTCCCGCTCAGGCCGCACGCCGCCCGCCATTCCGAGCCGTGTCCTCTCCTCTGTGTCGCCTCTCAGGGCTTTCCTTCCACACCCGCCTGTCACCTGTTCACTGCAGCACCTCATTAGGTGAGTAGCAGGCCAGGGTGACAGACGATGGCACTGACCTTATGAGGTTGGCGTTATGACAGACAGGACGGGTGACCTTTGTACAGCAGCCTGACTGGGAGCTGGGCTGTGGCTTGTCAATTCCCGTGGGCGTGTGCTGTCACAGCGAACATGTGGGCATTCTGACCATGCCGTGACCCAAACCACACTGTCTACCGCCTGCGGTGGCAACAAGAAATCCGAGGTCACGGAGACCACTGGCCGCTCTGGCCTGCAGGCTGGCAGTGGAACTGGAAGGCACCCGGCAGTTCTTGCTTCATGTGACAGACATGAGTTCGCAGGAGGCTACACGGATCAGCATGGATTCTGCCATGGAAAATAATGGCACTCATAGACGTGTCCTTATGTATTTTCCACTATCTATCCACATAATATTTTCAATAATTAGATAATAACCTACATTGAAGTGACATTAAAAACATATAACCTGCAGTGTGGGGCTGAGTAGGGAGTTCTGAGAGACTGAGACCCAGTCCCAGCTCTGTTTCCTGCCAGGCGGGAGATCTTTGGCAGGTTACGTTACCTCCCGTGTGCCTCAGTTTCTTCTCCTGTAAAATGGAGACGATAATGGTATGTACTTCATATGATTCTTGTGAGAGTTAAATGAGTTTCCACGCTCCACAGTGCCTGGCTCACTATAAATGCTTAATAACTTTTAGTTTAAGATGTTCCCTATAAAATGGAAGAGAGAAGAAATATGGGTGCAGCTTCCTTTACCTTCACAGGTCTGTAGGGCTCGCGGGAGAGATGCAAGTGATGTCTTTCATTTCTGAGAAGATGGCGGTGTTGATTGGCGGTGGATGAAGGAAAAAGGCACAGGGAAAGGAATGGGGAGCAGAAGCAGAGAAGAAGGGTCATCGTGACGACATCACCAAGACAACGGTGTTGAAAAGGAGCCGATACTGCAACTTCTTGAGGCTCAGACTTGATGCCGACGCAACAGAGACGGGGCCAAGTCTTCTCTTCATGTAGCTCCTCTGCTCTCAGGCGGGCAAAGCCTGCCTGGTGGTTCCACCGTCTCTCTTTGTTTATGTCTCCTCATCGCATCAAACCTGCTCGCAAAGAGAAAGCCTTGTGTGGTTCTTGGCGCCAGAGCTTCCTGAAGATGATGTGACTTGTCAGGTAAGCGACTTGATAGAGAGAAGCCAGTCCCCCTGGGCAGTGCAGGAAAACCCGAGAGAGCTGTGGAGACCAAAAGAACAGGAAGGATTTCCTAGCGGGCGGGTGGGCAGTTAGGGGTTACTCTACCCCACGAGCTGCAGCTCACTGTCCTGTCCTGTGGGCCAGCCCGCATGCGTGGGTGCCAGAGGATTCCAAGGCTTTGAAGAAAAGTCCCTAAAGAGAGGAGAGCTGCTGTCACCATCGGATCCAGACACTTCCAGTGGGTGCCCGTTTGCAAGGTGCTCATGGTGGGGAACGAGATTTCACGTCGTTTTCGGAAATGGACACTCATACCTCCAATTAAACCTTACTTGTTTAGTTTTCCATAAGAAAGGCCTAGACCCTGAATCAAAGATATTTTGTAAGCTAGCAAGATAATGTATTCAGTTTATATAAAGGTAATTTCACTCTCAAGAGATTGGTTAGGTCAGAGTTACTGAATTAATTGTAACAAGGTTGGCAAATGAATTCAATTTTCTATGGCAAACATCGTTCATAACTCTAAGAGAACTACGTGATCTGCTATAACAAGCATATTCTAATGTATGCAATTTCTTATCACTGACGTTTAAGGGAAGCGTGAGTTGATGTAGGTTGAAGGTCATGGGTAGGTAAGAAGGACAAGCTCCCTGAGGATGGAGGCTGCACATCCTCTACAGAGCATGCAGTTACACTCATCCGACACAGAGCGTGTTCAATTTAATTTTTGAGAACGGGGTCTTGCTCTGTCGCCCAGGCTGGAGTGCAGTGGCGCCATCTCGGCTCACTGCAAGCTCCACCTCCAGGGTTCAGGCCATTCTCCTGTCTCAGCCTCCTGAGTAGCTGGGACTACAGGTACCTGCCACCATGCCCGGCTAATTTTCTTGTATTTTTAGTAGAGATGGGGTTTCACTGTGTTAGCCAGGATGGTCTCGATCTTCTGACCTCGTGATCCGCCCGCCTCGGCCTCCCAAAGTGCTGGGATTACAGGCGTGAGCCACGGCGCCCGGCCTCAATTTAATCTTAAAGGAAACCTGTCCCCTTTGGCAGAGAGAATGTTTTGTTTTGCCACAGTGCGTGTTGCTATAACGTGAATTAACCATATGCAAGTGGCAAATAGAATGTTTTCAGTGTAATGCAGATGTTACATTTTCACAGGTGATTTTTCCTAACAGACAAACTAGTAAAAGAAGAGCAAATGGAACTCAGTAAGCAGAAGAAAGGAATAATAAAGATAAGAGCAGAAATCGGTGAAATAGAAGATCAACAGTAGAGAAAATCAATGAAGCCAAAAGTTGGTTCTTGGAAAAGATTAACAGAGTTGATACATCACTGGCATGACTGGCTGGGAAATGAAGAGATAAAGTCCACGTTACCACTGTCAGAACAGGAGGGAATATCCTACAGGTTCAGCAGACATTACAAAGATAATAAGAGAATATTGTGAACAACTTTATGCCAAAAGATTCTACAATTTAGATAAAATTGAAAAATTCCTTGGAAGACACAAACTATCAGAACTGACTCGGGAAGGATTAGATCTACTGAATATTCCTGAGTCTGTTAACCAATTGAATTTGTAATTAACAGTCTTCACATAAAGAAAACTATAGCTTAATTCCTGAATTGTGCCAAACTTAAAGAAGAAATGATACGAATTCTACCCAAACTTGTAAAACTGAAGAGGAGGGAACAGCTTCTGGTTCACTCTATAAGGCCAGCATTACAAGCATTGCATGGATTCCTATGCCAGAAAGAGACTTCACCAGAAAGTGAAGCTGCTGGTCATTATCCGTCATGAACCCAGAGGCACATATGCTTTCAGATGTTAGTAATGTGAATCTAAAAATGTATAAAAATAGGTTTGTATATTTATCTAGTTATATACATATGTTAATTATATGAATAAATTTATATATCCCCACCATGACCATGATGGTTTATTTCAGGTGTTCTCTTGACTGGGTTAGGGAACACCCAGTTGGCTGGTGAAGCACGATTTCTGGGTGTGCCCGTGAGGGTTTGCAGAAGAGATTAGCATTTGGATCAGTGGGCTAAGGAAGACCCACTTCACCAGTGTGGGAGGCACCATCCAACCCGACGGAGGACCTGGGTAGAAGCAGGGCAAATTTATCCCCTATTCTGGCTTTGGACATCAGAACTGCAGGTTCTCCAGCCTCTGGACTCTGAGGTTTACACCAGCAACCACTCCCCTTCCCCTCAGGTCTTAGGACTCAGATTGAATTATATCACCTACTTTCCTGGTCTCTAGCTTGCAGATGGCACCGTGTGGGACTTCTTGGTCTCCATCATTTTGTGAGCTAATTCCCATAGCAAATCCCCTATCCATCCATCTATCTATCTATCTATCTATCTATCTATCTATCTATCTATCTATCTATCTGTCTGTCTGTCTATCTATCTATCTTCTATCTAATCTACCTATCACCTATTATCTGTCATCTCTCTATCATCTCTATCAATCATCTATAATCTGTTACCTATCATCTATCAATTACCTACCAATCATCTATCTATTGATTGATTGGTCTATTGATTGATCAATCGCTCTCTCTTTTCACTCTGTTTCTCTGGAAGACCCTAATACAACCACCATGAGGAATTTATCCCAGGAATGTAAAGTTGGTTTAACATTCAAAAATCAGTGTAACTCACCATATTCACAAATTAAAAAAGAAAAAAAATGATGATCTCAATGATGTAGAAAGAATATTTGATGAAATCTGATTATCTGTTTCTGATGAAAACCTTCAGAACTGTTCTCTGGGCTGTGGTGACTGTTCCCTCCCTTATGCCTCCTGACTGCGGATGATAAGATTCTCCACTGATACTGGCTGTGAGAACCTCGCCGTCTTTTCTTGATGTCCCGTAACCCTGCCCTCACCTTTAGGAGTAGTCCCTCTATTAAACTCTTCAATCTCCCCCTTTGAGCGTGCTGTTTATTTCCTTCTGGGACCCCAACTGATACAGTCTATCTTGAAACAATTCACAAAATCAGAACTACACTACATTTTTAGGAATGTGCTTAGTGAATCTATATTTGATAAATCACAATAGCATTACATATATTTCTGAAATTGTATGCACAGTCCCTCCTATTTATTCACGATTCAATCAATGCTTGGGTTAGGTCCCTTGTAACTATTTCTCAGTCTCCACCAGAGATCCAAAGCCGTGAGCCTAGCAATCCGTCTGATGGATCGCTGGAGATCGGAGTGGAGAAGCACAATTACTATAGCCTTGAAGATGACTTGGGACTCAAGTCGTGGTCTCCAGCCTGGCCGGTGAGCAAAATCACCGAGCCCTTTAAAAATGGCGATTCCCAGGCTTCACCCCGTCCCTTCAGAGTGTCGCCCTGGCTGTTCTGAGGACCGACGTGTTTGAGATCAAAGATTAAGTGACTGGGAGTCTCCTATAGGGAATGGGGAGTTTGGTTCATCAAAGTTTGACTTTTGAAAACAAAGGTCAGCACTGGGAACGAAGAGTTCATTTACGGCAAAGCTAAAGTGGGTCAGGCAGCATCAGGGCTCAGGTAGCTCAGGTCCTTCTTCCCTTCCTGGACACGTGGAAGACTATTTTCCAGCCCCATGGAGGTGACAGATTCTGGCCAATGGACTGGAAGTAGAAGTGACTGTGTCGCCCGGGGGAAGCAGGAAAAACTGGTGTGCAATTCTTTATGCTCCCTCCCTCCTGCAGTTAGCCTGGAAGTCACGTTCAGAGGGAGGGACCGCCAGACCCAAGCGATTTGTGTCGTGAGCAGTCACCTGCGGTACAGCGCCGGGACAGTCCCCTAGACACAGAGGGCTCTGCGTGAGTACAAGATAAACCTCACTGGATAGTTCAGAGCCGATGATCATCCCAGCAAAACCCAGCTTAGCTCAGCTGATTTGCCATTGTTGAGTATTGCTCAACTGATATGAATTATAATCCAATAAATGATATAGTATCAGCCGGGCGCAGTGGCTCACGCCTGTAATCGCAGCACTTTGGGAGGCCGAGGCAGGTGGGTCACGAGGTCAGGAGATCCAGACTATCCTGGCTAACATGGTGAAACCCCGTCTCTACTAAAAATACAAAAAATTAGCCAGGCGTGGTGGCGGGCGCCTGTAGTCCCAGCTACTCGGGAGGCTGAGGCAGGAGAATGGCATGAACCTGGGAGGCGGAGCTTGCAGTGAGCCGAGATTGCGTCACTGCACTCCAGCCTGGGTGACAGAGCGAGACTCCGTCTCATAAAAAAAAAAAAAGTGATATAGCATCATGGGAAAATGCTTATAATACAAGGTTAAGTGAGAAATTCAGGCTACAACATTGCTTGCGTTTGATGTATGCTTACGTAAAAGTACACGTGCACTTGGGCCCATGTTGGATAGGAATATCCAAAAATGAAAATATTTGTATTAAACTGATGGGAATTATGAGTTTTTTAAATTTAAATTTAATTTCATTTAATTTTACTTTAAGTTCTGGGATACATGTGCAGAACGTGCAGGTTTGTTATGTAGATATACGTGTGCCACGGTGGTTTGTTGCACCCATCAACCCGTCATCTAGGTTTTAATTCCCACATGCATTAGGTATTTGTTCTAATGCTCTTCCTTCTCTTGCCTCCCACCTCCCGACAGGCCACTGTGTGTGATGTTCCCCTCCCTGTGTCCATGTGTTCTCATTGTTCAACTCCCACTTATGAGTGAGAACATGCGGTGTTGAGTTTTCTGTTCCTGTGTTAGTTTGCTGAGAATGATGGCTTCCAGCTTCATCCTCGTCCCTGCAAAGGACATGAACTCATTCTTTTTTATAGCTGCATACTGGTAATTATGAGTTATTAAAGAGAAAACAATTTTGCCTTTGAAATGTCTTTGAAATCTTTGAAATGTTTATAACAGTTTCCTCCTCTTCTTACTTTTTTCTTTTCTCCTCCTCCTCTGATTTTTCAAAAAACATTTTTCTGAACTGGGGAGCAGGCATTGCTTTTTGACAGTGTCGAGAAGAGCACGGGTACTCTCCTCCCATGTGAAGAGACGGCACAGGGGAAGGGACGCCAGGCAGCCTGTGCCACTAGAGCTGCATCGCCGCCGCCCTGGAGTGAGGGCGTTTGGATGTCATGAAGTTCTTTGAGGATTTGAATGGGATTCTTGGGAAGTAAACGTAGACTTCAGATTGGTTATTTTGATGCTGCTCATGTTTCCCATACTTATCATTTTTGCCTTTCATTAGTTTTTAGTTATGTTCCATTAGAAAATAATTAGCCTAAGGCAGTGTTCTCAACTAGGGACAGTTCTGCTTCTCAGGAGACTTTTAACTCATGTCTGGGGACAGTTTTGATGGTGTGACTGGCATCTAGTGGGGAGAGGCCAGGGACCCGCTGGATGTCCTATGACTCACAGGACGGCCCCACACAAGGAATTTCGGGGCTCCAATGTCAGTGGTGCCCGCAGTGAGGCACCCTGGCCTAAGAGAAAAGAAGAAAGGGTGCTTTGTTTTTTCTCCTCCTGCATCACAGCTTTATAGGAGGATAACTGATAACCCTGAAAAATCAAAATCTAGGCCTGGTGCAGTGGCTCACACCTATAATCCTCATGCTTTGGTAGTCCAAGGCGGGAGGATTGCTTGAACCCAGGAGTTTGAGGCTGCAGTGAGCCATGATTTTAGCATTGCACTCCAGCCTGGGTGACAGAGAGAGAGAGACTCTGCCCCTAAAAATACACACATAGTTACATACATACATACTTACATACATACATACTTACATACATACATACATTGAGAACTTCAGGAAAAGATGAAGGTTCGGGTGGCCACCACTTTTCACAGGGGAAGGAGAGAGAGAAATCTTTATTGGAAAATCCTGTGTGTCAGGAATGTACTAATTACTAAGCATAATTACCGGCTGTGGCCAACTCCTAGCCCACCCAGCACAGTCTTCCCATCTGCTTGCAGGGTTGTGCTGGCTTTTAGGGAAGATTCTTTCTTCATTTCTCCTATGCTGTTCATGTTTACATCCTTCTTTGGTGACAGGCAGGACTAGGATCTCATGGGAAGGGTGAGTTTTTGGGGGAGCTGAGGGGAAAGCACAGGGAGGGGAATGGGGGTGCTGGAAACCGACCTCACTGGCTTCACAAATGTGCTTGACCTTGATCTCTAGGAGCGCGTTCACAGTATTCTTTCTGCAAATTCAGAAGGTCGAATGGAGCGGGACTTGCTGGACAACTGCCAAGAGCCTCATTAGAGCTAGTGGCATGTACTTTGTGTATTTTGTAGGGGCTGTGGAGATGCGACACCCAGCACCCCCAGGAGGGATCTGCTGCTCTGACTGCCGGGGGCAGGGCTGCCAGGATCTGTCTCTGCGGGGGTCACTGCTGCTGCGGTCACCCCTCCCTGGGGTGGCCACCTCCCAGGGCTAATTGCAGGTGCGAGAGGACTCTGTGGCATCACATGACCCCAGGCCTCCCTTCACAGGGCCTGCGTCTCCTTTTGACGTGTCCCTCTCCTGAGCCCTCCACAGGTACTCATGCCTGACAGGTACCCCTCACCTGGAGCCATCTCAGCGTGGAGCAGGGAATAGGGTACTCGGAAGGCTCAACTCTCTCAGCATCCAGGGGCTTCTGGAAGGGACTGGAATGTCAGACTGACTGACAAAAAAGTCACCAAGGAATGAAAATGTCGAAGCCATCGGACACAGCCCTGGAAGCTGCCGAGACGGCGTGTTTGGCTGGGGCTTCCTCCTGTGCTGATGATTCACATCAGGCCATATATTTCCTGGCTGTGCTTCCCCGACAAGATGAAGCGCATTCCTGACACACAGAACTTTCCAATAAAGATTTCATTGTCTCCTTCCCCTGTGAAAAGTGATGAGTGAACTTGATATTTCTCTGTTCAACCTTCATCAATAAAAAATGTTTCTGGTTGGGTTATTCCTGTTGATTCTTAATGAAGTGGCGTTTTATGAGGTGCCATTCAGTCCTGAACTTCAGAAAGAGCCAGGGATCTTTGGCATGCTAAAGTGGGCGCTTTAAACTTGGAAATGTATATTAATAGCTGCATGCATACATAACACGGGAGGTAAATACGCAGTTATCAGGGATTTAATATACCTCAGCCCGAAAAGGATATATCACACATTAACGTGTAATTACCAGCTGGAAATAGAAATAGACGACCCACCAGACCAGATTTATCACCCGGACTCACATACATCAGCCACTGAACCAGGTCTAGCACCCATTGACTCTGACAGATCACCGCCCTACCCAGACACAAAGCAACTGATTTAGATCCACAGCACCAATATACTCAGTTGGCGACCACCCTTTGACTGGCATATATTGTCACCTAGTGAAAAATACCTTTGTGACAAATCACACTGGCTGAAAGTGAAATCCACTGTACAGTATGTTTAACTCAGCCAGGGTTGCCTGGAATGGGCAGGGGGTTGTTGGCTGGTCCGGCTCTCAGGGCCTTGGCAGGAGGCTGGTCGTGGCGTGGGGAGCGGTGGCCCCCAGTTCATAAGTAGGTCAGCAATGGTGCCTGGCACGTGCTGACCACAGCTCCCCGCAGATGTCTCCCAGGACCACGGATGAGGCTGCCTCAGAGCTGGCTGCATCCCCCTGCAGACCAGGGGTGGCTCCCTTGCTGGCTGTGGGGCCTGAGAGCAGGAGGCCCCTGCACAGGGGAGCAGCCTTCACCATACGCCTTGATGAGCTCAGCCTATGTGACTCCTTTTCTTTAACCTTCAGGGACCATTCTGTGTGGGGTGTGGGAGGGGCAGAGAGCTGCCCTTCTGTGCACTTCCCTAGGGTTGCTCTCAAAGGCCTTCCTCCTCCCAGGCCATCCTTGGTTACCCTCTAGTTTCCAGGGGGATGTGTGTGCAGACGTGTGCGCACGTGCATATGTGTGTATAGTTAATGTGTGTGATGTGTTTGTGTGTGAGGTGATGGTGGTGGTAGTGTGTGTATCTGTATGTGTGGTTGCGCATGCCTGGTGTATATGTGTATGTGTGTGTGAGCTGGTGTGTGTATACATGTGTATGTGTGTGGTTAATGTGTGTTGTTTGTGTGTGAGGTGATGGTGGTGGTAGTGTGTGTGTATGCATCTGGTGTGTATGGTTAGTGTGTGAGTTGGTGTTTATGTGTGTGAGTTGTGTGTGTGGTTAGTGTATGTTGTTTGTGTGTGAGGTGACGGTGATGGTAGTGTGCATGTTAGAGTGTGCATCTGGTGTGTGTGTGTGCGTGTGGTGGTTAGTGTGTGGGTTAGTGTATGTGTTTAGTTGGTGTGTGTATGCACGTGTGTGGTTAGTGTGTGTTGCATTTGTGTGTAAGGTGATGGTGGTGGTAGTGTGTATGTTAGTGTGTGCATCTGGTGTGTGTTTGTGGTGTGTGTATGTGTGTGAGTTGAGGGGTGTGTGTGTGTGTGTGTGTGTGCACGTGCCAGGTGGTATTTGCTTCAGGCTGTAGGTTTATGTGGACTGCTGAGCCTGAGCTAGGACTTGAGGAATGTGGACCAGGGAACTAGAGGCTTCAGTTGGAAGAGCTTCTTTATTTTATAATCAGAGAAATTATGTTCTGAAGAGGGTAGTGATTTGGAGAACCAGGCTCTCCTGAGTCTCAGACCAATGGAGAGGCCACTCTCCACCGAGTATCGCCTGAGTCTTCCAGATGTATGCAGTGGGTGTGGCTCATTACTGCAGCAGCAGGTGAGAAATGCAGTGTCCCATAAGGCTGCTGGAAGACAGATAACTGTTTTTTGCACCACCTGAGCCTAAAGCTGCATTTAATTCCAGGCTCTGTCAGTTAGAAGTGAGGTATACAGACGGCGCCAGCATTTGAAACTTGATGGATGAAAGAAGGTCATTAAGGAACGCAAACTTCAAAGTTAATTGCAATCTTTTTTTCTTTTCTTTCTTTTTTTTTTTTTTTTTTTTTTTTTTTTTTTTTTTTTTTTTTTACAACACTTGCCTTTACCATTATTAATAGAAAGGGGCAGAGGATCTGTTCCCACTACCACCATAAGACTTGAGCACCCACAACCACTGACTCTGTCTTTGCCTCTAACAAATTGATTGGGGGGGAGGGGAAGGGACATCATGGGGAGGTAATCAGCTGGGAATGAATCACACACATTTCTGTGCTGTGGGCTCAGGGAGGCAGCAGGAGATTAATACAAAGATCTTGCTTCCAGTCCTGGTTATGCCACAGTCTAAAGTCTCTCACAGACAAACAAGACAAAGAGAGGAGATGAAGGAAGCTGATGACTGCATTTGGGAGACATCCAAAGAGGGTCCGTGACAGAGGACAACAAGGACTGTGATGTGCTGCTGGAGAAAATTCAAAGTTAGGAATGGGCAAATAAAAGGAAATGAGACTGCCCCAAATGAAGAGACAGGTATGTGGGAAAGTATGCCCTATAATAGCAAAGATGGTGAAATGAAAAGACAATTGGGGCATGGAAACATTGAATAAATTTTAGCACCATCATTATATCATCATCATCACCATCACCACCATCATCACCATCACCATCATCACCATCACCGTCACCATCATCACCATCACCACCATCATCACCATCATCATCATCACCACCATTATCATCACCAACAGGATCTGTCTCTGCGGGGGTCACTGCTGCTGCGGTCACCCCTCCCTGGGGTGGCCACCTCCCAGGGCTAATTGCAGGTGCGAGAGGACTCTGT
>NW_012102765.1:517965-523300 GCF_000951045.1 Mandrillus leucophaeus | reverse complement strand
ATCATCATCACCACCATTATCATCACTATCATCATCACGACCATTATCATCACTATCATCATCATCACCACCATTATCATCACTATCATCATCACTGTCATTATCATCACTATCATCATCATCACCACCATCATCATCACTATCATCATCACCACCATTATCATCACTATCATCATCACCACCATTATCATCACTACCATCATCACCACCATTATCATCACTATCATCATCACCACCATTATCATCACTGTCATCATCATCACCACCATTATCACTATCATCATCATCACCACCGTTATCATCACTGTCATCATCATCACCACCATTATCATCACTGTCATCATCACCACCACCATTATCATCACGGTCATCATCATCACCACCATTATCATCACTATCATCATCACCATCATTATCATCACTATCATCATCATTACCACCATTATCATCATTGTCACCATCACCACCACCATTATCATCACGATCATCATCATCACCACCATTATCATCACTATCGTCATCATCACCACCATTATCATCACTATTGTCACCATCACCACCATTATCATCACTATCGTCACCATCACCACCATTATCATCACTATCGTCACCATCACCACCATTATCATCACTATCATCATCATTACCACCATTATCATCATTGTCACCATCATCACCACCATTATCATCACTATCATCATCACCGTCATCATCACCACCATTATCATCATCACCATCATCACTACCACCACCACTGTCATCATCACCATCATTATCATCACCATCACCATCATCACTATCATAATCATCACCGTCATTATCATAATCACCAACATCTTCATTATCACCATTGTCACCATCATCACTATCATCACCATCACCATCATCACCATCACCACCATCATCACTATTGCCATCATTGTCACCATCATATCGTCGTCATCAGCACTATCATCACTATCGTCATCACCACCATCACCATCATCACTATCATCATCATTGTCACCATGATCATCATCATCATCACTATCACCACTATCACCATCACCACCATCATCAGTGTTCATCATCACTATTGCTATCACTGTCACCATCATCATCATCACCATCACCATCATCACCAACATCATCACTATTACCATCATTGTCACTATCATTGTCACCATCGTCATCATTATTATCACCATCACCATCACCATGGTCACCATCACCACCATCATATCACCATCATTGTCACCATCATTATCATCATCACCATCACCATAATCACCATCACCTCCATCATCACCTTCATCACTATTACCATCTTCATTACCATCATTGTCACAATCATCACTATCATCATCATCACCATCATCACCATGACCACCATCATTGCTGTCATCACTATCATCACCATCATCATCATCATTATGACCACGATCATTGCTGTCATCACTATCATCATCACCATTGTCATCATCATTATACCATCATCACCATCATCACTATCATCATCATCATAACCATCATCATTACCATCATCACCATCACCATCATCACTATGACCACCATCATTGCTGTCATCACTATCAGCATCATCACCACCATCACTATCATCACTATCATCACCATTATCATCACTGTCATCATCATCATCGCCATCATTATCATTATCACCATCATTAACATCATCATCAACATCATCACCATCACCAATACCATCATCACCACCACCATCATCATCATCACCATCATCACAATCAGCAGCATCATTATTCTTACCTTCAACACCAACACCATCATCATCCTTATTTGTGCAGAACATTGAAGGTTACAAAGTAGTTTCACAGTCAGAATGTAATAAATTTGCATGACCTCCAAGGCATGGTTTATTATTCTTATTTTATAGGCAGAATAATGAGGCTCAGGAAGATCAGAGCCTAGGCCACCTGATTTCAAGTATGGCAAAAATGAGTGATCTAGAGAACATAACATAGAGCCTGGAGGGCTCACGATGGGCCAATCAGGGCACACGTGGCTCCCAGCTGCAGGCATCCTCTGAAGGGCATGGTCCCACCCACAGGTGGTCTATGGAATCTGGAGCCACTGGTCATAGGAGCTGACTGGGCCTGGACAACCAATGACAATCTCTAGTCTCAGGTCAGAAACAAGACAAGAAGACAGTAAGGAAAGAGGGGACAGGACTTCATGAAAGTGATAGAAGGACCCATGCAAATTTCAATTGTTACTGAAATAAAAGGAAGCAAAGAAAAGTTCGTGGGTGCTATGAATAGAAGTGCATCACCCCAGGGTTTTCCAATTTGGACAACTTTCCAGGACCGTAAAATGTAGATAATAATAGTACCTGCTTCACCAGGTTGTCAAGAAGATAATAAAAGTAAAGTGCTTAAAACAATGATAATAGCTCATGGTAAGAGCTCAATCTATGTAAAATGCTGTTCTTCTTGCTCTCTTCCCCCTTCCTCCCTTTTTCCCTCCTTTTCACTATTTCCGTTCTCCTCTCCCTTCTCTCCCTTCTCACCCTTCTTCTCCTCCCCCTCCCCTCTTCTTCTTCTTCTCCTCCTCCTCCTCCTCCTCTTCTTCCTCTTCCTCCTCCTCCTCATTTTTCCTCTTACTCTTGGCCAGGCTGGGGTGCTGGGACAGAGCAAGGGAGTGGCCATTGCTGTTGGTGGCTGTGCAGTACCCAGGAAGCTGAGTGCAGGAGACCAGCTTGTCCTCCCACTTACAACCAAGGGCTCCACTCACCCTGGGCCCACAGGCTGCTCCTCTAATGTCCACTGGTTGGAAAGGCAGAGAGGGCTTTTCCCAGGCCCCAGACCTCCATGTGGAGAGGGCCCTCAGCCTTCTTCCCTCAGGGGTAACTGAAAAGTGATGTGATGTTCTCCCCGCCATTTTCCTGGATAATAACAACAGAGGAGACGGGTATCTTCCTGTGCTTCCCATTAGTAGAAAACCGCCTTCCACATCTGCACCTTGGGGCTACTTCTGAAACAAGCTGCTTTTCTGAAGATTGGTTCCAGTTTGGTCATTTGGAGCCCAGATCTTTTAGCTCAAAGATCCATTGTTCCCGGTGATGCTTACCTGCTGACAGCCTTCCCCATGGACAGTGCAGCAGAGCTGCGGCAAGCACAGTCCTGGCCTGAGTTTGTGGACTTGGGGATGAAAGAATTATTTTTTTAACGGATACGGGGCCAGCTCAAACACAGTTTTAAAAAATTTCTGCATGTGTTTTCTTTCTAATTTATTTATTTTATTATTATTTTTTTGAGACAGGGTCTCTCTGTTGCCCAGGGTGGAGTGAAGTGGTACGATCTCAGCTCACTGCAATCTCTGCTTCCCGGGTTCTCTTGCCTCAGCCTCCCGAGTAGATTACAGGCGTGTGCCACCATGGCTGGCTAATTTTTGTGTTTTTAGTAGAGATAGGGTTTCACCATGTTGGCCGGGCTGGTCTCGAACTCCTGACCTGACGTGATCCTCCCAAAGTGCTGGGATTACTGGCGTGAGCCACCATGGCTGCCCTAATTTCTTTTTTTATTCATAGAGCTTATTTGTAAGATCAGTTTTAGATTTCAGGAAAATCTAGCAGAAAGTACAGAGCATTCTTATACAAACCCCACCCCTAGTTTCCCTTATTACTAATATATTAATAGTATATTAATAGTAATATTATTCTATTATGCAATAATAGTTGCATTTATTATTATTATATTTTATGCAATAATAGTTGCATAAAATATAATAATTGCATTTATGTGGCACATTTGTTACAATTTGTGGGCTAACATTGATACATTATTAACTAAAGTTTACAGTTTACATTGGGGTTAACTCTTGGTGTTGTACATTCTATGGATTTAGACAAATGTATCCACCATTGTAGTGTCATATCAGATAGTTTCACTCCCCTAAAAATCCTATGGGCTCCACCTATACCCCTCCCTCCCTCTGCCAACCCCTGGCAACCACTGATCCTGTTACGGTCTCTGTAGTTTTGCCTTTTCCAGATGCCATAAGGTTGAAATCATACAGTATGTAGCCTTTTGAGATTGGCCTCCTTCACTCGGGAATATGCGTTGAAGTTTCCTCCACATATTTTCAGGTCTTGACAGCTCACTTTTTTTTTTTTTTTAATACAGGCTGGAATACAGTGGTGTGATCTCGGCTCACTGCAACTCTGCCTCCCAGGTTCAAACGATTCTTCTGCCTCAGCCTCCTGAGTAGCGGGGACTACACGCGTGTACCACCACACCTGGATAATTTTTGTATTTTTAGTGACGATAGGGTTTCATCATGTTGGCCAGGCTGGTCTTGAACTCCTCACCCCAAGTGATACACCTGCCTCGGCCTCCCAAAGTGCTGGGATTATAGGCATGCGCCACCTTGCCCAGCCAACAACTCACTTTGGTTTTAGTGCAGAATAATATTCTGTTGTTTGGATGCGTCACAACGTATTTAACCATTCACCCACCCAAAGGACATCTTGACTGCTTCCAAGTATTGGCAATTATGAAGAAAACTGCTACAAATGTTCATGTACAGGTTTTTGTGGGCCTAAGTTTTCACTCATTTGGGCAAATACCAAGGAGTGAGATCGCTGGATCAAATGCTAAGAGTATGCTTAGTTTTATACGAAGCTGTCAAACTGTCTTTCAAAGTGGCTGTACCATTTTGCGTTTCCACCAGCAATGAATGAGATTTCCTGTTCCTCCACACCCTCCCCAGCATTTGGTAATATCCGTGTTCTGATTTTTGGCCATTCTGAGAGGTGTATAGTAGCGTCTCATTGTTGCCAAAGAATCTAGTGAAGTTCTCGTTCTAATCCTTTTATCTTTTTCCTCACAGCCCATCTCACCTTGTAGCCCACTGTTCTTCTGGCTAACACAGTCCTAGGACCCTCAGGGTACCTTTCGTATCCACCCATCCCACTCTAGCACTCTACCCAGGCTGGTGTCACGAGGCGTGTCCCATGTTCCAGGTAGCTACTTCTCCCCATCTCCCTCCCCCTTCACCCCCATTGTCACAGTTGTTGAGGGGCTTAGAGAAAAGGTGCTCAATTGTCCACTTAACAGAAACGTGAGATTGACTCACAACCCCTGAATTCTTTAGATATTTGCATTTTGAAAATACTAATCTCTCATTTGTTCTGAATTTTGCTGCTAAAGACCCAAATTAATTTGAAACCAGAATCCCTAGATCTCTTAATCTCTTCTTCTTCACCTGTAAAATGACCCTATCAGAATCTAAGGATTAATTTCTAAAGTCTTATCTGGCCAAAATGATTAAAAGTGAGAAAGGAAATGGAACGAAGAGAACAGTGTTGGCAGTGGTCGGG
>NW_012102765.1:510166-511560 GCF_000951045.1 Mandrillus leucophaeus | reverse complement strand
GGGCTAGTGTGGTGGTGGAAGAGAGCAGACCACGGTCAGGTCAGGCGAGGGGCCAGTGTGGGGCCACGGCAGTGCCACAGGTCAGTGCAGCAGCCACAAAGGCCACGGGAGGGGTGCTGCCTGCTTAATGCCTTTCTTGGAGCTTCACAATGCATATTTGTATCTTAACAGCTTCCAGAAGCCTCCACGTAACAATGATGATAACCACCACAACAAACCCAGCATTTCCCAAATTATGACACCCTTCCCCCTTGCCCCCATTACTACAATTGATATCCTGCAAAACTGATTTCTGCAAAACACAAATTTTGCAAATTCTACTCCTCTTTCTGCTCCTTGCAATTTCAAATAATCAGATTACCAGGGAGGGTGGTGGTTGATAGGTCCCCTGCAAAGCATTTTGACTCTGCTCCATCCCATCTACCCCGTGGGTATCAATTAGGGCAATTCCTTGCAGCTTATCCAGCTGTATCAACTCAATATACTCTATTTGGAGCCAACACCACCCCTTCTCTGCATTCTATCTGGGAAGATAAATTCAGTGAATCTGTGAATGACTTAACATGAATCAGATTTATGTTATCGAGAGGAGGGAGGGGAGGTGATGGCTCGCAAAGACCACTGTTCCCCACTGGGCGATTTGAGCTCAGGCTGTTTGCCTCTCATTCTCCCTCCTCGACGCCTTGTACTGCTGAGGCTGCAGGTGAATAAAAGAGCAGTAATGTCTAGAAAGGTCTCAGAGGGCATAGACCTACCTATTTCCCTCCCTCTATCGCTGGCTTATAACTCACCTGCTGCCAACCCTAAGCTGACCTCTGAGTTTTATGGTCGTTTGCTGGCATTGGAGAAGGTTACTAAATTGAAGTGTTGCACTGGGCAATATTAAAGATTCTGGTTTTAGAGCTTTGGGGCCAATAAAGGCCGAGCAGAGCAGCTCTTAGTGGCTTAGTGCTGTGAAGATGTGGGAAGGCTATAGCTTTGGACACAGAATGAGAAGGAGGTCAGTTAGGGCTTTCCAACGTGTTCTTTATGCTCCAGGCTCTGGGGGAGGTAGTACGAGTCCTCTTGGGTGTCTCTGCTGTTATGTCACCTGGGTGAGTACCTGTATTTCTTGAATGTCCTTGGGCCAGGCTTGTGCATTTACAGACACTGACAACTGGAGTCCCACGAGGCACTCTGCAAAGTGCCCCGGGCCTTACACTCCCACCTTGCTGCTTGGTTGTGGGAGGAGGGCAGGAGTTGGACTTTCTGCTGCTGGGTCCTCATCTGTGGAGACTGGGCGGCCCGCAGGCCTCCCAGGTCCCCATCCTGTGCTCTGCGACTGACTCTTGCATGCCCAGGTTTTTGTGAGCTCTCACCCATTCCCAGGAGCGGGCAGGCTGGAGATGAGGAAT
>NW_012102765.1:506438-508680 GCF_000951045.1 Mandrillus leucophaeus | reverse complement strand
CCTGGGGCTCAAGTGATCCCCGCGCCTTAGTACCTGAGTAGCTGGGACTACAGGTGTGCTCCACCATGCCTGGTTAATTTTTTTTTTTTTTTTTTAGAGATTGGGTTTTGCTATGTTGCCCAGGCTGGTCTTGAACTCCTGAGCTCAAGTGATCCCACCTTCTCGGTCTCCCAAAGTGCTGGGATTACAGATGCCCAGCCTCAGAAATGGGAACTTTTGCCAAGCCATACAGGTGATTCTGATACAGGGCCATTTGATGGGCAAAGAAACAAAGTCGAAATAGTGACCTGGGGAGTCACAGCTGGTTATGCTGTCAGGATCCACATTTGAACCTTGGTCTGTTAGGTTCCACAGCCTGGTTCCTTCCACGGGGTCATTCTGCCTCTCTGTTGAATCAACACTGGACTAACCTTCATAACTGGCAACTCAAGGAAGCAAGGAGCATGTATGGGGCTTGGTATGTTCCCAGCTATGCGGTGCTCTGCACATGGGATCTCACGTCAGCCTCATGCCATGCTGCAGGGTTGTCTGGTGTGATATTTGCACTGTCCCTATTTTATGAATAAGCATGTTGAGGGACAGAGAAAGAAAATTATTGGCTCAAGGTCACCCAGCCAGAGAATGGCAGAGTCATCACGACTGTGATTCAAGATGACCTTCATCTTTTTATCACAAGGGGCAGCTGGTGGACGCTGACATTGCCACCTCCCCAGGGGTCCCCTCAAGTCTCTTTCCCTTGACTTCCGTGGCTATGCCATTGTCTCTGGTGTTTGTGGTAGGAGCCTGGAGAACATCTGGGCACAGTGCAGCTCCTGTTTTCTGAAGCTCTCAGGGCCTTCCTGACATTCCTAAATTTAGGTGACATTCCTAAATTTAGGTGACATTCCTAAATTTATGGAGTCCCCTTCATCTGCCTCCCTCCTCATTTCCTTCTAGGTTCTGGAGGTCATAAAGTAGCCTCTTTCCAGGCCACAGGGATGGTGATATTTTACCAAGGCTGCTTCTTGGATCTTCCTCTTTGCGTGTTAGATTGTTCTTTTACCTTAAAGTGGAGAGCACATTCCGGGAAGGTACATATATTTTTTTCCAATTGATTTCTTGTCAGGTCTAACAAGATCAATCAAATCATATGGCCAATAAAACTGATTTAGTACTCATAAAGTCCCATGACATCTCATATGTGCTGAGAATGAATGACAAGAAGGCAAAACGGCTGCTCACAGGAGAACACTGTATCCATGTGCTCAGTGGCCAAGGCTCCCTTCCCACCCAACAGAAAAATGCCAGACAGACAGAGGCAGGCAGCCCTTCGGGTGCTGGTGGGAAGCCACGCCCACCAGAGTGGCACCAGGACCGATCCCATCCTTGAGCTTAGGAGGGGAAGAAAGCAGTAACTACAGCCTGAGGGTGCCACTAGACAGATGGAAAACCAGAAATGTCCAGAGAAAATGTAACTGGGAAACTTGAAACTGTCCATTTTGATCTTGTATTGGGAAGTTCTGTTGCTCACCCCCACCAGGTCTGTTTTTGCACTGCTGATATAGGCATACTCAAGACTGGGTAATTATAAAAAAAAAAAAAAGGTTTAATGGACTCACAGTTCCACATGTCTGGGGAGGTCTCACAATCATGCCCGAAGGTGAAAGGCACATCTTACATGGTGGCAGGCAAGAGAATAAGAACCAAGTGAAAGGGGTTTCCCCTTATAAAACCATCAGATCTCATAAGACTTATTCACTACCACGAGAACAGTATGGAGGAACCACCCCCTTGATTCAATTATCTCCCACCAGGTCCCTCCCATAATACATGGGAATTAAGGAGCTACAATTCAAGATGAGATTTGGGTGGGGACACAGCCAAACTATATCACGCTGTCTAATTAATAAGTGTGCTCATATGGCTAGGATTGGACTTCATGTCCTGACCCTTGGGTCGTTGCTGCTCCAGAGCTGGCTCTGAGACAGGCCCAGAGGATCCTCCCATAGGAATTTGAAAGCGGGCACTTAGAGACTGAGCCAAGAGTGGAGGAACAGAGGAGAAGCTTGTGCTTGCATGGTAGCTCGTTTCATTAATGGGAGTCACTAGGCTGAAGAGCATAGAATCCTTTGGCTGAGGTCCCTAGAAGGACCCCTGTGCCTATTTCTCCAGCTACTTTGGGGATCCCTGAAACCTGTACCCTACAATAAATCATATCCCAGACAACCAAATGAAATCAGATTTCTTCGGGGGAATGATTTGT
>NW_012102765.1:501455-502848 GCF_000951045.1 Mandrillus leucophaeus | reverse complement strand
GTGTGTGTGCATCTTTTCGTGCATTTTCAACTCTCCTTCACCCAAAGCTTAGCCAGAGCTTCAGAGATAGTCAGAAAGAAGCACCCACACCCCAGGAGCAGAATTACACAATCATAAAGGTGTGCAAGTGGGAGACAGCTCAGAATCCCAAAAGCTCGCTACAGCGTGACAAATGAGATCAGTCCACATGGGCAAATTATTTAATTGATAAATAACCTATGAGTTTTAGAAGACTCACGGCAGCAAGATATATATTGCAACAATTCCCAAGCAATGTCCTGTAAAAAAATAGCTATTGTTTGTGGCATCAACAGAGGGGTCATTCTTTGGTCTCCAACACCAGGCTGAGGGGTGTGACGTCAGTGAGCCATTCGTAGGCCCGGTTGCTTCCCATGCAAGACTCAGCATCTCCAGGTGCCAGGGCCCCTGGGGGTTTCCAGCCTGGGATGGACGAGTCTCTACCCCCTGGAAGAGCTCTCCCTTTCCGCATGTAACCCCAGGCGAGGGAAAGCAGAACTTGGGGGGAGACTGTAAAACCCAGAGTAAGGTGGACCTTGGGCAGAGTGGGGAAGCTCACACCTGAAAACTGTGTGCAACTGAAAGGCTTGTCAGATTCAGATATGGTGCAGGTGAGGGCCTGGCAAACACTTAAGCTAATTTCTGAGACAGTTAGAGACCAGATTAAATTCCAGGTGCACGCGGTTCCAGAGTGGCTGCGATTCCCACTCTCAGATGGGAACCCTTCAGACAAGAGTGAAACAGGAGACATCTTCACCGCCCGCCCTGCGGTGTGTGCCACGGAGGCCGCTGGGTGGGGGCGTCCAAATGTGGAAGCGTTCCTCCAGCATGCAGGATGTCCCGAGGACTCACGGACGCCAAGTCCCTCTGCTGGGCCCTAATTCCTGTCCCCCTTGAGGTGAGACCCCGTTTTCCCCCAGCTAAAGGGACTCCAGAGACGCATTCACCTGACTTGGCTGCCAGCGCCCGCCTTCCTCGGGTTCTCAGGGCAAGGGATTGTGGTGCATTTTCTGGGGATGGTTTGTGGATGTGGAATAGGGAAATCCTTTCAGGGATTTTAGTCATTTGGCAATTGGTGATTTTCATATAATGTGCTGGTTTTAGGGGCCAACTCTGATAAGCTGGGGCGCCCTCCCCTTGATTCTAGAGCAGAAGGCATTTTGGGCTAAGGACGCTCACGACCTGGTTTCCTGTCCCGCGTGGTTCATGGGGCTTGCCCTGGGCCTGGGGGCCGGAGCCGGGAGCCTCCCCTACAGTGAGGTGGGTGGGGGGCGCCACACGGCGTCTCAGGGAGAGGGGAGGGGCGGCTTCTCTTCCGGGAAGAAGGAACGGTGGAGGCCCGCGTTCTCTCCGGCGCGGCCTCTGCTGGGGGACG
>NW_012102765.1:498986-500530 GCF_000951045.1 Mandrillus leucophaeus | reverse complement strand
CTGGGGAGGTCTCACAATCATGCCCGAAGGTGAAAGGCACATCTTACATGGTGGCAGGCAAGAGAATAAGAACCAAGTGAAAGGGGTTTCCCCTTATAAAACCATCAGATCTCATAAGACTTATTCACTACCACGAGAATAGTATGGAGGAACCACCCCCTTGATTCAATTATCTCCCACCAGGTCCCTCCCATAATACATGGGAATTAAGGAGCTACAATTCAAGATGAGATTTGGGTGGGGACACAGCCAAACTATATCACGCTGTCTAATTAATAAGTGTGCTCATATGGCTAGGATTGGACTTCATGTCCTGGCCCTTGGATCGTTGCTGCTCCAGAGCTGGCTCTGAGACAGGCCCAGAGGATCCTCCCATAGGAATTTGAAAGCGGGCACTTAGAGACTGAGCCAAGAGTGGAGGAACAGAGGAGAAGCTTGTGCTTGCATGGTAGCTCGTTTCATTAATGGGAGTCACTAGGCTGAAGAACACAGAATCCTTTGGCTGAGGTCCCTAGAAGGACCCCTGTGCCTATTTCTCCAGCTACTTTGGGGATCCCTGAAACCTGTACCCTACAATAAATCATATCCCAGACAACCAAATGAAATCAGATTTCTTCGGGGGAATGATTTGTTTCAGTTCATATAAATCTTGGAAGTGAGAAGTTTTATGTAAAGTGGGTTTTAGAGACCGTGTGGCCCGAGCATTGCTGATTTGTGGCCTGCAGAAGTATTTCTTGTAGGCTGCCCTTTAACAGTTTTAAATATTTTTAGGTGTCCATGTACACTCTCCAGTTTACCCCAGTCCCTACCACTCCCTCTTGTCTGACCCCTTGTCTACATCACACAGTGTCATTCCTTGCTGGCCCCCGAGGACATTCAGTTGGTGACTTTGGATTGAGTCCCACTCTCTGACTTTATAGAGAGGTGCAGTCACTTACCCAAAGCCATACAGGGGTTAGCATGGCAGGGGCAAGAGCTAAGATTTTTCTAACTTCCAGGAAGAGTGGGAATGGAATGCCAGCCTTCTGAAAGAACCTGCGATATGGACACTGTTGTCAAATATATACTGATTGAATCCCTAATATATGCACTGGTAGGTGCTGGAAATACAACATGGACAAGACCAAGACTTTGATCTGGTGGGACTCATGTTCTCGTGCAGAGAGACAGATCGTGTTCTATTAAGCGGTAGTTGGCATTAACAAGAAAAACAAAGCATGGTGGGAGATGGAGCACGGGCGACAGTGCTAGTTTACACAGGGAGGTCTTGGGGAAGCACTGATGCAGGTGAGGGATGAGCAGTTGGACAACTTGGGGATGAGCATCCAGGTTGAGGGATGGGACAAAGGACCTGGTGGGCAAGTCAACCTGGGGGTTTGAGAAACAGCAAGAGGAAGAGGGAGGGGCCAGGCGCAATGGCTTACATCTGTCATCCTAGCATGATGGGAGACTGAGGCGGGCAGATCACTTGAGCCCAGGAGTTTGAGACCAGCCTGGGCAATACAGTGAGACCTCGTCTCAGTAACAACAACAACAACAACAAA
>NW_012102765.1:461337-492512 GCF_000951045.1 Mandrillus leucophaeus | reverse complement strand
CGCAGCCTGAAGGAAGTCGTTGATCTCCGCCCCCTTCGCCAACGCCCGGCCAGGCGAGTAGGGGCGCGGCCTGAGCCCCTGCGGTGATTCCCCAGGTGCGGAATCAAAACAGATCCCGGAGCGCGCTATCCGCCGGGTTTGCAAGGAGCCGCCCAGGGCTGGAGATTCCGAGGCAAAGACCCGGAGACCCGCGGAGCTGCGGGCGCAGCTGGAGACTGCGGAGGCCCCAGCAGGGAGTGGGGGTTGGGGGTCCGCAGAGGCAGCTCCCTCCCCGACGCTGAGGGGCGCATGGTTCCCGCAGGCTGTGGAGAATCAAGGACCGGGCCCCGCATTCTTCACACGTTCCTGGGCCCCCTCTTGCCCCATCGTCCCTCTCCCAGGCAGCCCCACAGTGGGCGATTTTCCCGCACCCCGCACGAGTCCATCCCCATCGCGGACTAGGGGCCGGACCTAGGCTCCGCGCTACCCGACCCGAGTGTCCAGCGGCCCCACTGGGCGGTGGCGTCACGCGGACATGGGTGGGAACAGTCCCCGGACCCGCCGGGAGACCGTCGCGGGGAAAAGAGGCCGAGCTTGGGGCCGCCCCGGCAGGGGACGTGCGGCTGGGAAGAGCGGGCAGGTGGCACCCGAACCGCAGCCTGCTGAGCAAGGCGCCAACCGCCCGCCCAGTTTCCTGTCCTTGCAGTAAAACTGTAAAGGGAGACTTAGCTCGCCAGGAAACTCAGAGCTAAATTTTGCAATTTAATTTTAATTAAACACAAAATTATATTTGTTTTTTATATGTATATATATAGAGAGAGAGAGCGAGCGAGCAAGCATGATTCGGGAACTTTATTTTTTATATATATACACACACACATATATACGTATATATATACATTGTGTGTGTGTATCTATCTATCATCTATCTAGCTAGCTAGCTGATTTGGGAACAAATAGCTGCTTATCGTGTGGAATTTCTGAACATTCACAAAAGTTATTTAAAGAAAGTAAAGGCCGGGCATGGTGGCTCACGCCTGTAATCCCAGCACTTTGGGAGGCCGAGGCCGGTGGATTACTGAGGTCAGGAGTTCGAGACCAGCCTGGTCAACGTGGTAAAACACCTTCTTTACCAAACAAACAAACAAACATTAGCTAGGTGTGATGGTGCGCGCCTGTAATCCCAGGCTGAGGGAGGCTGAGGTAGGAGAATCCCTTGAACCTGAGAGGTGGAGGTTGCAGTGAGCTGAATGGGATCACACCACTGCACTCCAGCCTGGGTAACAGAGTGAGACCCTGTCTCAAATAATAATAATAATTTTAAAAAAGTAAAAATTCTGACATACTACTATACGTATGGGCAGCCACGTAAATACTTCCATGTATGGGCTTGACTTTTTTCCTAGTAATATTCAATGCATATATGGCTTATACTGTATATGATGGTTTGTAAATTGCTTTTTCATATACTACTAACGTATTTTATATCAATTAGACATCTACATCATTTTAATTTTTAAATTTATTTTTATTTTTCTTTGGTATTTAAAGCACTTTTATTTTTAAACTTTTTGTAAAAATACAGAATTTGAGTTATGAGGAATAGGTTCAGGAAATTGATTGTTCAACATGGTGACAGCTATTCATTAATAGTGATGAATTGTGTACTTGACATTGCTGAGAGTAGGTTTTGAAATGTTCTCACCGCACAAAAAAAATATAAGTATGTGAGGCTGGGTGTGGTGGCTCACGCCTGTAATCCCAGCAACTGTGGAAGGCTGAGGTGGGTAGATCACTTGAGGTCAGGAGTTCAAGACCAGCTGGCCAGCATGGTGAAACCCCATCTCTGCTAAAAATACAAATACTAGCCAGGCGTGGCTGTAATCCCAGCTACTCAGGAGGCTGAGGTGGGAGAATTGCTTGAACTTGCAAGGCAGAAGTTGCAGTGAGCCGAGATTGTGCCATTGCACTCCAGCCTGGGTGACAGAGCGAGACTCCATCTCAAAAAAAAAAAAAAAGAAAAAAATGTATAGTAATGCATACGTTAGATAGCTTTATTTAACCATTCCATAATGTATCAAAACGTGATGTTGTATATCATAATTATATTCAATTTGTCAATTAAAAAATAAACCTTTTGGCCGGGCGCGGTGGCTCAAGCCTGTAATCCCAGCACTTTGGGAGGCTGAGGTGGGTAGATCACTTGAGGTCAGGAGTTCAAGACCAGCTGGCCAGCATGGTGAAACCCCATCTCTGCTAAAAATACAAATACTAGCCAGGCGTGGCTGTAATCCCAGCTACTCAGGAGGCTGAGGTGGGAGAATTGCTTGAACTTGCAAGGCAGAAGTTGCAGTGAGCCGAGATTGTGCCATTGCACTCCAGCCTGGGTGACAGAGCGAGACTCCGTCTCAAAAAAAAAAAAAAATAAATAAAATAAACCTTTTATAAAGTTGCTAGTGTCTTGCTAATTCATGTTGATAAGTCTGAATTCCTATAGGTGCTTCTCTCCCCACTACCCCCAGCTTTACTGAGTAGTGGATGCACAAAAAACCTGCATGTAATTAATGTAGATGACGTGGTGAGTTTGAGTTTGGACGTATGTACTGTCCTGTCATTGTCACCACAATTTAAATAGAATTACTAAGTCTAAGTTTTCTGGTGAAATGATTTTTTTTCTTCCTCCTTCATTGAGTAGACTTGCCATTTTACTCTGATTTTCACTGTGTTCATGTACCATGTCCTTTTTTTTTTTTTTTTTTTTAAAGATGGAGTCTTGCTCTGTTGCCAGGCTGGAGTGCAATGGTGTGATCTTGGCTCACTGCAACCTCTGCCTCCCAGGTTCAAGCAATTCTCCCACCTCATCCTCCCGAGTAGCTGGGACTAGAGGTGTGTGCCACCATGCCCAGCTATTTTTGCATTTTTAGTAGAGATGGGGTTTTACTATGTTGGCCAGGATGGTCTTGATCTGTTGATCTCATGATCCACCCCATGGATTACAGGCGTGAGCCATTGAGCCTTGCCTCATGCCTTTTTTTAAAAGGCACCACAAAGGTTTTTTTTTTTTTTTTTTGTATAAGTCCTATTACTTATGAGAACATTCTGATCTAGCCAAACCATTGTATCTTGCCTAAATATGGCTTTTAATCTTTTTGTCTGTGTCCTTACCTGGGGTGCTTTCTTCATTCTTTTCTGCTATGAAAGCTCTCCCATTTTCTTCAAATTCTTCCATCCTATGTGAAGGTTTCCCCTTTTATAGTGGGCCTGAGTGGCTGGTGCTGCCTCTGAAACTAAAGCACTTAATCTCCTACTTGCACTTTTGATCCACACACATATATAGCTTTGTGATAACTTTGTTTTCTTGAATTAGTTACAGGTCTTGTTAATGTTTTCAACTTTTTCCAAGTGTGCGCGTGTCTGAGCTAACCTATATGTTCCTGGAGGAACATGCCATCATCTTTTGTAAGGAGGGTGATTATAGGTAAAGGTATATATAAATAGAGCTGAGACTCATTACTCAGGCGAATGGGGTCAAGGCCAGAAGGAATCTGTGCCAAGTCTGAGTGACAGCATTCATTCAAACACTTGTGTCACCTTCATGTTTACAGAAAACATTAGTGACATTAGGAATGTGTTGTGTATTCATCATGCAAACTCCAAGGTTCTGTTTTAATGAATGAATGGGTCATTCATTCATTATATTTGATTTTGGCTTATTGTGCGTTAACAAGTCCTTCTCTGTATTAAAAAATTGTTCTATTCAGTAAACTGTAATCTTTTCATAGTATTAGCAAACCTATTTTTTTCTCCTTTATTTTACATATTTGTGGAGTATGTGTGTTCATTACATGCATAGGATGTGTAATGATCAAGTTAAATATTTGGGATACCCATCACTGTATTAGTCTGTTCTCACACTGCTATAAAGAAATACCTGAGACTGAATAATTTATAAAGAAAAAAGGTTTAATTGACTCATAGTTTTGCAGGCTATATGGGATGCATGATGCTGGCATCTGCTGGGTTTTGGGGAGACCTCAGGAAACTTCTAATCATGGTAGAAGGCAAACGGGGAGCAGCACTACAAATAGAGAAGGGAAGAGAGAGAGAAAGAGAGAAGAGGGAGGTGATACACACTTTTAAACAACCAGGTCTCATGATAATTTACTCACTATCACAAGAATAGCAGCAAGAGAATGGTGCTAAGCCATCCTTAAGAAATCCACCCCCATGATTCAGTCACTTCCTGATATGGTTTGGTTGTGTCCCCACCCAAATCTCATCTTGAATTGTAACTCCCACAATTCCCATGTGTCATGAGAAGAACCCAGTGGGAGGTAATGGAATCATGGGGGCAGGTCTTTCCCATGCCGTTCTCGTGATAGTGAATAAGTCTCATGAGATCTGATGGTTTTAAAAATGGGGGTTTTCCTGCTCAAGTTCTCTTTTTGCCTGCCACCATCCATGTAAGACATGACTTGTTCCTCCTTACCTTCTGCCATGATTGTGAGGCGTCCCCAGCCACATGGAACTCTAAGTCCATTAAGCCTCTTTTTCTTCCCAGTCTTGAGTATGTCTTTATCAGCAGCATGAAAATGGACCAATATACCTCCCACCAGGCCTTACCTCCAACATTGGAGATTATATTTCAACATGAGATTTGGGTGGGGACATGGATCCAAACCATATCAATCACCTTGAGTGCTCATCATTTTAATGTGTTGGTAACATTTTAAGTCCTCTCTTCTAGTTACTTTGAAATATACATATAATATTATTTCTGAGTATAGTCACCCTAGTCTGCTATCAAACATTAAAACTTACTTCTTCTATCTGTCCATTTATACCCATTACTAACCTTTCTTCCTCCCCCATCACCTCTCACAACCTTCCTAGTCTCTGGTATCTATCATTCTATGTTACATATCCATAAGGTCAAGTTTCTTTTAGCTCCCATGAGTGAGAACATGTGGTATTTGTCTCTCTGTGCTTGGCTTATTTCACTTAATATCCTTCAGTTCCATCCATGTTGCTGCAAATGACATGATTTCATTCTTATGGCCAAGCAGGATTCCATTGTGTATAAGTACCACATTTTCTTTATCCATTCATCTGTGGATGGACACATTGGTGGCTTCCACATCTTTGCTGTTGAGACTAGTGCTATGATAAACATGTGAGTATGGGTATCCCTTCCATCTACTGATTTCTTTTCCTTTGGATTAATACCCAGTGGTGGGATTGTTGGACTGTATGATAGTTCTAATTTTAGCAAACATTTCTTTTATATTTACTTATATAATACTTACAACTCACAGGAAATTCAGGGCTACGTTTTAAATTTAATTTAAAAATCGATTTTCGTTTTTTTTTTTTTTTTTTTTGCATCCAGACATGTATTAGTCTGTTCTTGCACTATTATAAAGAAATACCTGAGACTGGGTAATTTATAAATAAAACCGTTTTAATTGGCTCACGGTTCTGCAGGTTGTACAGGAAGCATGGTGGCTTCTGCTTCTGGAGAGGCCACAGGAAACTTACAGTCATGGCAGAAAGTGAAGGGGAAGTCGCACATCTTACATGGCAGGAGAGTAGGGGGAGGTGTGATACATTTTTAAACAGCCAGATCTCGTTAACGAGTACCCACTCACTATCATGAGAACAGCACCAAGGGGATGGTCCTAAACAATTCAGGAGGGACCACCCCCATGATCCAATCACCTTTCACCAGGCCCCAACTGCAACACTGGGAATACAATTTGACATGAGATTGAGTGGGGACACAGAACCAGATCATATCAAGACCTTAACCTCAGTGGATGCCCATTCCAAATAAGTAGAGTCTGAGAAATGAGAGCTTAATTTTCCAACCCTGGCCCTAGGAAAAAGAGCCCAGCATGGGAATTCAGAACATCTGGCTTCTAGTAGTTGTGTCCTGCCATCATAGATCTGGGTGGCTTCTCCATTTCCACACTGAGAAGGTCTGATGATCGCCAAGCTGTCTTGCAGGTCTAAGAGTTTATGTGGAAATAGGTCATCAGGGCCCTTCCAGGAAGCAAGAACTCAAACAGCCTGGAGCCTCCTGGATTGCATGAGCTCAGTGTGAGGCTGACCTCGGGGCTTGTTACGCCCAAGTACATATCTTCATTTTGGGTTTTGTAACAGTGACCCAGCACGTAAAAACAACATTAGTGGTCTTAATGAAGTACCTTTATCTTGTTCTCCCGAGTCTATTCTAGTGCGCTGGAGGAAAAACAAAAGCTGCTGAAGCCAGTGTGTAGTTTAAAGACAATAATGAGTTCCTGCTGGTAACACTTTATGCACACACAGCCCAAGTGACTCCTGTAGAAGCAGGACAGAGAGAACCATTATCTGACAAAGTGGCACCCCCACCAAATGACTTTCCTACTGCCTTCTGCACAGCAGGGGCTGCCGTTCCCTCCCCTCCTCCCAAAGGCACTTCCGTGGTTGAAATGAAATAGAAGCAATTAAACAATAAATACGAATTACTGGCTCTTCGGGAGCTCCAGGGGTATTGATTCAAGTCCTACAAGAATAAATTGTCATCCTCTTTGACTTATCTGGGATTATATTTCACCACTAATTAAAGTTCATCCAGGGAGTGTTCCCTTGAATATAAAGAGCTCTTGGACTCTGGCTGCTTCGAGAAACAGTTGCTTTGCTGAAAGAAAAGGAGGACCTTTTGCAGCCGAAGCTATCTGGTGCTACAGGTCTCATGCACGTTGCATTTTGTGAGCAATGTTGTCAAAATTGAACATTGCCGCTTTATTTAGAGTTCCAAAAACCATTTGATCTAATAAAATGGACACAGTGTCCTTATAGCAAAGGGAATTTTCTTGGTTCACAATTGCTTGAGGTTGACTTCATTGCTGATAGAAAGCCAGCTGCTGAATATTTTTTTCATTAATGGTGTTACAGTCATATCTAAATGGAAACATACAATAAAGTCAGCTATAATTTGTGTTGATCATAGACTGTCTCATTATTTGGAGGACAGATTGCTTCAAAGAGCTGGGCTGAGATAGCATTGCCCTCAGTTTTGTGGTATTAGTGATCTTGCTTTGATGAATTTTAATACCATTTGGTTTAAATGCAAATGTTAAAATAAATAATTGCTTTGCTGTGAGCCGAAGTTGAGCAGGCTGAGAATATCTTACTATTTTTTTTTTTTTTGAGACAGAGTCTAGCTCTGTTGCCCAGGCTGGAGTGCAGTGGCCCGATCTCAGCTCACTGCAAGCTCCGCCTCCCGGGTTTGCGCCATTCTCCTGCCTCAGCTCCCGAGTAGCTGGGACTACAGGCGCCGCCACCTCGCCCGGCTAGTTTTTTGTATTTTTTAGTAGAGACGGGGTTTCACTGTGTTAGCCAGGATGGTCTCGATCTCCTGACCTCGTGATTCACCCGTCTCGGCCTCCCAAAGTGCTGGGATTACAGGCTTGAGCCACCGCGCCCGGCCGAGAATATCTTACTATTAAGCACATGGATAAGATGAATGTTTTAAAGGAAAAGCTTGATGTGTTATCAATTATATTATGTAGAAGAATTAACAGAAAAAAATGCTTGTAATAATTTCTTCTCCAATCATGCACTAAGAGGCCATCGTTAGCGTGACTTGGAAAGAATCCTGATCTCTTTTATGGACAGTGTTAACAGTGTTCTCACAATACAGTTTCTGAGGCAAAATGTTTGTGTGTGTGTGTATGTATGTATGTATGTTGTGTCTTTGTATATGTGTATGTTGTGTCTTTCTACCCAACACTATGCCATCTTCTAGGCAAATTTAATTTCTATTTCCCTACCACATCGCCTACCTACAGCCTACCTGTTTACACAGATGAGGCAGTGAGGCTCTTGGAGACTGCCCCACCACGGTCCTCCCTCTGGAGGGTGGAAAATGTACCAAACCACCATGGTGCACTAGCAAGACTCAGCGCTGGGCAAGTACACCTCTTCTCCATCCTATGCCCTGTTCAGCTTTGTTGCGTTATCTCCTGGTGTTCTCCTCATCTGGCCAGGGTCCCATTTGCTTTGCTGTATACCCCTGGAGCTCCTGAAGAGCCAGTAATTCATATTTATTGTTTAATTGCTTCTATTTCATTTCAACCACAGAAGCACCTTTGGGAGGAGGGGAGGCAACCTTAGCCCCTGCTGTGCAGAAGGCAGTAGGAAAATCATTTGGTGGGTGTGTTACTTTTTTGGATAATGGTCCTCTCTGTCCTGCTTCTATGGGAGTCACTTGGGCTGTGTGTGCATAAAGTGTTACCGGCAGGAACTAATAAAATCCTAAGCACCCCCAACCATCTGAATGGGCTCTTCTTGGTCAAGGGGATTCCAAAGTTAACCTGATAAAACTAATTCAGGCCATGATGGGAAGGGAGAATCAGGCCTGCTTCATTACACTCTCCTCCCTTTTGAAATTGAGGCCCAGCTGACCAGCATTAACATCAACACAGACCTTAAGACTCATAGACTTTTTAAATCTGATAAGAAACATTTACCATCTATTCTCTGAAGCCTGCTACCTGGAGGCTTCATCTGCATGATCAAACCCTGGTCTCCACAACCCCTTGTCATATCCCACACATTCCTTTCTGTTGATTCCAGGTCTTTAGATAATAGCTCTTTCAACCAATTGTCAGAAAATCTTTGATTCTGCCTGTGACCTGGAAGCCCGGCTTCCAGTTGTCCCGCCTTTTGAGACCAAACTGATGTGTATCTTACATGTATTGATTGATGTGTCATGTCTCCCTGAATATAGAAAACCAAGCTATGCCCCAACTGTCTTGGGCACATGTTCTCACAGTCTCCTGTGGGCTGTGTCATGGGCCATTGGTCACCCATATTTGGCTCAGAATAAATCTCTTCAAATATTTGACAGAGTTTGAATCTTCATCGACATATCTATGCCTTTCCATGTAAAGGCTTGCAAGATTTACCATCTGCTATATCAGGTACCTTGGGGCATCACCTCCCATCCCCAGGCCCGGCCTCTGAGTCCATCCCTGGTGGTGGCAAACAGTTTTTCCTGCTTTGTTCTGACAATACCTCACCTGAGGTGTCAACTATGGCCCTCGCTTCCTGCCTGGGGACCTTCCCCCAACATTGTGGTGCCGAAAGCACTCATATCTGTGCAACTGGCCTAGGGGAGCTCATGCCCCGGGGCCATGGTAAGTGGAGTTTATGGATAAGTACTTCTCCCTTTCACTTCTCAGGTGGGCGACTCTGTGACATGTCCTGAGCTGCTCCTCGGAAGCCTCCAGCAGGATGGAGCGTCAGGCAGTCACAGCTCGGGTTAATTCTCAACAGTCCTAGTTTTGGCCTTTCTTCTTGAATCTCCACTCCTACACCCCCAAGGTCACATCCCAAATAAACTGTATGTAGGTTTTGTCTTGAGCTTCACTTTTGGAGGAATGAAGGCACAGAAACTTGGAAAACCTGAGACTGGGAATATTGATTTTTGAAAAAAATGATCATGTTGGCCAATTTTCTTTTGGCCAAATTCCTTTCAGACAATTGTTTCCTGGCCAGAATAAGTGCTCCTAAATGTCTACCTCTTTTTCCTTTCTGGCCACAAACATGCATGCCTATTCCTGTCTCCACGTGTGTACACACACCCACACCCTAGCACTTCTACATGTGTGCACATACCTCCCATATGCACACATGCACCCACCTTTGCGTACATATGGCATGCACACACATACTCAGGACAACCCCGCACATTGACACACTCATACGCATGCACCCATGCATGATGACATGCACACACCCATACCCGAGGACACACATGTGCACACACACCCCTTGGGTTGCTCCCACCTTGACCCTTTCCCTAGGCATGCTGTGCAACTGCCCTAGGGGAGCTCATGCTCTGGGACCATAGGAAGTGGAGACTGTTCCCTGAGCATTTTGGTCCCTCTGACTTGGTCTCGGGGCTCTCTGAAGCTGCCTCTGGCGAGGTGTCCTGGTACCCTGATGACCCACCTTCATTCCTGCTGCAAGGAACAAAGCTTGAGTGCCCAGCCACAAAATAGGAAAAGCAAAATCTGGGGCTGGACCAGCACTGGTGAGCTTCACTCTGTGGAGAGGCACACCTGATCCCCAGGTTGCTGTGTCCTGAGTTGGGGTGCGCGGGACTTGTGCAATCCAACATAGGACTTCAGTGCTGGCTTTGTCATGACTACTGTCTACTCATGTGACTTCATCTCTACTTTCTGCTCGATGTTTTCATATGCTCCCTTGTCTCCTTCCTTTTACCTGCAGATCACCAGTCATGGGAGGTGGAAGGGTGGAGAATGAGCCCATTCTGGAAGAGAGACTGGAACCAATTATGAGTAGACAAGGCCATGGGAGTCTGCTGGAGTATGGTGGAACCAGAGGTAAGTCTTGGAAGATGAGTTAAAGCAAACAGGGGAGGAACATCTTAGGCATTGGCCACGGGGCATATGATAAGCAAAGGTACAGATAAATATTCACAGGAAAGTGATTAAAAACTCATCACAGTTGCTTAAACTGAGAGAAGAATAAAGCATATTATAGCCGCAGAAATTGCAGTGGAGTGTGTCCTAGAAGGAAGGATTCACATCTTCTTGGGTATGTGTCTGAGGCGTTATCACAGAGGGTGACAGTCTCACTCTACCCAGCCTAAAACTGTGCCAGACCTCAGAGAAAAAGTTCGTGAGAAAAGAGACCTCAGGAAGAATTATTCGCTCATTTCCAAATCCTTTCTCATTAAATCAGCTCTGCTGACAAATACTAGAGAAACAAATAAAGCCGTGCCCTGTGGTGGTGTCCCTCATGATGGCACACATTGGGTGTAATGTGACTAGCTGTTGCTCAGGCCGTTCTCCCAAGAGGTGGGCTGGAGTTTTGGAGAGTGGAGGGGACTAAGGTGACCAACGCCTCCTTGGCAGGACTGAACTTCAAGCAGGCTTCTCCTTGACTCTTGGTCCCTGACTTCCCTTTCTTACAGCATTTACTTTAGAAAACTTGTAAATTCTCTGTCTGCCCCTCTGAGCCTCTTGTCAGTTTTAAAACCCAGGAATGCTTTTCTCCAGGACCCAGGTGCCGTCCCTTTGACATATGATCGCTGTTATCTTTGGTTTCCTTGGGAGGATGAGAGTCTAACTTCTGTAGGTACCTTGCTCCAAGTTGTAAACTACCAGCTGTCATGAGGATAGGAGAGTTTCCTTTCCCTTACAGTAAAGGTGATTAGCAAACACAGATGGCCCAGGTCTTCCCCTTGTCCAACTCTTTATTACTATTATTTTTTTTGAGACAGAATCTCTGTCACCCAGGCTGGAGTGCAGTGGTGCCATCTTGGCTCACTGCAACATCTGCCTCCCAGGTTCAAGTGATTCTCCTGTCTCAGCCTCCTGAGTAGCTGGGACTACAGGCATGCACCACTACACCTGCACCTGGCAGATTTTTTTTTTGGAGACAGAGTCTCCGTCTGTTGCCCAGGCTGGAGTGCAATGGCATGATCTCAGCTCACTGCAACCTCTGCCTCCTGGGCTCAAATGATTCTCCTGCCTCAGCCTCCTGAGTAGCTGGGATTATAGGCACCCGCTACCACGCCTGGCTAATTTTTGTATTTTTAGTAGAGATGGAATTTTGCCATGTTGGCCAGGCTGGTTTTGATCTCCTGTTCTCAAGTTACCTGCCTGCCTTGGCCTCCCAAAACGCTGGGATTACAGGCATGAGCCACTGTGCCAGTCCCTCCTTGCCCAGCTCTTAAAAACTTTCCTGCCGTTTGTTTCAGCAGAGTTCAGTCTGGACTCATCTCTGGCCTCTCTCCCATACTGCAATAGCCTTGAATAAAGTCTTTCTTGTCTGTTTAACTTCGTCAGGTGCAATTTTTGCATTAAAGAGAAGGCAGCAGGTCACTGTATCACTAAGAAGTGGAGAGATGGTGGTGAGTCCCAATGTCCCCAGCATTTTTGTGACTCTTTTTCTATAGATCGGGCAGTTAAAATGGGGAGATCCTGGAAGTCTCAGCCAGCCACAGGAACAAAACACCGTTCTTATTAATGTTTAATCCCCAAAGGACAATGGCCTTTAGATGACACCAAATTGCAGCTGGGACCAAGACCCATTTAGATCTTGCAGCTACACTTGTACCCCATCTCCTGGGAGACCTGGGCTGGCTGCATAGACTTCCCCAGGCATTTCACCATGTTAGCATTTTATGTCGTCGGATGTTCTGAACTCCCTTCTGACTTTAGCCCCTCCTGACATTTCTCACTTATGTACTGGGTGAGGAAGCTTTTGGAGCTGAGCCTGGTGGGAACCTGGTTCCTGGTACTCACCAGCCAATCACAGGGCAGTGCTGTGGGAAGTTCACTCAAGAACAAGAAGTGTCAGATAATTCTGGCTTTGTTCTGAAACTGAAGTCAAAGATTCAACTCAACAGAGGCACTTAAATGGCTCTCCAATGAAATCATTACATTGTTTCCTGAGTTTCAATGGTCCTTCATGGTGTCACATACATAGCTTATTTAAAGTAAATCTTTTTCCCTCTGTGTGTAATAGCCTCTTAGCATCCTATTAAATACATTCCCCTTTCACTTCAAAAAATAGTTTCCACTGGTGCTTGAAATTAGCCTAGGATTTTTTTCGTTTGTCCTTCCAGTCTGTCGACATTACAGGTACCATCAGGCACTCTTACTGACGTTCATTTGAGAGGCATAAAGTCCAGACAAGATGGCACTGATTCCAAGATTTTGATACTTTTCCATTTCCTCAGGGCAAGAATGATTATGCTTTGAAAATACAGACATTTGTAGCTGATTATAGTATACGATGGAGATGCTGTTTCCTTGCAGCAAACATGACCTTCCTTCAATGTCTAGTTAGGTGACAGCTTCCACATGATGGCCTGGGGCTTCGATATTTCAGGATATTTCTCACGTTCTGGATCTTTTTTTCTGGTAGAGACTTGGAGAGCAAAATGGTGAAATGAGTAGGGGAATACGAAGATAGGACATTATAGAAAGCAACAAAAGCAGGACTTGTAGCATATTTATTAATTATTAATGAGGTGTTTTTATTTGAATCTCACAAATCAAATCAAAAGGGATACCTGTTGGAATGAAGTCTGGTTAGTTAAGTAGACAATTCTTGAAATAGGGTTCCATTCAAAGATGTTTGTTTTGTACACACATTTTATTATTTTTATTTATTATTTTTTATTGGAAACAGAGTAGCCCTCTTGTCACCCAGGCTGGAGTGCAGTGGTGCTATCTTGGCTCACTGCAGCCTCCGGCCCCTGGGTTCAAGTGATTCTTCTGGTTCAACTTCCTGAGTAGCTGGGATTACAGGAGGACGACACCACCCCTGGCTAAGTTTTGTATTTTTAGTAGAGACAGGGTTTCACCATTTGGCTAGGCTAGTCTTGAACCCCTGGCCTCAAATGGTCTGCCTGCTTTGGCCTCCCAAAGTGCTGGGATTACAGGCGTGAGCCACTCTGCCTGGCGAGTACAAACATTGTAACGTATCTAAAACTTTAAAAAATTAGTTCCAACATTTAAATTTCAGGGGCTATCATATAACATTTTGGGTTTCTGGCTTGGAATCAGACAATCTGATCATAGTAGTCCATGTTCCCAAATAGGAACAGCCACTGGATCAGGGTGGGGAGACGAAGGGGAGTCTCCCAGTGGATGTTTTTGTATCTCAGTTTCACCTGAAATGCTTGTTGGTTCATTCTCTCCCTCCCTCCCTGCCTCCTAGTGAACACCTGCTGTGAGCAAGCGGCAAGGCTTTACAGGAATGGGGAGGAGGTGAGTCCTGGCCGGACCGAGGGTGGAGGCTGTTTGTCATTCTGGGGAGGTGTCTTAGAACCCACATCAACAATTAGAGGCCACACCAGGCGGTGATGAAAGCAGAGAGAGCACTGGACAGAGAGTCAGACGGCATGGTTTCCTGCTGATGCTGCCATTTATCTATGGGTAGTTTCGGGCACATCATTTAATCATTCTGCATCGGATTCCTCATCTATAAGCAATGCTTATTGTAATTATCTCATTGGGTGGTTTTGTTTAAAAAGGTAATAATAACTAAGCCGACATGTACAGAACACTGACCACACTCAGGCTCCAGACTAAGCCCCTAGTGAGTGTGGACCAATTATTCCATGCAGCCGTCTCACGAGGCGGGGGTTTCTCTTCTCTCCCCTTTACAAGTGAGGAGAAGTAGCATCTGCCACCATGACTCTGGCGCTGTAGAGCCTGCCGCTTCTCACCCCCTCTCTAAGGACAGGGTCTGTTCAGGTATGTTAAGGTATTCTCCTGCTTGAGAGTTTGCCTGTCCTCATAAGGGGACTTCGTACATCTCTGGACCTCTCAGTTTTAAATTTATCTTATGACTTCTTTAAAAATAAATAAGTATTAAGTCCAGTGTTGTGCCTGTAGGTGCTAGGCCCATAGCTAGCGACATACACCACGGGAGATGAAGACACAGCTTCTGTTCATGTAGTTAGAGATGGACTGGGGAGGAGGGAGAGGGAACACATTAATCACCTAATTAAACAACGTGAAAAACTAGCACTTAACGCTGGTCCATGGAAGAATGGGGGATTTGGTCCAGCTGCAGTGGTCAGGGAGGGATTCCCCAGGGAAGTGACCACTGAGCTGGGTTCTGAAGGAAGAACAGGTCTCAGCCAGTTGGGGGGAAAAGGGAGGTACATTCTGTCAGAGGGAACAGGTGGCGCCGAGGCGCCTTGTCGAGGAAAGCAAAGCGCATTCCAGGGAGTAAAGGAGGCTGACTGGATGGGGGCGCCAGGGCCGGTGGGGCCAGGGTGATATTCACCCTGAAATATTTAGGGGCTATTTAGGATAAATATTTAGGGGCTAGACCTCTGGGACTTCTAATGCTGTGTGGAGCAGTTTGTCCTTATCCTAAGAGCAATTAGAAGTGACTGAAGTACTGAAATCAGAAGGTGGACATGCTTGAATTTGCATTCTGCTTCTCTGCAGAATGAGTTGGAGTAAGGACATCTGGATGGAGATGGTCACGTTGAATGGCTGCTGCTGTCATCCTCGTGAGAGGTGGTGGCAGCCAAGGGTGGAGGCAGTGGAAGTGGAAAAAAAATCCTTAGGGTCTAGAGATATTTAGGGGTTAAAATCAACAGGACTTGATGATGTGTTAGATATCAGGAACAGGGTGTGACAAGAGGGTGTCAAGAACGGCTGTGGAGTTTCTGGTCTTCAGGATTAGATGGAATGGATTGAATTGACACTGAGCTGGGAGGACCAGGCTTGGGGCTGGTGGACAGCAAGTGAAGCAGGATGATTTGGTTTCCAGATTTGTTGAATTTGAGGGGCCTTTGACATATCCAAATGGAAATGTCAAACAGAGAGTTGGATTATATGAGTTTAGTCGGGCAGAAGGCATCCTTTTTTAACTTGATATTTTGAAATAATTGTAGACTAATGAAAGTTGCAAAAATAGCACAAGGAGACCCTTCACCCAGCTGTCCCCAGTGCTGACATCTTATCTAATTATAGATCAGTACCCAAACCAGAAGGGCCATGTAGGGATATAATACTGCTACTAGACAACAGGTCATGTTCAGATTTCATTATTTATGTGCATTCATTTGTGTGTGTCCGTGTGTATTGTTCTATGTGATTTTGTCCCACATATAGATTCGTGGACCCTTCACCAAAATCAGTGTTCCATCAATACAAAGAAGCTCCCTCCTGCGACCCTCATATTCCTCCAACACCTGTCCCTGTCCCTCGGGCAACCAGTAGTCCCCTCCCTCTATGCTTTTATCATTTTTAGAATATTATATAAATGGAATTATATAGTATGTAACCCATTGCATACTGCCATGGACTTTTTTTTGTTTTTTTTTTTTTGCTAAGCATAGTGCCCTTGAGATCCATCTAGGCTGTTGTAAGTGTGTCAAAAGTTTCTCCTTTATCTCATTGAGGGATATTCTACTGCGTGGCTGTACCAGAGTTTGTTTACCCATTCGCCTATTGAAAGACATTTTAGTTTTCTTTTTTTTTTAAAAATTTCCATAGGTTATTGGGGAACAAACAGGTTGTGTTTGTTTATATGGGTAAATTCTTTAGTGGTGATTTGTGAGATTTTGGTGCACCCATCACCCAAGCAATATACACTGCACCCTATTTGTAATCTTTTATCCCTCACCCACTTCGCACCCTTTCCCTCTGAGTCTCCAAAGTCCATTGTATCCTTCTTATGCCTTTGCATTCTCATAGCTTAGCTCCCACTTATAAGTGAGAACACACGATGTTTGGTGTTCCATTCCTGAGTTCTTCACTTAGAATTATGGTCTCCAATCTCATCCAGGTCACTGTGAATGCCATTAATTCATTCCTTTCTATGACTGGGTAGTATTCCATCATATGTACATGTATATGACAGTTTCTTTATCCACTTGTTGATTGATGGGCATTTGAGTTGGTTCCACATTTTTGCAATTGTGAATTGTGCTGCTATAAACATGCTTGTTTAAGTATCTTTTTTGTATAATGACTTCTTTTCCTCTGGGTAGATCCCCAGTAGTGGTATTGCTGCATCAAATGGTATACCTTCTTTCAGTTCTTTAAAGGAATCTCCACACTGTTTTCCATAGTGGTTGTACTAGTTTACATTCCCACCAGCAGTGTAGAAGTGTTTTCTGTTCACTGCATCCATGCCAAAATCTAGTATTTTTTTATTTTTTGATTATGGCCATTCTTGCAGGAGTAAGGTGGCATTGCATTGTGGTTTTGATTTGCATTTCCCCGATCATTAGTGATGCTGAGCATTTTTTCATATGTTTGTTGGCCATTTGTGTATCTTCTTTTGAGACTTGTCTGTTCATGTCTTTAGCCCACTTTTTGATGGGATTTTTTTCTTACTGTTTTGTTTGAGTTTGTTGTAGAGTCTGCATATTAGTCCTTTGTCAGATGTATAGATTGTGAAGATTTTCCCCCACTCTGTGGGTTGTCTCTTTACTCTGTTGACTGTTCCTTTTTCTGTGCAAAACTCTTTAGTTTAATTAAGTTCCAGCTATTTATCTTTATTTTCATTGCATTTGTTTTTGGGTTCTTGGTCATGAAATCTTCACCTAAGCCAATGTCTAGAAGGGTTTTTCCAATGTTATCTTCTAGAATTTTTATAGTTTTGGGTCTTAGATTTAAGTCCTTAATCCATCTGGAGTTGATTTTTGTATAAGGTGAGAGATGAGGAATCTAGTTTCATTCTCCTGCATGTGGCTAGCCAATTATTCCATCACCATTTGCTGAAAAGGGTGTCCTTTGCCCACTTTACGTTTTTGTTTGCTTTGTCGAAGATCAGTTGGCTATAAGAATTTGGGTTTATTTCTGGGTTCTCTATTTTGTTCCATTGGTCTATGTGCCTATTTTTACCAGTACCATGGTCTTTTGGTGACTGTGGTCTTAACAGTATAGTTTGAAATCAGGTAATGCGATGCCTCCAGATTTGTTCTTGTTGCTTACTCTTGCTTTAGCTATGTGGGCTTTTTTTTGGTTCCATATGAGTTTTAGAATTGTTTTTTCTAATTCTATGAAGAATAATGGTGGTATTTTGATGGGAATTGCATTGAATTTGTAGGTTGCTTTTGGCAGTATGGTCATTTTCACGGTATTGATTCTACCCATCCATGAGCATGGGGTGTGTTTCCGTTTGCTTGTATCGTCTATGATTTCTTTCAGCAGTGTTTTATAGTTTTTCTTGTAGAGGTCTTTTACCTTCTTGGTTAGGTATATTTCTAAATGTTTTTTTTTTTGCAGGTATTCTAAAGGGGGTTGAGTTTTTGAGTTGATTCTTGGCTTGGTTGCTGTTGGTGTATAGAAAAGCTACTAATTTGTGTACGTTAATTTTGTATCTGGAAACTTTGCTGAATTCTTTTATCAGTTCTGGGAGTTTTCTGGAGGAGTCTTTAGGGTTTTCTAGGAAAACAGTCATATTGTCAGCAAGTAATGACAGTTTGATTTCCTCTTTCTGTTGTCATACAAAGATTTGGATGCCCTTTATTTCTTTCTCTTGTCTGATTGCTCTGGCTAGGACTTCCAGGACTATGTTGAAGAAGAGTGGTGAGAGTGGGCATCCTTGTCTTGTTCTACTTCTTAGAAGGAATGCTTTCAACTTTTCCCCATTCAGTATTATGTTGGCTGTGGGTTTGTCATAGATGGCTTTCAGTACATTAAGGTATGTCCTTTGTATGCTGATTTTGTTGAGAGTTTTAATCATAAAGCGATGCTGGATTTTGTCAAATGCTTTTTCTGCATCTATTGAGATCATGTGATTTTTGTTTTTAATTCTGTTTATGTGGTGTATCACATTTATTGACTTCTGTATGTTAAACCATCCCTGCATAGCTGATGTGAAACCCACTTGATCACGGTGAATTATGTTTTTGATATATTGTTGGATTTGGTTAGCTAGTATTTTGTTAAGGATTTTAGCATCTATGTTTATCAGATGTTTATCAGGTCTATGTTTATCAGCATCTATGTATATCATCTATATTGGTCTATAGATTTCTTTTTTTGGCTATGTCCTTTCCTGGTTTTGGTATTAGGGTGATACTGGCCTCATAGAATGATTTAGGGAGGGTTCTGTCTTTCTCTATCTTGTAGAACAGTGTAAATAGGTTTGGTACCAATTCTGCTTTGAATGTCTGGTAGAATTCTGTGGTGAATTGGTCTTGTCCTGGACTTTTTTTTGTTGGTAATTTTAAAATTACCATTTCAATCTTGCTGCTTGTTAGTGGTTTGTTCAGGGTATCTAATTCTTCCTGATTTAAACTACGAAGGTTGTACCTTTCCAGGAATTTATCCATCTCTTCTAGTTTTTCTTGTTTATGCCTGTAAAGGTGTTCATAGTAGCCTTGAATGATCTGTTGTATTTCTGTGATGTCAGTTGTAGTATCTCCCGTTTTGTTTCTTATTGAGCTTATTTGGATTTTCTCTCTTCTTTTCCTGGTTAATCTTGCTAAAGGTCTATCAATTTTATTTATCTTTTCAAAGAACCAGCTTTTTGTTTCATTTATCTTTTGTTGTTTGTGTATTTCAATTTCACTTAGTTCTGCTCTGATCTTGGTTATTTCCTTTCTTCTGCTGGGTTTGGGTTTTGTTTTTTCTTGTTTCTCTAGTTCCTTGAGATGTGACCTTAGATTGTCTGTTTCTGTTCTTTCAGACTTTTTGATGTAGGTGTTTAGGGCTATGAACACTCGTTTTAGCACTGCCTTTGCTGTATCCCAGAGGTTTTGATAGGTTGTGTCACTATTGTCATTCAGTTTGAAGAGTTGTTTAATTTCCATCTTGATTTCATTTTTGACCCAGTGATCATTCAGGAGCAGGTTATTTAATGTCTATGTATTTGGATGGTTTTGAAGGTTCCTTCTGGAGTTGATTTCCAGTTTTATTTCACTGTGGTCTCAGAGTGCTTGATATAATTTCAATTTTCTTAAATTTATTGAGGCTCATTTTGTGGCCTATCATATGGTCTATCTTGGAGAAAGTTCCTTGCGCCATTGAATAGAATGTAGATTCTGCAGTTGGATGGAATGTTCTGTATATATCTGTTAAGTCCATTTGTTCCAGGGTATAGTTTAAATCCATCATTTCTTTGTTGGCCTTCTGTCTTGATGACCTGTCTAATGCTGTCAGTGGAGTATTGAAGTTCCCCACTATTATTGTGTTGCTGTCTATCTCATTTCTTAGGTCTATTAGTAATTGCTTCAAAAATTTGGGAGCTCTGGTGTTAAGTGCATATATGTTTAGGATTGTGATATTTTCCTGTTGGACAAGGCCTTTTATCATTACATAACGTCTCTCTTTGTCTTTTTAAACTGCTGTTGCTTCAAAATTTGTTTTGTCTGATATAAGAATATCTACTTCTGCTCGCTTTTGGTGTCCATTGGTATGAAATATCTTTTTCCACCCCTTTACCTTAAGTTTACATGAGTCCTTATGTGTTAGGTTAGTCTCTTGAAGGCAGCAGATAGTTGGTTGGTGAGTTCTTATCCATTATACAATTCTGTGTCTTTTAAGTGGAGCATTTAGGCCATTTGCATTCAATGTTAGTATTGAGATGTGAGGTACCGTTGTATTCATCATGCTGTTTATTGCCTGTATACTTGTTTTTTCGTTTTTGTTTTTCAAATTGCATTTTTGTTTTATAGATCCTGTGAGATTTATGCTTTACAGAGGTTGTGTTTTGATGTGTTTCCAGGATTTGTTTCAATATTTAGAGCTCCTTTTAGCAGTTCTTGTAGTGGTTGCTTGGTAGTGGTGAATTCTCTCAGCATCTGTTCTTCTGAAAAAGACTGTATCTTTCCTTCATTTATGAAGCTTAGTTTTGCTGGATAAGAAATTTTTGGCTGATAATTGTTTTGTTTGAGGAGGCTGAAGATAGGATCCCACTCCCTTCTAGCTTGTAGGGTTTCTGCTGAGAAATCTGCTGTTATTCTGATAGGTTTTCCTTTATAGGTTACCTGGTGCTTCTGTCTCGCAGCTTTTAAGATTCTTCCCTTTGTCTTTTTAGATAACTTGATGACAATGTGCCTAGGCAATGATCTTTTTGTGATGAACTTCCCAGGTTTTTTTGTGCTTCTTGTATTTGGATGTCTAGGTCTTTAGCAAGGCTGGGGATGTTTTCCTTAATTATTGCCTCAAATATGTTTTCCAAACTTTTAGATTTCTCTTCTTTCTCAGGAATGCCAATTATTCTTAGGTTTGGTTGTTTAACATAATCTCAAACTTCTTGGAGGCTTTGTTCATATTTTCTTATTTTTTCTTTGTCTTTGTTGGACTGGGTTAATTCAAAGACCTTGTCTTTGAGCTCTGAATTTCTTTCTTCTACTTGTTTGATTCTATTGCTGAGACTTTGCAGAGCATTTTGCATTTCTATAAGGGTGTCCATTGTTTCTTGAAGTTTTGATTGTTTTTTATTTATGGTATGTATTTCATTGAATATTTCTCCCTTCACTTCTTGTATCATATTTTGAATTTCCTTACATTGGGCTTCACCATTCTCTGGTGCCTCCCTGATCAGGTTAATAACTAACCTGAATTCTTTTTCAGGTAAATTAGGGATTTCTTCTTGGTTTGCATTCATTGCTGATGAGCTACTGTGATTTTTGGGGACTGGTAAAGAACCTCCTTTTATCATATTACCAGGGTTGGCTTTCTAGTTTCTTCTCATTTGGGTAGGCCCTGTCAGAGGGAAGGTCTGGGGCTGAAGGCTGTTGTTCAGATTTTTTGTCCCATGGGGTATTCCCTTGATGTAGTACTCTTCCCCTTTTCCTTGGGATATGACTTCCTGAAAGCCAAGCTGTAGTGATTGTCATCTCTCTTCTGGATCTAGTCACCCAGCAAGTCTACCAGACTCTGAGCTGGTACTGGGGTTGTCTGCACAGAGTCCTGTGATGTGAACCATCTTGTGGTTCTCTCAGCTGTGGATACCAGCACCTGTTCTGGTGGAGGTAGCATGGAGGTGAAATGGACTCTGTGAGGTTTCTTAGCTTTGCTGGTTTAAGCATTATTTTTGTGTTGGTTGGCCTCCTGCCAGGAGGTGGCACTTTACAGAGAGCATCAGCTATGGTATTATGGGGAGGAACAGGAGGTGGGCAGGGCCCTAGAACTCCCGAGAGTATATGCCCTTGTCTTCAGTTACCAGGGTGGGTAGGGAGGGACCACTGGGTGGGGGCAGGGCTAGGCATGTCTGAGCTCAGACTCTCCTTTGGGTGGATCTTGCTGTGGCTGCTGTGGTAGATGGGGGTGACATTCCCAGGTCAACGGAGTTGTATTCCTAGGAGGATTATGGCTGCCTCTACTGCACGTTGTCAGGGAAGTGAGGGAGAGCCAGCAGTCACAGGCCTCCCCCAGCTCCCACAGAATCCAAAGGGCTGGTCTCACTCCCACTGTGCCCCCCACCAAGAGCACTGAGTCTGTTTCCAGACAGTGGGCGAGCAGGGCGGAGAACTTGCCCCAGGCTACCCACCTCCCAGCTGTGAAAGCAAGTATGGCTTGGCTTCTTCCCCTTCTTGTGGAGTCTGCATACCGGATTCACACCCTCCCCCAAGTTCTGTCCGGGACACTTCTTGATCAATTCAAACTGTTACAAGGTTCGGCTGGAGATTCCCTTCTCCCTGTGGCCTTTCCCTAGTGCCTCTGGCCAGCCTGCTGAAGGACCCCGGTGAGGCCAGGCAGAAATGGTTTGCTAGGGGACCCAGCAAGCTCACAGGGCTCTTGCTGATGCTTCCTCTACCGCTGTATTTTGCTCAGCTCTCTAAATTGACTCAGTTCCAGGTAAGGTCAGAATCTTCTCCTGTAATCTAGACCTTCAGTTTCTCCACTGGGGGTGTGTGTTTGGCAGCAGATGCCCTCCCTTTCCCACTTCCACAGTTTGGGCACTCACTGTATTTGGGAGTGTCTCCTGGGTCCTGCAGGAGCCATTCACTTCCTTCAGAGGGTCTGTGGGTCCTCTTGGGTTTCCTGATTTACTCCTGCAGTCATTCTGGAGCAAAAATTCACAGCGTGAGCCTCCACATGCTGCTCTGTCTATCCGAGTCAGAGCTGCAATCTGAGTCAGAGCATGGCAGTCCTGCCTCCCGTCTGCCATGCTCCCTCCATTTTAGGGTTTTGCTATTATAAGTAACACTGGCATGAACACTTCTGTACAAGTTTCTTCGTGTGAACATATTTTCACTTCTCTGGGATAAATGCCCAAGAATATGTTTTTTCGGTTATGTGATATGTGCATGTTTAGTTTTATAAGAAATGGCCCAACCATTTTCCAGAGTGGCTGTATGGTTTATGTGCCCACCAGCAATGAGGATGTTCCCAGTTTCTCTGCATCCTCATCAGCATTTGGAGTGGAATGGGTTCTCTGCTCCCACAGGATAGAAAAGGACTTTCCTCCCCTATTCCAAATGTCTAGAGATGGAGACTAGAGAGAAATGGATAGAAAGTGGACCTGCAATCACACAGTTAAAAAAACCTCAAATAATATTGAAATAAATGTTTTTGTACATAGACTTCTTTGTTGTTTATTTAGTTATCATAGTGGTTAGGTACAAGACTTCCGAGTACTACTTTTTACCTTCTCTGCACACTTTACTCCCATCTGTGGGCTACCCCTGCTTAGGGGCTTACCTTAATCTTGCTAGGGTGGTAGGAGAGTGTCAGGGAAGTTATGGCTACCTCTCCCTCCACCACTACTGCTACTGCCACTATTACCATTACTGCCACTACCACTACCATTGCTGCCACATACTATAATCACTAATACCATTTACTACCACCCCATAACAACTCTTACCACCACCATTACTATTATCATTACTCCTACCATTACTATCACTAGTACTACAACTGTTATTACCACCACTACCACTGTCACCACTGTTACCATCATCATTGCTGCTACCACCACCACTGCTGCCACTATGGCTGCCACTACTCCCACTACTACTACCATTACCTTTGCCACTACTACTACTACCGTTGTCACCATGATCACTCCTCACACCAGCACAACCACCATGAGTGTTTGCCGTGAGTCAGACATTCTGCTGCACATTTACAGTATCCGATCACACTTACTCCTCGTGGCAACTCTACAGTAAATGATCATTTCCAGGTTAAAGATGAGGAATCTGAGGTTTCAAGGATTTCTCTTGAGTTCAGCATCAAATCAGCACCACTGTTGGCTCCACTCTGAATTTTAAAATAATTTTTATTTTAGATTCAGGGGCACATGTGCTTGTTTGTTACATGGGTTCTGCATGCATAACGGTGGGGGTTGGGCTTCCAGTGTACTCCTCACCCAAATTTTGGACATTGTACTGAGTAGGTAACTTCAACACTCACTCCCCCTCACTCTCTCCCCCTCACTCTCTCCCGGCTCAGAGTCTATTTTCTCCGTCTTTATGTCCATGTGTACCTTTTGTTGAACTCCCACTTAGAGGTGAGAAACTTGTGATATTTGATTTTCTGTTTCTTTGATAGTTCACTTCTTACAATAATGGCCTCCAGCTCCATCTGTGTTGCTGCAAAGGACATGATTGTATTCTTTTTTTATGGCTGTGTAGTGTTTTATGGTGTATATATATTACGTTTTCTTTATCCAGTCAACCACTGATGGACACTTAGATTGGTTCCATGACTTTGCTTTTGTGAATAGTGCTGCAATAAACACACAGGTGCAGGTGTCTTTTTTATATAATGACTTCTTTTCCTTTGGGTTAATGCCCAGTAGTGGGATTGCTGGGTCAAATGGAAGTTCTATTAGTTCTTTGAGAAATCTCTATACTGTTTTCGTAGGGGTTGTACTGACTTACATTCTTGCCAACAGTGTATGAGTGTTCCCTTTTCTCTGCATCCATGCCAACATCTACTGTTTTCTGGCTTTAATAAAAACCATTCTGACGGATGTTAGGTGGTATTTCAGTGTGGTTTTGCTTTGCATCTCTCTGACAATCATCCCTGTTGACTTTGGTACCCAGTAGCTAACTTGCCGTCTTACTCCCTTGGCCAGTTTCCTTCAATCCTTAGCTTTAAACTCATCTCTTCCTCCCTTCACCCCCCATCCATCCTCTAGGACTGACAGAGCATCTCTCAGGTGCTAGGCTCTGTCAGTTCGCAATGAGCCTTAGTCTGGAGAAAGTCTCCTGGGGAAGAACCCAACAGGACAATGACCACAGTGACCGCAGTGAGGGTATAAGTAAGGGCGACACATGCAGCAGGCTCTACATCTCTGCTCACTGGTACTGCCTGTCCCGCCTTGCACTCTGGTCTTTTGAAGAAACCGATTTCTCTCAATAACTGAATTTTTAATTACCTTCTGGGATCCAGTTTTCCTTGTTGACTTCCTGTCCTTATCTCTCCCGTTGACTTGCTGATGGAACCGTCTCCTCGCTTTGGAGTCTGGAGCTAGAAGATGGAAATAAACCATATTAACTTTATGTGCTTGGAACATAAAGCATATTAACAAGTATCATTTTCATTTTATTTTTTAAAAAGTTGAGCCAAAATATTATTTAACATTTAAATAATTGCAAACATGTTTATTATAATTTACAGATGAGTTAGTTATATACACAAATATAATTTTGACTACAAAATCCCAACAAAATAGTTACATTTAAATCATTGGATGTATAGAAGCCAATTTAGAGGACTTCTAGTCCCCTAAGTTCACCACCCTTAAATTATATATATAAAAAAAGTGATCATTTTGATTTCAAGTGAAAGATGAGGAGGTGTTACCACATTTCATCATTCAAAAATGAAAATTTTATCTGTCTGTACAAAGCCATTCACAGGCAACATGGACACTTAAAGCACCATTGCAAGACTTCAAATGTGTAAAATGTTTAATTAAAACCTCCAAGGATTTTCTTTTTAAGATTTTGGGGGTTTAACTTCATTCTAACAATTAGAATTGTGGTGAAACTAACAGAAATTTTGCTTTTCTCCTTCAGTCTAATTTTAAAATAGTTCTTTCTGTCCTTCCCATCACCATTCACTTCTAAGGGACAGTGGTGTGTGGAAGAATTCTTAACCAAGTTTTTGCTCATTTTGTAGTGAGGTTGGAATCCCATGGTGATATGCTTTGCTGTGTGCCCTCCCAAATCTCATCGTTAGTTACAGCTCCCATAATCCCCACATGTCATGGGAGGGACCTCATGGGAGCTAATTGAATCATAAGGGCAGGGCTTTCCTGTGTTTTCCTGTGATAGTGAATAAGTCTCATGAGATCCTATGTTGTTTTATAAAGGGCAGTTCCCCTGCACACGCTCTCTTGCCTGCCACCATGTAAGACATGCTTTGCTCCTCCTTTGCCTTCCACCATGATTGTGAGGCCTCCCCAGCCATGTGGAACTGTGAGTTCATTAAACCTCTTTTTCTTTATAAATTACTCCATCTCTGGTATGTCTTTATAGCAGTGTGAGAATGGACTAATACACATGGGGAACAATTTTCCAAAATCCAATGAAAAATTTTCAAATATGCAGAGGTGCTAGATTTCAGAAACACAAAATACAACCTAAGTCTCTGAAAGAAAATAGTATGCTTTAGCATGTTTTAAAAGAAAGCCTATGCATCGTCGGAAAGCTTTTTTCAAGGCAAATGATGTGAGCTTTCCAACCCATGGTGCTGGAAAGTAGCCTGTTTCCAGGGTATGACAGCAGACTCTGTAAATGCATTCCCTGTCATTACCTAGGAAGGTCACAACACACCTAGAATAAAGACTCTGCAAAATCTGACCAACTCTCGTGTTGCTGCACTCTCCATGTGTTTCTGTATGGGTATGTAAACACTGGAGGCAGTTCTTAGGGCAAATTAGATAGAAATAAAATCATGACCAGGTAGATTACAAAGGTTACCTGAGGTGGTAACCTTGCAAGCAGTTAGGATGAAAAATCCATCCCCACACTGAAATAAGTTCAAAGTTAAGGTCATCTATTGTAACAAATATAGTTTGTAATGAATGAATGAAATTCTCCTGACTCCGTGTTCTAAGCTGACTTTTACAGAATCTCTGGACATTGCTCTTGGGTTGTGCTAATGACACTGATTCCCGTTGGCCCTTCCCCACCTCGGCCCTTCCCCACCTCCACCCACTCTTGTGTTGTGTGTTCCCCACCACTCTAGCCCTGTGGCTCCCACAGTGTCCTGGCTACAGCCATCCTTAGAATTTCTGTGTGAGTCCCAAGACAACCAATGCCTGGCCTTGCCTACGTGCCCCAGAAGCTTTGTTCTGTCCAGCTCTGCACGCTGCCTGATCTGGACATCGGGTGTCAGGAGACCCACTCTCCTACTCTGACCCAGCAGTGTGGGGAAGGAGAAATGCCGTTTATAATTAGATGGAAGAGACATGGCTCTTTTGATGCAGTTAGATTTCACAGCAGTAAGACATTTGAAATTATTTTCCTGTAGGGTTTTGGTTTGTTTTCAGTTAGACAGATTGAAAAATAATGAGGCAAGTGGGGATACTTTTAAGTTTTGCTGCCGTCTGGAGGGAATTAATTTGTCCCTTTGTAATTGAAGATTAGATCCAAAGATGATTTTTAGCTGGAGGCCTTCTTAAGGCATGTTGAAATCTTGGCGATCAAACATTTTAAGTGTTTTTTTTTTTTTTTCTTTTTTGAATTTATTTTTCGTTATTTTCTGGCTGATTGAGGCACAGACAGATGGAGTTTTTTCTAATGGTCTGGCTGATGCCTGGAAATAATATGTCTTTTCTTTTTCTCCCGAGTAATATAAACAAAACCAACATGTCTTGTTTGTGTGGGATAATGGGTCAGTTGGCAGAAATACTACAAGTTATTGGGGGAGTGTCCAGGCTCTGGAGCCAGACTGCCTGGGTGTGAGTCTCTGCTGCTCACAAGCTGTGTGACCTTGGGCAAATTACTTAATCTCTCTGTGTACATTTTCTTATCTGTAAAATGAGGATGGTCATGAGACAACTCTTGGGTTGATGTGAAGATTAAAAATAATATTTGTAACTCAGAACAATGTCCTGGTACATTGTAAGCATAATAATAATAATAATAGCAATAATAATAATCATAAGCATGTTATTTCCTTTCTGGGAAGTAGTATAATTAGTGGAAGAGTCTAACCACCTTTTTGTAAGAGCTCTGAGCAGTGAAGGCACGTGGAAGAGCAGCTAGCTGGCTCCATAACTTGACACTTTTTGATAATAACTGATGTGCATTGAGAATTTTGTGTATGCCAAACACTTCACAAAATGCTTCCCCTGTGCCAACCATGTCGTTCCCCCACTAGCCCCATGAGGTGGGTACCGCTCTTGTTCACACAGAGGAGGGCACTGACATGTACTGGGCTTCTGTGCATCTCCCAAGGTTACAAATAGAATGAACGGCAGAGCAGGGATCAAATCTGGATTTAAATGACATCAGAATATTTGCTGATAACAATAATCCCCAATGGCCTCTTTTGTGCAGTCAACAACAAATGACCTATTGGGAAATTTAAGAATAACACTAAAAAATCATTCCTAACCCATCTTCTAGCCTGACTTGCCCTCCAAGTGATGCCCTATTTTCTGTCTGGTTGAGTTTCATTAAGGAAATTACAAAAAGGGGACCAGATTACTCTCATTGGAATAATGACGTCTTGTGTGAGAACATGGTGGCACACAGCACGTAGGCAGTGGCACACAGCACGTAGGCAGCATTCACTTATTTATGCAATAAACATTTATGCATCTTCTGCGTGCTGTAAGCTCTGGCTTAGGGTAGGCAGAGAGGGCTGACAATTGATATCTGCTCTGTGGTACCTTCAGTTTAGTGGGACCTGCCTCATCTGCAGTAGTATCTTCAATAAACGCCAGATTCTGACGAACTTGAGAAATAAGAATTTTGGTCATTTCTTTCTGAAGCACTGTTACAGGTGAAGGGTGTCCAGGTTCTTGACGTCTTGAACAAAGAACTGGACAAAACACACAAAAAGGAAGGAATGAAGGGATTTATTGAAATTGAAAGTATGCTCCACAGTGTGGGAGTGGACCTGAGCATAGGGGCTCAAGGGCCCTGTTGCAGAATTTTATGGAGTTTAAATACCTTCTAGGGGTTTCCACTGGTTACTCGGTGTACGCCCTATGTACACCAAGTACATCCCTGGGAGAGGATGAACTGGGAAATTTACAAAGTCATTTCCTCGGAGTGCGCCCTGTGGAGAGGATGTTTCCTGTCATAACTGAAGTGTGAATGGGCCTTAGGTTCCCTGCCTCCAGACCCTATTTTCCTGCCTCAGCACTGCAACCTAAGTCAAGTTTCCTCCAAATTGTACTGAACATAAATTAGCGAACCTATTTCACTTGGGTCTCCGAACACAGCATTTCTTTTTCTTTTCTTTTTTTAAATTTTTTTGAGACAGTGTCTCGCTCTGTCACGCAGGCTGGAGTGCAGTGGGGCCATCTTGGCTCACCACAATCTCTGCCTCCTGGGTTCAAGCGATTCTCCTGCCTCAGCCTCCGGAGTAGCTGGGATTACAGGCGCAAACCACCACACTCGGCTAATTTTTGTAGTTTTAGTAGAGACGGGGTTCACCATGTTGGCCACACTGATCTTGAACTCCTGACCTCAAGTGATCCACTCACCTCAGCCTCCCAAAGTGCTGGGATTGCAGGCATGAGCCACCGTGCCCAGCCCAAGTACAGTGATTCTTTTCCTTTGACATTTTAGATTTCGGAATGGACAGCATTCTTGCATGATTGGATGCCCTAAGGCAGAACCATTTAAGGCTGCCTGAGAAGTTACTTCTGCTTAAATATTCCATTTTCCATCTCAGAGGTGGTTTCACTCCAGACACTTGAGTCTTAAGCTAATACCAAGGAGAAGTTTTAATTGTGGGGTTTAAAACAGATCTTCAGCTTCTTGAACACGAGTGTTCTGGCCAGCTTAGCAGGGCTGGGAAGCCCCCAGGAGCGGCAGCCATGTTGGCTGGTTTGTTTGATGGCCTTGAGAAATGCCACCTGCTTTGCTCTTGAGTACAGGCTGCCACGCTGCGGTATATGTCACAAGAAACTAGGTCCAGTGCCCCTCAGTCTAGATGCTTCATTTCAGAATATTCTGTTGAGAGCTTTCTTAGCAAGGCTAATCATTTCATAAAGTGTTAGGAAAAATGTAGCCCATTGATTTGTAAAAGTGTGTGAGCCTGAGCTCCTGGAGGAAATTTATCTAATTCCTGCAGGAAATGGAGAGATATTGGTCACCTGGTACAAAGGTTCAGTTGTATGATGACCAAGTTCTGGGGTCTAACATCCAGCACAGTGACTCTACTTAATCATACTGTATCGTATACTTGAGATTGGCTATGAGAATAGATCTTAAATATTCTCACTACACTCAGAAAAAATGTGAGGTGATGGATAAGTTAATTAGCTTGCTCATGGTGATTATTTAACAATGCATACCTCTATCAAAACATCAAGTTGTACACTGTAAATATATTTAATTTTTATTTGTCTATCATAGCTTGACAAAGGTAGAAAAAATTTTAAAAAATGTCTGCAAATTCAGTGGACACAAGAAGAGACTCAGGAGTTCTCAAGTCAAAGAAGCAGCTATTTGGATCTGAAAGTAAGCCTAAAGGTGACCCTAACTCATGTATTTGCTAAGAGGTGCTCCCAGTGAATGGGCACCAACTTGAGTCAGATGTAGGAGAAACCTCCTTCCTCTGATACTCTGTCCAGCAGAGCCCAGTGGTGGATTCTGGAAAGTTAGCAACAGGCAAAAATGCCAAGCCAGCTTGAATACATCCTCATTTGGTTTCCTTTCCTCCTTTCCCAACTTTCTGCCTAATCCCACCCACATTTATTCTTTCTGTATTGCAGGCTTTCTTTCTTTCCTTCTTTCCTTCTTCTCTCTCTCTCTCTGCCTTTGATACGCCTTTGATATGGAGCCTTTGATACTCTCTCTCCCTCTCAGAGCCTTTGATACGCTGACACGTGTTGTCCGTCTCTAAGAGGAGGCTACTACACGCCATTTTGCAAACTCGAGGAAGTTTCCCTTGCCACTCCTCTGGGGACACCGGGCACACGGCAGTCTGTCTTCCCCAGAGTTGTGCAGCAGGCAGCACGCGTGGATACACCCGAGGCTCTGCTCCTTAGCCCTTGATTGCTCAACTGTTTTGTGCTCGATTTTATTTTACCGTGTAACATGGATGTGTGTAATAAAAAAGCGAGACATTCATTCCATTCACTCTCCCAATTCATTCCCAGAATTCATACAGTCAATTCTGCTATAAGCATTCCTAAAAGTTACCATGTTATGCAAAATGGGGCAGTAAAAGCTACAGGGCTTCTGTGAAAAATGAGTTAGAGGAATAACACTGAAAACGATCAGTGACATGTTAAAAAATATGGCACTTAGGTCGAGTGTGGTGGCTCACGCCTGTAATCCCGGCACTTTGGGAGGCCGAGGCAGGCAGATCACGAGGTCAGGAGATCGAGACCATCCTGGCTAACACAGTGAAACCTCGTCTCTACTGAAAATATAAAAAATTAGCTGGGCATGGTGGCAGGTGCCTGTAGTTCCAGCTACTCGGGAGGCTGAGGCTGGAGAATGGCATGAACCTGGGAGGCTGGAGGTTGCAGTGAGCCGAGATTGCACCACGGCACTCCAGCCTGGGCGACAGAGTGAGACTCCATCTCAAAAAAAA
>NW_012102765.1:457403-460117 GCF_000951045.1 Mandrillus leucophaeus | reverse complement strand
GTGTGCCACCACACCGGCTAATTTTTGTATTTTCAATAGAGACAGGGTTTCGTCATGTTGGTCAGGCTGGTCTCAAACTGCTGACCTCAGGTGATCCACCTGCCTCAGCCTCCCAAAGTGTACCATAATTTATTTAAGTTCCCCCTCCCCGCCTCTTTTTGAGACAGGGTCTCACTCTATTGCTCAGGCTGGAGTGCTGTGGTGTAATCATAGCTCTCTGCAGCCTCACGTGATCCTCCTGCCTCATCCTCTCAATTAGCTGGGACCACAGGTGCACCACCACACCTAGCTGTTTTTTATTTTTATTTTTTAGGAGACAGGGTCTCACTATGTAGCCCAGGCTGGAAATTTTTCCCTTTTGATAGCCACTTAAGTTTTTACCAATTGTTTATTTTACCGTTATAAGTTGCAATGGAGACTATTCTTTAAGACTATTATTTAAGAAAGAATATGTCTTCCGTGAAGGCTACCTCTGCTTTCGCTTGGGCTATAGGAAGCTGAAAAGAACATTACTCCCACTCTTACAGCAACAAAAAGTTAACTGTTTGACAATCTCCAAATTCACAATGTTTCTTGAATTCATTAAAGAGCTAACACAGGGCAACCAACTAACCTGAAACCTCAGGGGAGACAAGGATGTCTCAGGAGAGAAGAGGCATGAGCACTTGCTTGCCTTGAGCAGGTGCTGCCAGATACCTACAAGAAAGTCCGAAAGAATTCATTCACATTTCTAATGAATTGCTGGAGCCTAGTGTGGGCTAGCATGAGAATATGAACATCCTGAGGGCTGCAGGTGACTTGTGCCCTCTCATGGACTCTGTCTCCCAGACCTCCTGGGGGCAGGGAGACAGTCTTAAGGAAGCCTGCCTCATGGCTGGCCAACCTGGGGAGGAGCCACCCAGGTGCTGCAGCACCACATGGACCCCCATCTGGGTCCTCCTCCCCCATCTCCCCTGCAGAGGAAAAGCCTCAAGCCACAGAGGGAAAAGCTGCAACCCCCTTACCCTAGAACACTAGTCAAGGTCTCCTGCATCAGGAGGGCAGGGAACAAGGAAAAACCCTCTTCCCTTGAGGGAGGGGTAGGAATGCACCCTGGGCTCTGACCATTAGCGATCTCCTGCCACCGGGAGCAGGGCAGGGTCACTGAGAAGACCCCACTTTCAAGACCTAGGGACACAGTCTTGTTTAAGACACAGTCTGAATCAGAACAAGAGAGGATGCACCCCTCTGCCTCCTCCCAGCCTACTGAGTGCTGAGTAACAAGCAAAGCTGACAGGGAAAGGGTATGTGGATTAGTCAGGGTTCTCTGGAGGGACAGAACCAATGGAATATATATATGTGTGTGTGTGTGTGTGTGTGTATTTGTATATATATGAAGGGGAGTTTATTAAGTATTAACTCACACAATCACAGGGTCCCACAATGGGCTGTCTGCAGGCTGAGGAGCAAGGAGAGCCAGTCCCAGTTCCAAAACTGAAGAATTTGAAGTCCGACGTTCAAGGGCAGGAAGCATCCAGCATGGGAGAAAGATGTAGGCTGGGAGGCGAGGCCAGTCTCTCTTTTCACATTTTTCTGCCTGCTTATATTCTAGCTACACTGGCAGCTGATTAGATTTTGTCCACCCAGATTAAGGGTGGTCTGCCTTTCCCAGCCCACTGACTCAAATGTCAATCTCCTTTGCCAACAGCCTCACAGACACACCCAGGATCAATACTTTGTGTCCTTCAATCCAGTCCAGTTGACACTCAGTATTAACCATCACAGCATGGAAAGATCCTCTTTGTGGTGTGAGCACAAAAGGAATACTCAAGGCTGAGAATAGAGCTGACCTCTTGTGACCCAGCCCCAACCCTAAACACAAGGTGGCACTAAAGGGGTTGGAAGTCTGTGGTGTGCCAGGGTAGCCACAGTAACAGCAAAACCCCAACCCATGCAGGCTCCTAACTAGTTCAACTAACTCCCTGCCCACACACCAAAGGCCTAGCAAAAGGCCCATTTCCAGGCATAACAACTATTTACCTTGTTGTCTGCTGTCTACACAAGATGTCTAGCTTTCAACAGAAAATTATGAGGCATAAAGAAGCAAGAAAAAAACCAGCATACAAAGAAACAAAGCAATCAGCAGAACCAAACTGGGACATGACACAGATGTTAGAACTATAGATAAGACATTTTGGAGGCTATGCTACAGGCTCTAGTAGGAAATGTGATCAGTGTGCATGATCTGGTAGGTAAACTCTGAGAAAGAATCAAATGAAAATGCTCAAAGAGCTTACCAGCAGGCTTGATACAGCTGGGGAAAGAAAGAATGAGTGAAATTAAACACAGGTCGATAGAAATAACCCCAAATCAAAACACAGAGAAGCTGGGCACGATGGCTCAAACCTATAATCCCAGCATTTTGGGAAGCGGAGGTGGGTGGATCACTCGAGGTCAGGAGTTTGAGACCAGCCTGGCCAACATGGTGAAACCCTGACTCTACTGAAAATACAAAAATTGCCAGTCATGGTGGTGCGCAACTGTAGCCCCAGCTACTTGGGAGGCTGAGGCAAAATAATTGCTTGAACCTGGGAGGTGGAGGGTGCAATGAGCTGAGATCATGCCACTGCACTCTATCCTGGGCAATAGAGTGAGACTCCGTCTCAAAAAATAAAATAAATTCATCAAGTGGTACACTTATATTTGCACTTTTTCTGTATATTACACTTCAATAA
>NW_012102765.1:452529-453308 GCF_000951045.1 Mandrillus leucophaeus | reverse complement strand
ATGGTGGTGCACTTCTGTAATCCCAGCGACTCGGGAGGCTGAGGTGGGAGGATTGCTTGAGCCTGGGAGGTTGAGGATGCAGTGAGCTGAGATCGCGGCACTGCACTCCAGCCTGAGTGATGGAATGAGACGCTGTCTCAAAAAAGTAAAGTTTGCATTTTGTTTGTGGACACGCGTGTCAGAAAGATTTCAGTTTGTGAGTGATTATGAAGTGGTGGAAGGAGGGTCATCTGACGAGCAAGGACGTTTGTGACACCAAATGTGGATGCATGGAGCCTGTAACAATGGGGTGAGCGGAGGCAGCCAGGAGATTCTTGAGGGGTACGTGTGTGTGCACACGTGCGTGTCCTGTGTTTTCCTTTCCTGCTTGGTTAAGCTGGGAGCAGATTTCTGCAGACATTTTGTGTTTCTGGTGGACGAAATCACAAAATAAGCAAATGCAAAATTCTCATTATGCTCAGATTTTTCCCTAATATGTCAAACACATCGGAACAAATACGCATTTTTAAGACAAGGATTTAAGACAAGCAGAACTGACTATAGTGTTCATATTTCAAAGTGTTTCTTGCGCTGAGCACATCCACACACATGGCCTCCTTCTTTCCTTAAATAGGGTTATTCCACGCTTACGTAACTTATATTTATTTGTTTACTTAAAGCCTGGCTTTTTTCTCTTGCAGGATACGTAGCTCTGTCTTAATTTTTTCTATGTGGTTTAGTTTCCCAGTGCATATATGTGCCATAATTAATTAATTAGTTTTATTTTATTTTATTTTTTG
>NW_012102765.1:446286-452463 GCF_000951045.1 Mandrillus leucophaeus | reverse complement strand
AAAAAAAAAAAAAAAAAAAAAGAATGAATTAAACAGAATAGTGGCTCATGCCTGTAATCCCAGTGCTTTTGGAGCCTACAGCAGAAGGATCACTTGAAGGTGGGAGTTTGAGGTCAGCCTAGGCAACATAGTGAGACCCCATCTCTACAAAAATAAAAAATAAAAAAACTGGCCAGATGTGGTGGCACAAGCCTATAGTCCCAGCTACTTAGGAGACTGAGGTGGGAGGATCACTTGACCCTAGAAGTTCAAGGCTTCAGTGAGCCATAATGGTTCCACTGTACTAAGCCTGGGTGACAGAGCAAGGCCCTGTCTCTAAAAACAAACGAATCAACAAACAAAAACAGGATAGAACATTCAAGAGCTGTGGGACAATATGAAATGTTATGAAATAGGTGTAACTAGAATCTCAAGAGAGAATAGGGAAGAATACATTTTTGAACGGATAATGGCTGAGAATTTCCAAAGCTAATGGTGGCCACCAAACCACAGATCCAAGAAGCTCTAAGGAAATCAAGAAGGATAAATATAAAAAAACCCCATACCTACACACACCTATTCAAAGTATGAAAACCAAAGACAAAGAGAAAGGCAGCTAGAGAAATAAAGACACATTGCATACAGAGGAACCATAAAAATTACAGCAGATCGCTCATCAGAAACTGCATATTATGGACTGCACTGTGTCCCTCCCAAATCCGTATGCTGAATCTCTAACCCCCAATGTGACTGCATTTGAGTCTACAATAGTAATTGAAAAGTGCTAAACATGGTATAAATAAAGGCACACATAAAATTCATTTTTCTTATTTTTAATTGCTCTGAAAAATAACTGAGTGTCTAAAGCAAGTATAATAGCAATTTGTTGTGCACTTATAGCATATGTGGCAGCTGCACAGAGGGTGGAAGGGAGAAATTAGGAGTGTGTTATTGTAAGGTCCTCACATGACACACGGCGTGGTATAATATTTCAAAGTAGAATCTAATTTATTAAAGAGATGTATTGTAAACCTTAGGACAACCATACAAAATAAAAAGAGAGGCATAAATAAGCCAATTGTGAGGATGAAATGTGGTCATAAAAATAATCTAAAGGCAGAAAATGGGGAAAATAAAACAAGAACACATAGGAACAAATGGAAAACAGCTAAGATGGTAGATATTAATCCAACCATAATAATAAAATATAAATGGTCTAAACAGATTATGAGATGATGGATTGTCAGACTGAGTAATAAAGCAAAACCTACCTGTATGATGTCTACAAGAAACCCACTCTAAACATAAAGATGTAGACAAAAGTAAAGGATAGAGGAAATAGTCCAAGAAAACATGACTTACATATACACCATGGAATACTATGCAGTCATAAAAAAGGATGAGTCCATGTCCTTTTTAAGGACATGGATAAAGCTTGAAACCACCATTCTCAGCAAACTAACACAGGAACAGAAAACCAAACACCACATGTTCTCACTCATAAGTGGGAGTTAATGATGAGAACACATGGACACAGGGAGGGAAACATCACACACAGGGGCCTGTTGGTGAGTGGGGGGCTAAGGGAGGGATAGCATTAGGAGAAATACCTAACATAGATCACAGGTTGATGGGTGCAGCAAACCACCATGGCACGTGTATACCTATGTAAAAAGCCTGCACATTCTGAACATGTACCCCAGAACTTAAAGTATAATAATAAAAAAAGCATGACTCAAAGAAAGCTGGCATAGCTATATTAATTCAGATACAGTGGACTTCCCAACAAGAGCTATCACCAAGAGTAATGGGGATGGCATATGATAGAGGGATCGATTCTTTGGAAGACATAACAACCCTAAATGTACATGTAACTGACAACATGTGTGTTGCCAAAACTTTAAGGATAAAAGGAAACGTGAACAGATGCACACTAACAGTAGGAGGGGCCACGTTGCCATGTACCTTCTTCTATGTCAAGCTTTGCTCCCTTCTGGGGGGATTTGTGTATAAGATGGTCCTAAATTATAGTTGCTGGAATCCTTTTTGTTTTCTTTCTCATAAAACGCTTTAAGGTGTTAAAGTTCCCCAAGACTTGCTTTGAGACAAGTGATTTAGAGTCTTTTTAAGCAAACTTGACTTAGGTGACTTTATGGCAGTGGCAGACACAGTCAGTAAAGGCATCAGCACTGTGTAATTTAAGTGCTATTGATCTGGCACTGACTACATCCATTGCACTGGGGAGTATTGGACAATAAAAAGCAGGAAGACGTAGTTTTTGTCAATGGGATCATTTAAAAAACATGGGGGAGCATCAGTATTAAAAATTCTCCTATTGAAAGTAAAATTTCTTTTTTACCAGTGAAATAATCATTACTTTTACTATCACATTGGGGATTAAGTAAAAGAAAATCATTATTTTGGGGGCAAATTACTTATTCATAGTATTTAAACCTGGTTTCTTACAGAGGTGTACTATTGATGGCCAATCTGTATCCATTAATCTCACCAATTCCACCCTTGTGGAGATGACAGTGAAGATGGTATTATCACCCTAAGCAAACTTCTTTCTGAAAAGATGTCTCATTTTTCATCATTGCTTCGAACTGAGGTCAGTAGGGGCCAGTGCTGTCATCCCTGTCTTCCAGGTCCAGAAGCAAAAACTCAGTGAGGCTGAGCAGAAAGACGGGGTTTGAATCCATGTTTCCTGCCATCCTGTTGAGAAAGTTTTCTGACTAAGCTGACAAGGTCTGGGAATTCTTGATTCTGCTGGAGTCTGGAGCACCCCATGCAGTCAGAAGGCCAGGAGTCAGAGCCTAGACTTGCTCTTTCTGTTGTATCTCTTCTCTTTTGCTCCATGAATTTAGGTAAATTAATGAACCACAAGGACTGCTGAGAAAAAGTTAGGTATTTCCAGGGTTAAATTTTAACAATAGAGAATGAAGTTTGGAACTAAACTTAACGTGGTTTTTATCTTCAAAATGACCCCTGACAGCACCTTCAAAGACAAAACATGGGGCTGTGCCAAGATGTGCCAAGGCTGGGAGGGGGCACTAATGATCTCATAAGCAGCTGACCACAGTAGTTTGAATGCTAGGCCATATTTCTAAATATTTCCAAAACCAGAATGGACAGCATCCTGGCAGTATGTGCTGTATTCTCAGGGGCCTGTGAATTTTATAAAGCAAATGTGTTTGTGGTTTCATTTTAATTGCAATCTTAAAAGACATGATCATGTTCTGGGTCCCTGGATTATACCTTGTAACTATGTACTGCTGTGCAACTTTGGTACCTCAAGTTGCCTAAATTTGCATTTATGCTAATATTGAGCCCAAGTGATATACTAAATTGACAAGATTTAACTTTAAAATATTTATATTGAAGTATAACATACATACAGCAAAGGGCACAAATCTTAAATGAAAAGGTGTGTGTGTGTGTATATGTATATGTGTGTGTGTGTGTGTGTGTATATACATATATCTCGGCATAGCCACCACTTTGAGATCAAGATAGAGAATGCTTACAGCACCCAGAAGGCTCCTTTGTGGCTCTTTCCTAAGTCAGCACTATTTCTTCTTTTCTTCTTGCACAGTTCCCCAACCATAGATAAAGAGCTTTGTGACTTTCTTCACCTTTGATAAGTTTTACCTCTATGTATCGTCATATGTACAGTTGTTTTGTGTTTTCATCTTTTACTCATGATTATGTCTATGAGATTCAACCAGGCTGTGCATGGAGTAGACCAGTTTTTTATCGCTATGCACTGTTCCAGTGTATACTTACGTCACAATAATTCAAATCCATTTTACTCTTCATAGGCAATTGATATGTTTCCAGTTTTATGCAAATTATAAATAAAGCTGTAATATATTCTTAGCTGTATCCTTTGGCAGTCAAATGCACTCATTTCTGTTGGGCATATACCTGAAAGTGGTATTGATGGGTGATAGAATAACGGCACGTTTAGCATCAGTAGATACTGCAGTTGCTCCAGATCCTCACCAACACTTGGTACTGTCAGTCTTTAATTTTAGTCATTCTGGTGCGTGTGTGATAACTCAGTGTGGCTTTAATTTGCGTGTATCTGATGAGTAATGATACTGACAACTTGTCATATGCTTTTGGCCTTTTGGACATCCTTTTTGGTAAATTGCCTGTTTAAGTCTATTACCTACTTTTTAAAAGTGGGTCATTTGATTTTTTCTTAAGGATTTGTAGAAGTTTTACATATTGTGTACATAGGTCCTCTGTCAGATATATGCATCTCTTAGTCTATGTCTTGCCTTTTCAGTTTCTTAGTGGTGTCTCTTGGTGAATAAAAGTTTCTTTTTAGTGGCTGAGAATGGGGCAGGAGAAAGAAGTTCTTAATTGTGATGCAGTCCAATTTGTCAGCATTGTCTTTTATGTTTAGAGGTTTTTGTGTTCTCTGTGTAAGAAATTTTCCCTCCCCCATGGGAGTATTCTGCTGTGTGTCTCCTAGAAGGTTTAATGTTTTCCTTTTCACAGTCACGTCTATGATCTATTTTGAATCAAGTTTTATATGCTGTACAAATTGGAAGATGAGACTTATCATGTCCCACTCAGGTGTCCAGTAAACTGCGCTGGTCTTCCAGGGGCACTTGTGCTGTAAATTCGCTTGTAATAAATTAGTATACATGTAGGGCTGGGTCTTTTTTTCCCCCACCATAGGAAGAGACATTTAATAGGGACTTACTAACAGAAGCCACATCTGTCTCCTAGGCAGTGGTGTGACAAGATGGTGGATACTCGTACCATATTTCCTTTTGAGCTGTAAGTAGCTAATATTGAGCCCAAGTGATGTGCTAAATTGACAAGATTTAACTTTAAAATATTTATATTGAAGTATAACATACATACAGCGAAGGGCACAAATCTTAAATGAAAAGGTGTATATATATATAAATGAAACATATATATTCTATATATAAATGAAATGTATATATGTATATACCTTTTGAGCTGTAAGTAACTCAAAAGGAGAAAGGTTTTCTTGACTCATCTTCAATCACAGGAGCGGCCTTCTAAACAAGATGTTGTCCCTTTACCTTGGAGCTGCCATCCACCAGCCGACATCCCCAGGGGAGGGGCAGGCATGCTTCAGGGGGAATGGGTAGAAATTACAGTAGCCATGTGCTCTGACACAAGGGACATAGGGAAACTGGAAATCTCAGAGGCCTTCCTGGAACTGGGGTTAATCAGAAGCCAACATGGTGGGTGAGTTTCCAAGACGGAGCTGTTTCCACCTCTGTACTCCACCCCCCTCTTCTGGCTCTTACAATCTCATACTCCCTCCTCCTCTTCTTCAGTGATGATCTCTGAGCCTGTGGGGAGAGTGCTTGATACGGTATAGCTTTAGCAGCGGTGTGTTGGCCATGGGAAACAGACGGGGCCCAGTGAGATTCACAGGCTGTGGAATCATCTCCAGTCTTCAGAACACCATCCCTTCAGTTTAGAATACCATGACATTGGTTTTCTCAAAAGAAGTCAAACAATAACAGATACAGACCATGAGTAATTTGAACAGTAGATGTAGAATGCATCCAAGGATTACAACCAGAAGAGAATTGTCTTCCACATGGTCCTTGATGCCAAAAAGGTTGGGGACCATTGAACAAGAGATTTTCCACGTGAGGGGCACTTACCGCCTTGCCATGAGATGTTAACTGAAGCTACCCTTATCCTAAGGGGAACAGCAATGACCAAAAGGGTTCCATAAGATGGACATGGTTTACATAGGATCTTGCTACCTGGGGAGGGCACGGAGGAGATAGTCACAAGCAGGAGGCCTTTTTCCCCTAGGAACTGTGTGAGGAGCTGCTGGAAATTACAATGCCTGATAAATGCCTCTCACGTGACTGACAAAGAGCTGCGTGGTTGGTGGATGGCAGGTCCAAGATAAATGGACAACATCTTGTTAGGAAGGCTGCTACTGTGATTGGAGATGAGTCAAGATAACCTTTTTCCTTTTGAGCTATTTATAGCTTAGAGAAGCTGGGTAAAGTATACTTTGTGAGCAAAATTTACCTTTCTCTCCACCCGAGTTCTCCGAAATTTAGAAGCTATTCTTGAGTATTCTTCATTTGTGGCAATATAGTTATTTGTATGAGTTCAGTGAAGGCATACTATGGGGTGACCATGTGGCCACCCAGGAAGCCAAAGTTTCTCATTTCCCAC